>NC_046155.1:190507375-190807375 GCF_011064425.1 Rattus rattus | reverse complement strand
TAAAACCCTAACTAAGACAGACTCAAACGAACAAAAACCAACCAATTTTCATATTAAAACCACATTTTCTTACTACTAAAAAGTAAGTAGAAATGAGTAAAAATCTCACACAGCTGTAACACGGCAAGTTGCATTTTAGTGTATCCCTTGTTAGCTCATCTGAGCTCCTGTCACAGAATACCACCAAGAGGGCTGCTTAATTACAGTAGACGGTTACTGCTTATGGTTTAGAAGGCTGATGTCTAAGCTGAAGGAGCTGCAGATTCCACATCTGGTGCAGGTCCACTTGCGGCTCACGGGCAGTGCCCTTGTACTTGGTGGGAGGAGTGAAGGCCTTTCTCAAAGCTTGGTTCGCACACCACCAATCTTATGGTCAGGGTTCTACCCCTATGACTCAATCCTAGTCATCCCCGTGACTCTGATGTCCCAATAAGATGACCTTGGAAGCTAGTTAGCATTTCCAAATGTAAAACAGGGTAGGAGGGCACAGTCAGACTGTGTTGGGAGTTGGTCTGGTGCTATTGTGCAGTTAAATACTAAATATTGGCCCCCAAGATCTGGTTGCTCCCAGACCAGCAGATCCTCATGCACACCTAATGAAGGTGTATAGACCTTGCTCCTCGGTATAAAGCTATTGGTTAAATAAAAGTAGCTACAGCCAATTACTGGGGACAATAGAGGTAGCGGGGTTCAGCTTACTGGGCTGGGTGTTGCAGGTAGAGACTATGAGGAGAGAGAGAGGAGAAAGAAAGAGAAGGAGGGAGAAGGAGAAAGAAGACAGAGAAAACAGGAGGTCTCCATTAGACGTGACGGACCAGGAACACACGGCTGAGTAAAATGCCCTTCACCCTGGGACTGATGGAGCAGTCATAACCTGGTTGAGTCTCAAACTGCAAGTCCTTCGGAGCACAGCTGGGGAATTAACGGTCCAGCATATAAAAAAAATAGATTAGGGTAATTTGTCCAGTAATTGTACTAAAGATGATTTTGAAAAATCCATAGGACTCTCCCTCGATTATTGGGTGGATGGCCAGGTCATATTAATAGCTAATATTAAATAACTTTTAAAAATACCGTTTCCAAGACCTTGGGAGTTTCTTCATCATGCTCGGGTTGAAAACAGACCTCCTGTTTTCTGTCTTCTTCCTCCTTCTCCCTCCACAGTGGCAATCTGCGAGCCAGGGCTTTTGTAAACGCCTTTCCTGTTAGGTTCCATTGTAAACTTGTTTGATCCTTTGTTTCCTCTTGGTGTGTGGTGCTGGGAAGGGACCTCAGGCCCTGTGCTCGCTAGGCAGGTGCTGTTCTATTGAGCTCCAGCTCCAGTCCTATTGTAAACCAATTTCCTTGTTCCACAACAGTTTCTAGACCCACACTGTGTTATGTTTAGATCGTTACATTGATCTAGATGTTTAAAAAGAATCATGGGTCGATCCTCGCATGTGATATAGGGCATGATGAAATCTGGGGACATTCTTATCGAATAACTAACTTGCATTTTAAAAATTAATTTTGTGTATGTGTCCCATGGTGTATGTGTGGAGGTCATGGGATAACTTTTGGGGGTCAGTTCCCTCCTTTCACCATGTGGGTTCTTGGGACTGAATTCAGGTTATCAGGTTTGGTGGCAAGCACCTTTAGCCACTGAACCCTGTCATTGGCCTGGCACTAAGTAAAAATAAGATGAAAAATAATTAAATATGATGAACACAAAAACACAACAATTATTTTTATAATAAAAGAACAACTTAGGTATAAACTTCACTTAGAAATACACTAAGTAACTTGATACTACAAAGCATCTCTTCTAAAGTGTCATCTGAGTCATTCTTGCATTTGAAATTCAGAACCAAGAATTCAGCTCAATTTCTCTGGCCACAGAAGGTTCTGCCCACAATTAGGTGCCTCTTCTCACTTAACTGGATCTAGAATCCTACTGTCAGGGACGAGCCTAGGTGGTACTAAGTCCTGTACAGTTGACTGTCATCATTGTCAACCATCTGTTGTTGTAAAATGAAATCTGGGGCTGTCTTTTACCCCACTAGGTCCAGTATCGCAGTGCCCCAAGATATCTGGTAGATATCTTGCCAGAAGCACACATCCCAATTCCGTGGTGGCTTAGTGTCCCAGCCACCACATACTCTAATTCAACACAAGAAAGAACACACAACACAATAACCTCTGGTCCAATTGATAAGATATAATTGCCCACCTAAACATACCAAGCCCTGTACACATCCATCCCTTAAGAACATTCATAACAACCTGTAAAGATACAGCGTGGAATCTTAACATCCGCCTCCATGTTCTCTCTTGGTGCCTTTTTCTCCTCCCTCGACCTTTCCGTTCCCGTCTCCTTGTCTCCCCTCAAACTTTTTTCTCCCACCCATCCTTCCTTCTTGTCCAATGACAGGCCTCGTTCTATCTTGTACCTGCCTATTCCTGCATGATGACATCATCCCTCAGCCATCACTCTTTGAACAGTGAACCAAAATGAACGCTTCCTTCCTTAAGTTGCTTTTGCCAACAACAATGAGGAAACGTGCCCAGTAAACACACAGAGCAGCATGAGGTCACCACAACACAATCTCGATGCTTTCGTTTTGATGTGCACGATGCGTGGATGCACATGCATGAGGAGGCCAGAGGTTGATGATGAGTTTTCTATTGTACTCTTAGCTCACTCGTAGACAGGCAGACAGACAGACAGACAGAGTGAGCTGTCTGTCTGTCTGCCTGTCTACCTGTCTCTCTCTTTTCTTTTTTTGTTGTTTTGTTTTTGAGGCAAGGTCTCTTACTGAACCTGGTGTTCATCAAGTCAGTGATGCTGGTCAGTGAGCCCTGGGACCCCCCATCTCTGTCTCACAGTGCCAGGATTATAGGTGTGTATTGAGATATCTGTCTCTTTTTTGGGGGGGGTTCTAGAAGACTCTTTTTTTTTTTTAAATTATTTATTATATATCAGTACACTGTAGCTGTCTTCAGACAAACCAGAAGAGGGCAACAGATCTCATTACAGATGGTTGTGAGCCACCATGTGGTTGCTGGGAATTGAACTCAGGTCCTCTGGAAGAGCAGTCAGTGCTCTTAACCACTGAGCCATCTCTCCAGCCCCTGTACTTATACTCTTATTGTGACCACATTACTGGATTAGGCCATCTCCCTGCATCTAAACTTCTTCCTGTCTTTCTTCAAAATATCTATATGTCTATCTGTCTGTCTGTCTATCTATCTATCTATCTATCTATCTATCTATCTATCTATCTATCTATCTATCTATCGTGTATGCATCTGTGTGTATGTGTGTGTGTGTACGCGCGTGCATGCACGCACATGTGCACTCCTGAACCCACCTGTCCGAGTACATGTATGTGCACCATGTGCCTGAAGGAGCCTGTGGAGATCAGAAGAGGGAATCAGATTCCCTTGAATGGGAGTTATGGGTAGTTGCAAGCTACCGGCTGGGTGCTTGGGGGCTGAACTCAGGTCCTCTGCAAAAGCAGTCAGTGCTCTTAACCTGGTCATCTCCCCAGACTCTCCAGCCCCAGTTTCTTTTGTCAACACTCATCTGGGCAGGTCTGTGAGCGAGGCAAGAAAGTAACTGTTAGGTTTCAGAATGAGAGCTTGTTTTGAAACTTTGATAGTTAAGAGAACAGAACCCCATGGTTAATCATGGATAGAAAGGAGGCCATTTCCCCCAGTGGGCGATGCTTCCAAGTTCTCATTGAGGTGGTCTAGACATGCCCCTTCTATAAACACATATGAGAGGTCACAGAGGAATGTGGCCAAAGTTCCCTCCCACATCTCCAAAATTTATCAGAAATGCATTCCCAAGGATAGACTCAAACACTCTTTGGATTCTTTTATTGACAGTCTGGGTACTTATTGATTGACAGTCTGGGTACTTATTGATTGACAGTCTGGGTACTTATTGATTGACAGTCTGGGTATTTATTGATTGACAGTCTGGGTACTTATTGATTGACAGTCTGGGTACCACCACAGACACAGACTTCAGGTATTTCTTAACACATTTCACAGAGAGAAAGAGCTTTTCAGAGGTTTGATTTCCACTCTTTTGACATCCACTTTTTATCCCACTATTCATGCTCACACAGTGCAGGCTGTGATTCATGCTCGCACACTGTGGGTGTCTTTCCTTTGAGTTATTTTAAGAATCATTGTTGTAGTCTGAAGAAAACATATGCAATCGCAAGAAAGGAAAAGGGACCGTACCAGAGAGCCATGGAGCTTCAGTGAGTCCCTTTACCCAAAACAGAACAGCAAACATTGTCCTGGCTTCCCGATGCCAGTACGGCATATGGGGGTGGCAGGAGGCAGAGGCAGGCAAAAGAAGTAGTGATGGGTGACATCAGATTCCTGAGTGCTGCATGACAGGTGTTTTTTTTTTTTTTTTTTGGCTCCATGTATGACACTCATTCAGGATCTGGCTGGGATGAATATCTTGGGCTACTGGGTCACAAGTGTGGACTTAGGCCAGCTGGCCTTTCCTCACACAACAAGATACCAATCCCACCATTTCTGTATGATTTTTAGCGCCAGGACTCAGGTCTGGTAGCCCCTCGACACCCAAAAAATGCAAAAGCAAAACAAATTTAAAAAAAAACAAAAAAACAGGAAAAAGAAAAGAAAACCTTGAAAGATTAACATTCGAGTGTGATGTATATTTATCTGAAGGCTATCCCAGTGTGTGTTTATTGACCTGTGCAACCGTCCGTCTGTAGGACCTCTGGGTGCATGGGGCTCCCTGGGGCTTAACAGCTGAGGAGGGAGCAGATATGCAGAGGTGTCCCCATTTCTGGTGGAGGGGTCAGGCATGTTCTCATGTAGATAGTCTAGACATGTTCCTTTTATAAACATTCTGTTTCTTGACCCTGTTGGAGCAGCATCATGGGATTGTCTCTAAAAGTGCCCCCTTTACAGACACTTTCCCTGCTAAGTTCACGGTGAAGCCAGAGGCATGAGTTCAACTTCCAGGCTGCAACAGGAATACTTCAAACTTTGTACTATTTTCAGGGAAATAAATCATTTCTTTCTAAAGTTGTAGATAATTAAACGAATGGGAGCAGGTCCGGCTACTGTGCCCTCCCTGTGATTTAAACAGTCTGTGTTCCAATTAGCTTGCCTAAGCTCTCACTTGGCTGATAAGCTGATTAGTATACAGTGGGCTTGTAATCTCATCAGCACCATTTACAACAATAGGATTTGGGGGAATAAACAAATATTTTTGGCTAGTGCTGAGGGCCCTCTGGGAATAGATGATACTATGTAAGAACAGCATTCCTCAGAGCTCAAGTGTGCCTCTGAGAATCCACAGAAATATAACTCACCCGGGGCGTGGCACAGCCTTGGAAAGCACTTCCCACCTCACCCGTGGCTTCTACATGGATTTAGTGAAGCAGAGGGCAGGAGGTTAAGCCTGGAAAACTCCTGGCCATGTGAACTCAAATTCTCGCTAGGATGAGAATCCAAAACAAGGGTGCACCCTCTCATCCCAGCTCTGACATATGCATGAGTCAGAGGCTCAAAGTGCCTCCTCCCGTTGGGGCCGGCAGGTGCTGCAGTTTTCTGTGGGTACCCTGGAAAGGACCTAGAGACTGCTTCTGTAATCTGCAGTGTGTGTGTGTGTGTGTGTGTGTGTGTGTGTGTGTGTGTGTGTGTGTGTGTGCTTCTATCTGCACAGAGAAGAAGAAATGGCTAACAAAGGTAGGAGTCTGCGGTGTTTCCCATGAGGTCGTGCGGCCATTGCCAAGTGGCATCCCTCTCTACACGTCAAACCAGTGATCACCCATGCAGGCTCGGTTCCACTCACAGCCGCAGTTCCAACACCACTCCAGCTTGCAGTGGGGCTGAGGACACTTCATGTGCATACATCCTCCTGTGGGACAAAGGACACAGACCATGTGGGTTTGAGGTAACACCCCTTCCCAATGCCACTGCGTCATTCCAGAAACAACTCCTGTAGGAAACAACCCTGAGCAACCAGGGTAGAGAGACTGAACCAGAGCAAACAACCAGACAGCAGGGGAGGCGACTCCTGAGTGGGGCACTCTGGAGAGATGGAACAAATCCCATTCGCACATCTGAGTTTCTCTTCTTTCCCGCCATGCATTTAGGCACAAATCATACATGTTTTATAGACTACCGATTCTTCATTTAAAAAATATAACCATAATGAACTCATGATTTTGAATTCATATTAAAAATTTAGTAATGGTATATAACACATATATCTATTTATTTTCATATCTATTTATTTTTTTACATATTTATTCAGTGTTACTTGGCTCAGCAAAATTTATCAACAGGATAAAACCTTATACTACTTTTAATAGAGAATATGCTCCTTAGTGGTACTCAGAGGGCTCAGCTGGTCAAGTGCTTGCTTAGCATACGTGTGTTGTGGTTTGCCCTGGAGTTATCTGTATTTTGATGCTAATTCCACTGCCCCAAGGACAGCTGCCTAATCAGTACTCAGGAGTCAGGTGACTTCACCAGACCCTTCTCCCCATTGAATTTGTAAAGTACAGGTGAGGGGCGGGTACAGGATAGAAGGAGGCTTGTCATTGGAGGAGAAGGAAGGATGGGTGGGAGAGAAGTTTGAAGGAAGAGGAGGAGGCCGAAACGGAAAGGAGGAGACAGGAGAGAGAGAATCCACGGCAGGACAATGGAGGCTGACATTAAGATTTCACGCTGTACCTTTACAGGTTGTTACAAATGTTCTTAAGGGATGGATGGTACTGGACTTTGTATGTGTAGATGGGCAATTATATCTTACCAATTGGGCCAAAGGTTATTGTGTTGTGTGTTCTTTTATGTGACGGTTTGAGTGTAGGAAAGTGTGCCGTGGCAGGAGACACTGGGCCGCCGTGGAGTTGGGATGTGTTTCTGCCAAGATATCTAGCAGATATCTTGGGGCACTGCCTTACTCTTTTTACTTTTTATATTTTTACAACAACTTATGTGGAGCACTAGGTTTGGTCCTCAGCACTGTATAAACCAGGCATAGTGGTGCACACATGTGGGCCCCCAAAACTCAGGAGGCTGGCGGCAGGAGGATTCAAGATCATACTCGGCCACAGGGTGTGTTTCAGGTCACCCTAGCTTACATGGAACCTTGCCTTAAAAAGTTAAAAAACAAAACAAAATAAAAAAGCAGGAAGAAAACAAAAAGTGAGAAAGGAGGTTCATGTAAGATATGTGTGCTATGTGTGTTATATTATAGCTCGAGGATGCTGAGGTTGGAGCATGGAGAAGTGTCTCCAGGTGAAGAAGCTGGGTCAGGAGGAAGAGCGGAGACACCCAGTGTTCCTCTTGAGACAGGGGCCATCTTGTCCACAGCCAATGGTGAGCCCCTTATCAAGAGAGCTCCTTTGAGCTTGCCCCTTCCCTTCGGTTGCTGTCGGTTTCTGGGCTCAGACACCCAGTGCCCCAGGAGAGGCTTGGGGACCATGAAGTTGCCGGCAGAGAACTGTTTGAAATCCAAGCAAAGCAAGTCTCTGCTCAAGTGCTGCTCGACTCGACTCTAAATGGGTTCTGTTAGCTTTTACCAGTTCTCTTGTTGGCATAGTTTTTTTTTCTTGCCAAGGCATCCAAGTAGTTGCCTTAGGACTGTCAAACTTTTATTAATAGAAAGCTCCCATGAGAGCCAACACCTAATCTCAAATATTTCTGGGCCCACAGGTACTTGTCTTGGGATAGGATGTTTAAAAGCCCCCTATTTTCCACCTGGTTTTGGTTTGCTTGAAGGATCCTAAAAGATTCTAGGTGTGTGAAAAATAGAGGAAAATATTTAAAAATACCTGCCATCAAAGACAGGGCCATTTTCAGCACAGATTAACAGCCGTGTCCTAGCATGTACAGAATGCATTAGAGGAGTATGACTATGTGACATTGTTTAAATTTCTCTAAAATCTCTTGTAGGATATTAGGCTGCACGTGAAGACTTGCTGAATTTACAAGTTATACTATGTGAGTGAGAATTGTTTGTTTTTCTCTCATTCCTCACACATCCAAAACACAAACATTGTTAACTCATCTCTGTAGAAAGCAGTGTTCACTGTGGGTGAGGAGGAGAAGTAGAGAGAGCTTTTATCTGCTGTCTTTGCAGAGTCCTGCATGGCTTTGGTGGGGGTGGAATGACATGGCTGCTGCCCCTGGGACAGGGTCAGCAGGGTTTGAGCCTCCATGAGTATCCATGGCCGCTGTGGGCATCAGGTTTGTTTGAATAATAATGTACATATTTTCAAGTTCCTCTGAGAAATATTCTCCCTGTTGACATCAATGACTCCATGATACTCAGAGACAGCATGAGGGAGGTGAAGGTGTGGCTAATGTCTTAGTACAATGGTAAACCCTCGGACCTTCAAGGCAGCCCTTAAGACTGTGAAAAAGAACTCTAAATACATGAGCTTGAAAATATATAATGTCTCAACTATGCAAAAATATAAGGATGCAATATGATTTGTATAAGGAGCTTCAGAGATCTAAAGGGATAGAGGCAGCTACACTATGAGCCGGCTTGTGAGAAAGATACAAAGACAGGCAGATACAAATGCAGGTAGATTCCTGAGTTCAAGGTCATCCTGGGATAGGGCAAATTTAGACCCAGCATAGTTGGAATCGTAATTCCCGGTCCTGGTGCCACCCAGCTAGCTTATTGTTTGTGCTTGTGCTTGCTGTCTCTTCCTAAGGGTCAAGGGGCTACGGTCTTGGAATACTGATTCCTCGTGGAATGCTGATTCCTGGGATGGTCAAGAGGGAACCCAGAATAAATAACTGAATTGATATGTAAATGAAAAACCGGCCTTTTGGTCTGTATGATATCAGCTAGCACAAAGTTGATAACAGTCCTTTTTAGAAAAAATTTTTTTCAACCCAGAGATAGTCTGTCTGGAGATCTCTGGAGAGTGAACACAGCTCTCCAAGTTTTTTTTTTTTTAAAATCAGGATCTCTAATTTTAGTTAGAAAATTCATGGAGAGAGAACGCAGCTCTTTTAGAAAATTTCATAGCTCGTTCAGAATTTTTTCTAACAGGATTTCCTGGTCAGAAATCCCAAGAATTCCTTAGAGAACTGACACAGCTCTTTTAGAATGTTTGCTAGCAGCTATGCAGAGAAGGCTGTCTGAAGAGCAAACATGGCTCTTTTAGATTTTTACCCCCCTGGCTTTTTTATTTTGATTGGAAAACCCAAGACTTAGTTTTAGAATTTTTCTAACAGGATTTCTGACTTGGTCGAAAGATCCAAGAATTTTTTAATAGCAGCTTTTCTGACTTTGGTCAGAAAACTCATGAGCTATCTATCTTTAGAGCTTTTAGAATTTTTACTACCAGAGAGAACTGTCTTGAACAGAAAGCTAGCTTTATCAACCAGTGCGTTTTTTTAAAATAGCAAGAAAAAGCCATCTAGAGCAGAGCAGAACACACACACACACACACACACACACACACACACACACACACACACACACAGAGAGAGAGAGAGAGAGACAGACAGACAGACAGACAGACAGACAGACAGAGCTTATGAGGTCGGAGTTGAACCTCTTCCAGGACCTCTTGAATGAGACTCACAAAGACAGTGATCGATGCAATAGCAAGAGGAGTTTAATTCCAGCATGTTGGGGTCCTCCTACTTCAAGAGCAGACTCTGACAGGGAGTTATATACCTTGCAAACAACTGGGGCAGAATTCTAATGGTTGGTAACTAGACAGGGTATTATTGATGGGTCAAAGTGACCTCCAGGCTGACTCATGATCGGTGGACCATTCTGGACTTTCCAGGGGGACACTTGGGAGTCAAGGGGAGGTTGGTTGGGAATCACAGGTAGCTTTGTTTGACAGTTTGGTTTGCAGTTGCTCTGGGAACTAACTACTCCCTCAAAGGGAGGGTTCTTTGTGCTCAGAGGTTTATGAAGGAACTTTCCCACGGGTCTTAGATTGACCTCAACTCTGGCTCTTTCAAGCTCAAGCAGACTACAGAGCCCAGTGCTGTCTACAGGGAGCTGTGTAGAGGGATCCATCTTGAGCAGAACATAGGCTGCCAGCTTGGACCCCCAATTTAACTTTGAGTCATTTGTTTCGCAGCTCTCAAACACCCCTTCTCTCAGAAACCCTCTCCAAGCTGAGGCAAGGCCGTGGCATCTCTTTCCTTCCAGTTAGTTACAGCTGGTTCCTGTTAGACCCCATAATGTGGAGGTACCCTGGGAACTGGGATTCTAGAAGCACGGGGGCCACTCGACGGCATGCTCCACTTAGCGGTGTTCTGGTCAAAGATGTACAGACAATGGCTGACCCATAAGACTGCAAGCAGGAAACTCCTGTGGCCTACTGCTCTCCTGAGCTGTGCTGTATCCTCACGTATGGATGCTAGTCGACTGTGCTGCTGGTGACAGGGAAGAAGAAATGACAATGGGGACTCTGTGGATGGAGCAAAGGTCCTGAGGGGAGAGAAGGGAAGCAGAGGGTGATGGAGGTCGAGGAGACAAACATTTGGAATTTAGATTTAACACCACATATATGTAAAGAACTTGAAGGTGGGGTGGAAATTATTGGGGCCAGTAGGAAGTGAGGAATGGAGGAGTGGCATGTGGGAGTAGATACGAACAAAGTACATACATGTACAAAAATGTCAGTGGCCGGGGAGACGGTTAGGAGCACTGGCTACTCTTCCAGTGACCTGAGTTGAGGTCCTACCAGATGTGGTAGTTCACAGATGTTTGTAACTCTAGCTCTAGGGGCTCCAATACCCTCCATGGGCACCAGGTATGCACATGGTACATGGACATGCTGTGGGAAAAACATCCAAACACATAAAAGAATTTTCAGAGGGAAGTCCATTCTTTTGTATGCTAACTAAAAAAGAACACTAAAAACTAGAGAAAATAGAACATATATAACATGTTCCATTTGATAACGGAGAGGCTGCCATGTAAATATTTACTTATTTTACTTTTATTTATGTGTATGGTATTTTGTCTTCATGCACAGGGAGGTGTACCCCATGCATGTGTGGTGCCATGGGTTCCCTGGGACTGGAGTTACAGACAGTTGTGAGCTGCCATGTGGGTGCTGGGACTTGAACCTGGGTCCTCTAGAGGAGCAGTTGGTGCTCTTAACTACTGAGCCATCTCTTTAGCCCTGAATCTTGTCTCTAAAGAAAAAGTGTGCATTGAATTTATTTGCTTATTTATTGCTATCAGAGGCATGTGTGTGGAGGTCAGAGGAGAACTTGGGGAAGTCGGTTCTTTCCTTTAACCATGTAGGTCCCAGGAATCACATTCAGATCATTGGGCTTGGTGGCAAAGTGCCTTTCCCTGATGGGCTATCACGCTAGCCTGAGAGACTGAATTTTATAAATAAATAAATTATAGTAGAAAGTCTACACTAGGCTGTACAGTTTCTTGACCCTAGAACCTGCATTTGGTCTAATGGTGCTGCGTTGATAAGTATGAGGGCAATTTAGGTTTCGAGTCAGAGGCTAACACTCAGCAGGCACTATTTATAGCCCAGTAGAGCATTTCTAAGAAATGACCCTGCTGGACACCATCTGTATCGGTGTGTTGCTTGGCTTCTCAGCTCCACCTCCATGCCTGTGTTGTGGCCTGTGTCTCAACAGATCTCATCATGTCATTTCCTGTCTTAGGGAATCAAGTTCAAGCCCCTTGTTTCCCACGTTGGGTCTACACAGTCCTAGCACACTAGGAAGGCTGGCAAGTAGGGGGCTTTTAGCAGAGGCTGGGGTGATGTTCATACTTTGCTGTCTTGGCACACGAGGTCCTCCACTTCTCCTTGCCTGGGTCAAATCTGCATTCCTCTGCCATACTAGAGACTTGGTCTTGTCATATTTAGCTTATGTTTTCCCAAGTCTCTGTACAGCGTGAACTGCTGGACTCCATCCATTAGTAGCCACTTGTGGTGCTTTGAATATGCTTGGCACAGGGAGTGGCATTATTAGGAGGTGTGGCCTTGTTGGAGTGGGTGTGGCCTTCTTGGAGGAAGTGTGTTCCTGTGGGGTTGGGCTTTGAGAGCCCCCCCTCCAGCCACGTGGGAGACAGCCTGCTCCTAGTTTACTTTGGATGAAGATGTACAACACTCAAGTCCTCCTGCACCATGCCTGCCTGGATGCTGCCATGCTCCCACTTTGATGAGAATGAACTGAACCTCTGAACCTGTAAGCCAGCTCCAATTAAATGTTGTCCTTTGTAAGAGGCCTTGGTCATGGTACCTCTTCACAGCAATGCAAACCCTAACTAAGACAGAAGTCAGCACCAGGGACTAGGGTGGTGCTGTGATAGGCCATGTTTTTGTTTGGAGGAGTGTGGATTTTAGGACTTTGGATTAGGGAAGCAGTGGAGTGCTTAAAGTGGGGCTTCGCGGATCATCCTAGCAGAAATATGGAAGGTGGTGCAGCTAAGGGTGATTTGAACTGAGTAGGCCTGCTGACCCGAGAGGTTTGAGTGGTGGAGAATTTTAGTGTGTGGCCTAAAGACTGTTCTTGTGACATTTTGGTGAAAAATATGGCTGCTTTTTGCCAGTGTCTGGATAGCCTGTCTGAGGCTTAAAGTGAAGAGATTTATTAATTGCTTTCACAAAATGAAGTCAAAACACCATGGTATAAATTCTGTTGTGTGGTTACTAAAGTTCACTCTTATGAAGAGCATTTTAATGAAAGGAGCAAGGGGAGAAAGGAAAAACAAAATTTATGTTCAAGTTTTAGAGGGGCACCAGGAAGTGGACAGGAGTTAAATCCTTGTTTAAGAAGATAAACAGATTAAGGGAGTGGTGACCTTAGGGCAAGATCCTACCCAGCTAAGTTTACTGGTTATGCTTTTGGAGTTGAACAAGGGATAGTCATATCTAGGTGTTATTATTACTTGGTTATTGTTTTCATTTGGAACTTTAATCTGGAATGAACTACAATCCAGAAATGGTGGACACACACTTTTGATCCCGATCTTGAGGAACAGTGGCCATGGAAAACTTTGGCCCAGGCATGGGGGTACACACCTTAAATCCCAGTATCCTAGAATCCCAGGAGACAGAGACATGTACAACTCTGAGTTCAAGGTGAAGTTTGCAGAGCAAGTTCCAGGACAGGCAAGCTTAGGCAGGGAAGGAGTTGGAAAACAGAGAGCTGGTGATAATATAATAGAACAAGGGGGCCATGTTCTAGCTCCTGCAAGCAGCAGAACTTGGCAGCTTAGGCCACGTGGCTCTGGCTTTAGAGTCAAGAGTAGAAGGGGCCACTGGGACAATTGATGCTGGTTCGCTGGAGCTAAGAAACTGATAGTGATTAAGGAGACCAACACTGCTGAGGTGAAGTCTTCTGGGAAGTGATGACCAAGGTTGTACCTCATGCTGTAATTGGACTTGGCAAAGTGTAAGAATCACCCAGGTGATCCTGGCTTTGTAGACATGAAGAGCTCATGGAGAGCAGCTCAAGTTCGGCAGAGCTGGAGAGGTCACACCCTTTGGAGTAGCCTAGATCACGTGTGGATCCCAGACACTGGGACAAGAAGCTGTAAAGTTGAAGTTGCTCTAGATACCCCAAGATATTAGAGATGCTGTAGGGCATCTGCTGAGGAAAGCTGCTAACAGGGAGTGGAACCTTCCCGGGAGAAAGACGTTTGCTGATGCCGAATGCCGGTTGTGTCAACAGTGGTCCACAAGGAGGAAAGGGGGTTGGAGATCTGAAGAGTGCTTTGACATTGGACATGGAGACCAGGAGTTTGGAGTTTGCCCAGCTGGTTTTCTGCTTTGTGTTGGTCCGGTATTTCCTCACCACGAATGGTGATGTGGGTAGTAGGCGATCTGCTTTTTGATTTTGGTTTCTTGAGTGATTACAGTTAAGAGGTTGCATGAATCTCAGAAGAGACTTTGAACTTTGGGCTTTTTATATTGTTGAGACTGTTTAGAGAGTATGGGGCTTTTGAAGTTGGACTAAATGAATTTTGCATTATGCTGTGGCTAGATATGGCCCCCATATGTGTTTGAAAAAGGCTACAGGGGCCAGGGAGTGGAATGTGGTGGTTTGAATACGTTTGGCCTAGGCTGTGGTACTATTAGGAGGTGTGGCCTTTGCGTGTTCCAACACAAACAGTGAGGTTCACCAGGTGAGTTCATCCTTTTCCCAGGTGACCACAGGTAAGTTAGGGACTGGGGCTGAGCTGAGCACGTTCCTGCCACTCAGGAAGCATCAGCACGATCCTGCTGGTGTTGATAAAGACTGTTCTTAGACTCACCAGCATTCATTCTTCAGCCAGCTCTCAGAAGCTGCCGGCCTGGGAGCTGCCAATACCCAGAGAAGCAGACAATGCGCTCCTATAGTAGGCATCCCTCAGGGAAGAGCTGCTCACGGGACAAAGGGGAAGGCCACAGGGTCCATCTTCCAGCTTCTCATCCTGAGCTATGCCCACCCCAAATCCTCATGCTCTGCATAGCTGTGTGCTCTGAGGGATGCTTGTCAACGCATAGGCCTTGCAAGCATAGCCCTAGGGTCTTCTGGGAGACCTTGGCGTTGGGTCTGGGTGGAGGTCTAGTAGTCTGTAGTTTCAAAAGCATACTTGGCAGTTCTCCTACATGCTCAAGGGGGCTCCAGGCTGCACTTTAAAGACCGGCAAGCAGTTAGTGCTGAGTTCATCCCCAGCCTCTTGGAGAGCCAAGGCCTCTGGCCCATGAGTGCAGGAGGTGTGGGGGTCGCTCCCATCTTTTAGTCTAAGCTCTCTGGGCTTCCATGTGTCTCCAGGATTATTGAGGGCAGTGGATGTGACTGCACCAGTCAGGAAGGGACATTTCTGGTGGGACAATGCCTGGTCTTATAAGAGGAGACATTCAAATAGGAATGTGCATTGACTGCAAAATGGATCATTCTAGAAAGCTTTGTTTCATTTGGAGATATCACCAAATAGTTGTTTAAGATTCTCAAAGGTCACGGAAGATTTGCTTGGCTTGGAGAAAGCCCCTTTCTAAAGCCCAGTAATGTTGACATTTGACCAGAGGAGCCGGGTACCAGTGTCATTTATGGCTTTGCCTCCTCTATGGCAGGGACATAAGAACCAATGTGAGCTCCAGCCTTCAGGAGTATTAACAAGAGTGATGAAGCGTGCATTTGGGGTTGGGGGTTGGGGTAGGGAGGTGTTCACGGTCAAAAGTTTTGGGGAAAAGCTGATTAAGTAAATCTAACCTTTTTTCTTTATCAGAGAGAGTCTGAAATGCTTTACTGTGTTGATTCACACTTGGAATGTTGACCCTGATAACAGCGTCCTCAAATAACCTGTGAGGGGTAAATGCTCTGTCCTCACAGAGGACTCAGGATAAGCACTTGGCGAGCACACCTCACGAATTAGTTGTTTTTGTTATTATTCTCCATGAGGGGACATGTAGACAGCATCACCTAACAAATGGAGTTGGCATGGCAACAGTCGGTCTAGACTCTAGGGGTCGGGGGAGGCCACTTTGTATGGACACTGGGCTTTGGTGTTGTCATAACAATGGGTGACTCATCAGATGCCTGGTGTCATTTATAAGAAGGGCCACTAGTAGGTCTTCTCTCTTCACTGGCTCTGGAGGGAGCCCTGATGATGTCACCCACTGCTGGCCACCATCACCAGAAAGTTTCATTTACCACCTCAGCTTCCAGTCCAGGGGTGGAATTTCATCCCATAGAAACCACCTTGGAAGCTGCTACTATAGCTCACCTCACAGCATGCATTAGCACGAGAGAGCATCCCACATTTCTGTGAAGAAACTAAGATAATTTGAGTGGAATGTGGGTTTAGGAGGTTGAGAAATTTCATGTTGGACTATAGGCGCTCACAATGCCTAGCTGGTCTCAGGCTGTGCACCCTCCCAGAAGCCTTCACTGCCACCCAAGGCTACCATGCAGGAGGCCCTAGGCTGTGTACCCTCCCAGAAGCCTTCACTGCTACCCAAGACCACCATACAAAAAGCTTTAGGTTGTGCACCCTCCCAGAAGCCTTCACTGCCACCCAAGGCCACCATGAAGGAGTTCCCAGGCTGTGCACCCTCCCAGAAGCCTTCACTGCCACCCAAGGCCACCAAGCAGGAGGCCCCAGGATGTGCACCCTCCCAGAAGCCTTCACTGCTACCCAAGACTACCATACAAAAGCTTTAGGTTGTGCACCCTCCCAGAAGCCTTCACTGCCACCCACGGCCACCATGCAGGAGGCCCCAGGCTGTGCACCCTCCCAGAAGCCTTCACTGCCACCCAAGGCCACCATGCAGGAGGTCCCAGGCTGTGCACCCTCCCAGAAGCCTTCACTGCCACCCAAGGCCTCCATGCAGGAGGCCCCAGGCTGTGCACCCTCCCGGAGGCCTTCACTGCCACCCAAGGCCTCCATGCAGTGGGCCCCAGCACCACTCTGGCCCTCGCCTCAGCTCACACTCACCATTCTTTTCAATCGGCACATTGCAGCGAGGACAAGGCTTGGTGGTTTTCTTGATGGTTTCCTTGGAGGCCTCCTCCCACCGCGCTTGCTCAGCGGCTTTTTCATCCACCCAGTACGCCTGGATTGATAGAGACAAAGGAAGCTCAGATTTGAGACTTTATTATTTACTGGGATTGACGTCTGCATTCCTTGAAGTGCTGGTGTCGACACCTCTCAAAGATGAACGTGCCTTCAGGCAAGCTCCAATGTTAACTTGTTTGACAAGTGCCGGACAGCCACTGGGCATGCCTGGGCACTGTGGTTTTGGCACATGGCGTATGCTAAGAAAGATGGCAGAGAAGATTGCTCAATTTTCTAGCATAGAGCCCTCTGTTCTGAGGATTTTATGTGGTTGTAATAAGTAATATGTAGCAAGTGGTTAATCTGCAGGCAAGTGATAAACACTTTCGTGGACCTCTCCACAGACCCTTCGTCGAGCGTGCAGTGAACACATTAGCGTTTGTCTCTGAGCCCCAGAGGCACTGATGGCGGCCAGGCACGGTTATGTGAGTGTGGAGTCTGCGGTTCTACGGTCATCACGTCTCAACTCCCTCCTGCCTTTTCCTCTGCTTCCTTCTTGACCCTGGAAAATGGCTGCTACCCCAGAAGGCATGGGAGAGAGAGCAAGGGGTTGAGAGAAAGGCCCACTTTCATGAGTTGGTGACAGCAGAAATTAGGACTGTGGGCTCTTAGAGCAGCTGCCTGGGTTCAAATCCACTCAGAGGCAAGGACTCCTCATTCTCTCTGAGTCCTCTTGGATGGGAATGTAAACCATGGGGTGCTGAGGGCTGGGGGTTCTTTTGCACATGCTCCTTACAGCGAGCACGTGGCGTGTGTCGTTGGCTGATAACTTCAGTTCCTTCAGGGCCTCTAATATTGGACGCCATGACACCTTTGCTGCCGAGTTCATGTTATCAAGGACTCGATCATCTTCTTCGACTCTTAGCCACCTGCTATGGGGCGGCTGCCTTCCCCATGCCCCCAAATTCATATGTTGAACATCTAATCCTGTTGAAAACCGACTAGGACATCCTCAGCTGGAGAAGGGACTCCAGAATAGCTGATGGGAGACGGGTGCTTCATTCTGCACCTTCCTAGTCGGTCGACACCCTCACACTTTCCGCTTACTTCTAGAACTGGCTAACCCGTGTAGAGGAAGAACTGGTCATTTTTATTCTTAGTATAAAAGCGTTGTGATCTGGAACGGTATCTCAAAATGTTGCTCCAAATAGAGATGATATATATATATATATATATCTATCTCCAGGGCTACTCCGTAGCGTTGGTGGTAAGGCTGCCAACCCATGCACAGATGCTCACTAGCAAGTTCCAGTGTGAGGTACTGGGCTTGAGAGCCAAGCCCTGCTGGGGTCTGTCCCCTGTCAGCAGAGGTGAAGTAAGAAATGCTCTATGATCAGAAGCTGAGGCTTAGCAACCCCACCCCCCCGCCCCAGGGTTAGCAGTCCCCACCCCCACTTTCACAGTGAGGTTGGGTTCCTGTTGAGACCCAAGGTGAGTGGAATCTAAGTTCAAGGACCAAACCCAATTTCATTTCATAGTCTAGCCCTTTGGTTGTTAAAGTCCCCAGTCTTTGTGAGTGAAGTGCTCTGGAGGAAGCAGTATTTATTTCTAAGTTACAGCGTTTTTGTGGCTTTTGCAAGGACCTTGATGTTTCTGTTTCTGTTTTTCCAGCAGAAAGTGAGCTCTTGCAGACCAAGGTCATGCTTGAGTCATCCTTGTAATTCCAGCCCTTGGCTTGGTGCCTGGGTAATGGGAGGGGACTCAGTTTGAGCTGAGCAAGAGGCAGCCATCTGGAATAGGACCTCATGAGACATGGGAGCACAGCAGACACGCCCGTGATGGCGGTGGTTGGTGCCAAGGTGAGACCGGCCAAGGACTGGTCACTGGTGTCCTTTCTGTTAACCTCTGCGTGTGCTAAGGTCCTCATCCTGAAGGGTATAGGGACGTCTGTGATTTGCGAGAGCTTTTTTAGGTAGAGTTGAGCAGCGCTAGCTTGACTGCTGAACCCCAGGTCACTGCAAGCTTCCTTTAGCTCTGGCACATCCTGGAGATCGGAGCCCGGTGATGAAGCCGTGGCTGACGAGGATGGTTTTAAGATCTGGTACTCGACGCGCATCTTAACTTTAACAATCATTTCAACCTTAATATGCGTGTCTTCAGTCCGTCCGAGGCACGTGTGGTCCTAAGGCCTGGTGATTTGAGTAGCTGTTCTTCACGGTCAACTCGACCGGCTTTAGAATCACCTAGGAGATTTACCTCCCAGTATTCACCCAAGGGCGTTTCTATAGAGGGTTAGCTGAGGAAGGCGGGCCCAGGCTGAATGTGAATATCATCCCATGAGTCCGGGGCCTGGACTGGGCAGAGACGGAGAAAGGAGAAAGGAAGCTGATGGGGAACTTTACCCCTTCAGACTGAACAAATTAAATCCACCCTTAGTTGTTTTCATCTGGGGATCTTGGAGACAGCATGACCTGTTTCCCAAAGTAGGTGGTTTTGTACGTGTGTCAACTTTACATATTATGGTATAAAAATTAAGCTATCTATGCAGTTTCATAATAATATATGTGACTGGCTATAGATATATGAACTTAAGGTCTCTAACGAAGCCACATTGATAGGTAAAGATTATGCAGGTTGAATAGCTAACCCGAACCTTTTTAGATGATAAAGAGACAGAATATCGCAGATCCATAGCCACAGTGATCTTAGGCTGTTGTCAGTCCTCTTAATAACCAGTTATTACTGGCCTCTGTATCTGACCCGACTTTATGAGTATTTAATTGTGATGGCTAAAGAAAACTCCTTCTTGTGCTACATACCCATTCTAAATTTCTAAAAGGCAAATTCCTGGCAGTTCTGACTCCCAGCCCCCTCCCCAGGATTGTAAATACCACGTAACCACGTGTGAGAGAATTACCGGTTGTTCCAGCTTTTGTAAACCTGCTTGTTGGTATGCAGCAGGGAGTGGGTGGGTCAGCTCCTTACTAGCTGAGCCCAGTGACACAGGGTCTCACTCAGCTGGGCATTCCAGAATTTGTGCCCACCTTCCTCTCTGCACAGCAGGCCTTCACTATGGCTGTGGTCCTGCTGGTAGTAATTAATAAATTCACTTAATTATAATTTGAATTGAGTCTGCAGCCTTTTCCCTGTAGATTCGAACTCCGAATGATAGAACCTTTGGAATGTATTCTTAGCAGAGGCTTCCACCAAGCCCAGAGCTAAGCATGTTGTAAGAGAGCATTTGAATATGGTAACAGAGACCTCCCACTTCAATATTACCCGCCGACCTGAGCTCTCCTACCAACGTACCCGGTAAATGAACTGGATCATCACATATTTTCTTTCTCTTGTTTTTGAGACAGGGTCTCACATAGTCTACATTGGCTTCGAACTCACTACGTAGCTGACTCTGGCCTTGTACCCCTGACCTTCCTGCCTCCACCTCCCCAGTACTGGGATCGCTGGGGTGTACCGCCATGGCGTACTTTTGTTTTATGACTAGAAAAGTACATGCAGCCTTTTCCACAGCAGCCCAAGTCACTGAGTGCACTGAGGAGTGCCGTTCCTGGCCTTGGCTACTCATATTTGACTCAGAATAAGTTCTCTGCAATCCCCTTTAGAGTAGGAGCTGTTAAACGTTACTTGTCTTATATTATATGTACTTATCCACATTGAACAGTTTAAAATACTAAATAGTCTTGTATACATGCAAAGTCAAACTGTAATGAATCAAAACTCTTAACTTCTTATTTCTGATGTTGCTGCAAGACTGATCGATATTTAAAAAAAAAAAAGTTCCAAAATTTTTCACCACAAAAAAAAAAAAAAAAAACCAACAACAACAACAAAACCATGTCAATTATATAAAATTTGAGAAATACAGGCATGAAAACCAAGACAGGAGTTCTGTTCAGTTTCTCATGGGGAATACGCATTTCTGCTCTGTCATGACTATGCCATTTGTCTAATTCTCTCCTGCTAGAATCATAAAAGACTCAGGGGCTAGAGAAATGGCTTAGAGCACCAGAGGATCCTGGTTCGAGTCCCTGCACCCACACACAACCCTCTGTGATTTCAGTTCCAGAGGAGACAGCACTTTCTTCTGGCTACCTCAGTAACAGGCACACATGCAATGCATATGGAGGCAGAACATTCACGCACACGAAATTAAATAAGTGTAAAAAGAAATTTTAGGGCTGGAGAGATGGCTCAGTGGTTAAGAGCACCGACTGCTCTCCCAGAGGTCCTGAGTTCAATTCCCAGCAACCACATGGTGGCTTACAACCTTCTGTAAAGAAATCCAATGCCCTCTTCTGGTGTGTCTGAACCAGTATACTTGTATATAATAAATAAATACATCTTTAAAAAAAAAATTTAAACTTGCAGATAGGATGACAGATTAAAAGTTGTATCTGAGTGAGCAGATGCACAGATGGACAGACAGAGGACAAGAGCTGCTGCACCACTGGGCCGATCAGCTCGTGCCAACTTCCTGACGTGCCACATTCATTTGCTGCATACCAGGGAGCTTCTCGTGTGGATCCGGAGGTCTATTACTGTCGCCCCACCAGGGTGGAGGCCACAGCCGCCCTGCTAATCAGAGGTAACTGCCTCCCTCAGCGAACCGTTCACCGGAGCAGCCTGGGCCGCTGGAAAGCAAGCGTATAGAGCAGGTCCAAGTGGGGTAGGTGTGAGTGTGGAGCACAAAACGCAGCCAGGAAACCTGGACCTGAGGCAGTCTGCCAGAGGAAAATTGCCACCATTGCCAGGGGCGAGCTGCACAGCAGAATTCAAGCCGGCGGTGGAAGTCGGAGGCTGGTGGCACACAAAGGGGCTCACACAGGCACGTCCTCCACAACCCTTCAGAGCCCAAACCACAGGAGAGCCTGCCCCTGGAGCGGTCAACGCCCAATTCATCAGGGTCAAGTACATAACTCGCTGGGAGAGACAGGGTAGGTTCTGGAAGAGAGTAGTCTGGGTTCAGAAATCTTTCTCCCTGGAGAGACCCATGACCGGCCTTTACTACTGAGATCCACAGTTCTCCCCAGCACCCATGGAGACTGACACAAAGGGGAGGGGCACTGTGATCTCCTTGAGGAAGAGGCACTAAGAGCAGCTTGGTAGTTGATCAGTTTTTCCCTATATTTTTCTAGATTTCCTACTTTAAAAATTATTTTAATATTTAAATTAATTTAAAATTATTTACCATTAAGTATTAATTATTATATAATTATAGTATGCGATTATATTATCTTTTTGTTATTTTGTCTTTTTTTTTTCCCAGAGCTGAGGACTGAACCCAGGGCATTGTGCTTGCACCACTGAGTTAAATCCCCATCCCCTCGATTATATCATCAATTAATTATTAAATTGAAAGTAATTACTTTTAAATTCGTCACACTCCTGTACTGTGCTTGGTGAAGCATCTATGTGTTCACCTACAAATATCTTCCTTATTTTCTACCTCTACAGCCACAGCCTCCTCTCTCACTCGGTGGACATCTCTTCGTTCAAGCCCCCAACCTTTCCTCCCACATTCTTTTCTCTTTCCAAAGCAAACTGCAAAGGTAGAGGAAAACTAAGGGGACCTGGGGAGGGATAGTGAAGCTTCGCACTAGCCGAGGTCAGATGATAAAGACATTCCTCTTACGCAGAGGTATTCTCCAGTGAGCAAATTGTTTCTTTTTTGTTTCATAAATAACAGTGAGTCATGCCTGACCCGCGTGAACTACAAGAACTGCCTTTCTCTTAGGCCAGACATTTTTTTCCCTGGAAATCTTACAAACAAGGTTTTGTTTACAGTCAAAACATCTTAATGTCCCCTGCACCTCAAACGACCTGGGATTTTACTTTATCAGCTGTAATGCAAGCCAGTCTGGAACCACCCCAAGATCTCACGTAAAGAAAGAGAAAGGCTCCTTAGCCACCCTCTGAGGTGTAACTTCAGAGCCACTCTACACAGAGCGTGAGGCACCACAACAGACCTGGCTTTGGGGAAGCCCATAGGCATGCTCCCAGTGTGTGGTGTCCTTCTGCTGTCTGTCTGTCTGTCTGTCTACTAACCCCAGCACTTAACACTCCGTGAAACTTTCTTCCTGTTAAACTCAAACCCTGCTCACCCATCTTGAAGCTCTTCTGTGGTGAAGTCAAGGATCCTGACCACAGGTTCTCTGGAAGGAAATCCTCGGGTTGCTGCAGGATGTGACCGGGAGCTGTATCTGGGGCCGGCATCTCACTAGGGTTGTGTTAGTCCTGAGATTTACAGGAGAAAAACTAGTTCCACCATTTGAGACGATTCAAAGTGAGCTTTCTTAAATACTGACCAAGACGATTCTGACAAGGACGATTCCCAGGTGCTTATAGGGGCAAACCCGTAGGCCGCTGTCCTTTCCCACGTGGCTTTGCTACTTTCTAAGAAATACAATCCCCGGCATTCCAGGAAGTTACCTGATCCTTTGGCTGGTGGGGCTTACAGGTTAATTTCGTCACTACACGCTGTGCATTTGCAAGAGAGCAGGCTTGCGCACACACACACACACACACACACACACACACACACACACACACACACACTACAACCTTCTTGGGAGTACAAATGGAACTAACAGAGTTGCCTCCTATCATTCAACACCAGGATGGTGACTCATCAGAGAGGTCTCTAGACACCACGGCATACTCCCCACAAAGTAGCAGGAGACAAAATTCCTAATGAAGACGTTTCCAAAGGACTCACTTGAATGCACAGAGGTTAAGAGTGGGGAGTGGGGGAAGGGGAAAGGGGATGCGTGGGTTAAAACTGGAGGGGCATAGCCACCAACACAGATGCACAAGATATAATCGAGAGACTATTGAGACAACAAGCACACCCATCAGGATCCATGATCGACCTACATCCTCGCAGCTTCCGATAACCACAGATGAGGGTGGTAAATGCCACAGCACGTATGTGCATGCCACAGCACGTATGTGCATGCTACAGCACGTATGTGCATGCTACAGCACGTATGTGCATGCCACTGCACCTGTATACACACCACAGCACATGTATGGAGGCCAGAGGACAGCTCACAGGCGTCAGGGCTCTCTGCCCCAGCGTGGGTTCTAAGGCCTGGACTGAGGCCTCCAGGCTTGGTGACGAGCACCTTTCCCTGCCAAGCCACCTCACTGGCCTCAGTCTGACCTTTAAAAAGGATCAGAGACAGATGGAGGACCCGTATAAGCAAACAGGCGAAGTAAGGCCGTCTGTCCAGGACACAGACGAGATTTATCAAAGCGAACGCAGCCTTTAACAACTTGGAGGAGAAAATTTTAAACAATTGGTTGTCTTGAGTTAGGATTAATATCGCTGTGATAAAACACCATGACCGAAAACAAACGGGAACGGGTTTTTATTTCAGGTCACAGTTCCACGTCACTGAGGGAAGTCAGGACGAGAACTCAGATCCAGGCAGTGGTGGTGCACGCCTTTAATCCAGCACTCAGAAGACAGAGGCAGGTGGATCTCAGGGTTCCAGGCCAGCCTGGTCTACAGAGTGAGTTCCAGAATAGCCAGGGCTACCCAGGGAAACCCTGTCTCAAAAACCCAAAAAACCCAAAACAAAACAAAACAAACAAACAAACAAAGTAAACAAAAAGAATTCAAGTAAGGGAGGAACCTGGAGGCAGGAGCTGACACAGAGGCCATGGAGGAGTGCTGCTTGCTGACATAGATTGCTCAGCCTGCTCTCTTATAGAACCCAAGACCGCCTGTCTAAGGGTGGTACAGGTCCCCGTGGAATGGGGCTTCCTACATCATTACTCAATACCTCCTATGGACAGGCCTACACACTAATTTTTTTTTTAATATTACTTATTTAATGTTTATGTGCACACTATAGCTGTCTTCAGACACAGCAGAAGAGGGCATCAGATCGCATCACAGATGGTTGTGAGCCACCTTGTGTTTGCTGGGATTTGAACTCAGGACCTCTGGAAGAGCAGTCAGGGCTCTTAACAGCTGAGCCATCTCTCCAGCCCCTACACACAATCTTATGGAGGCCTTGTCTCAGTGGTCCTTCCCTCCTCTCTGATAACTCTGGGTTGTGCTGAGTTAACTTAAAACCAGCTAGCACAGCCGAAGAAAAATTCAAGTAGGAATCGTGACACTGGTAAAACAGCAAGTAAAAATTCTGGAAATGGGAGAAGAGATCCCCCAAATAACACAGCAGGGGGTTGGGGATTTAGCTCAGTGGTAGAGCGCTTGCCTAACAAGCACAAGGCCCTGGGTTCGGTCCCCAGCTCCGGAAAAAAAAAAAAAAAGAAAGAAAAAAAAAAAAAATAACACAGCAAAGCATCATTAACAAGTAAGACCGTGGTCGCACACAAAAAACAAAAAACAAAAAACAAACAAACAAACAAACAAACAAAAAACCCAGGTAAGACCGCATGGGAGAAGGAAAATCAGAGATGGAGGGCAAAGTCAGGACAGGAACATTTATGCACATATAAATAAAAACAAGTGTGGCCCAAACGTCTAAGAAATCTAGGGGATATTCCAGAGACCAAAACGTAGACAAAGGGTCTGAGGTAACATCAGAAGAAACAGACAATGCCTTCAATCACACGCGGTAGAATTTCCAAAAGCCACAGGAAGATGGCCAAACAAAACAGGTGCACAGTGCTCCACAGGCCAGGCCGGAGAAAAAGCCATCCGGACGCTACGACTATGGGTGTGGGCGGTGGAGAGGCTCTGAGGAACCGGGAGGGTAAGAGAACAGGTGTCGTGGAAGTAGACAGGGAGCTATGGGGATGAAAGGGGACGGGGCAGGGCAGGAAGGATGTGGGCGGAGTGGAGGAAGATGAAGGATCAAAAAAACAAAAACAAAAACAAAAACAAAACATCAGAGTGGAAGAAAATGCTTTAATGACACCCATTAACTTTGCATGCTGCTTAAAAACAAACAAACAAACATATATGCCACAAGCCATTCCCTGTGTCGCTTACAGATGACAGTATGCACGTGTGCGCATTTGTGTGTGGTAAGCAATCTCGGGCTTCCCCACACTCCCGTCAGCTCGCATCCCAATTGGCTTAGCTAATCACAGTGTGCAGGCACCTGGGCGGCGCTGATCGGCCTCAGAGATACTGCGATGAACCAGCTTGTGTGGAGGCTTTGTAATGAGTCTCTGACACACACCCTGGCATCGGAGGCTCTGGCTCGGGGCGTGTGCGCACATAGGCAGGCTTTATTGCCCATAGCCGGGTTAAGCCAGGTGAGCAAGGTGCTTACTATGATGAAGGGTCTGTGCTTAGCCTGAGAGATGAGCCAGCCGGAGGACTACCTTCCATAGCTGTTCTGCCAATTTACAATAATGCGCTTTGGAATTGGGGGGGATGGGGGCAGGTGAGGAGGGGCTGGGGGCGGGGGAAGAAGAAAAATATTTTTTCCTGTCAGAACATCAATTTCTGATCCTAGGATACATAGGACCTATTGGGTGTGACTGGAAGGCTGACCAAGTACTCTTGAGGACTTCCCTGCAGGGGGACCTGCCAGACTTCTGTTAGCATGACACAAACTTAACACCTGACGGGTAACAGATTACCCTTATGGCCATTTCCGTGCCAGAGTGAAGTGAGTTATTGGGTTCATCAGCGGCTCACAGGAATGTGAGGGACTAAAGATGGTTCTGACTCGGGATGGGAGAGGGACAAGGGAAGCCAAGAGCAACCCCTGCTTAGCTTCTGTTTGTGTTTTCTTTTTCTCGGACCTTGATGCCTCTTCCTTTAGAGACATGTTGAAATCTGAAGCCCCAGTAGGATGGAGTTAGGCGGGGCCTTTGAGGCAGCCCTCATGAGTGGGATGCACCCCTTCACAGAGTGGGTGCTCAGGCAGCTCTGTCGCTTTCTAGTACGTGAGAACGGAGACGACTCGGTGGTCTGTGACCTGACCGAGGGTCCTCACCAGACCCCAGCCATGCTGGAGCCCCTATTCCCAATCCCTAGGCTGGGAGGATAAACCCGCGTGGTTTATAAACCACACGGTCTCCGGCTCTTTGTCATAGAAACCCCGTCGACTATAATTTGAAGAAATTGGCTTATCAAACAAAGTAGGTATTCATCCTAGTTTTAAGTGGGCAGATGGTTTCTCTGGAATCACAAATATGGAAAGCTCTGATACTCCAGGCTCTAGGCACCACATGCCCTCCTTCTTGGGAGGCTAGGACAATGACAGGCACACGTCTCCACCACTTGCCCTCAGCTGGCTCTTGACTCGGCCTAACCTTCAGAAACTCTCCAGGACAGGCACAGATAGGGACTGCCAGACTCAGTATCTTTTCTGTCCTCACCATCATCCAATTGTTCTGCTGAATCTACCACACGCCTACCTTCTCTTTAGCAAAAGTCACCCCAAAGGTCCTGAAGGGCCCTCCTGTGCGCTCCCGTGTTATAGCCAATCTTTGTTCTTTCCACTCGATGGTCAGTAGGAGCCACAGACAGTGTGGGACCCCATTTCTGCTGTTGGTCCCATGATATTGGGGGAAGTTTTCACACACATGTTAGTAGCATGGATGAAGAATTCCCACAGATGTGGACACATCTTTGCATTGCATCCTGAACCACTTTCAGTGCCAATGTGGTATCACACGCCTTTCTTCCCAGCACTTGGGAGGCAGAGGCAGGTGAATCTCTGAGTTCGAGGCCAGCCTGGTCTACAGAGTGAGTTCTGGGACAGCCAGGGCTACAAAGAGAAACAAAAACAAAACAAAACAAACAAAAAAAAAAAAGACAGGGTTGGGGATTTAGCTCAGTGGTAAAGCGCTTGCCCAGGAAGAACAAGGCCCTGGGTTGTGTCCCCAGCTCCAAAAAAAAAAAAAAAAAAAAAAGACAAAAAACAATGAAACAAAACGAAAATCCTTCTGGAATAGCCTCAACCAGAGGCTGGGTGTTTTTAGATAATGCCAGCCCACGTGCTCACACCCTAGAGGTTCGATTCAGTGGCTCTGCACTAGGGTACACAAAGCAGCATCCTTAAACAATGCTACTTGAGTCGTGAGTGGCAAGAAGCTCGGGGTGGTGTTAGTTCTCGTCTTCAGGAGTGCACATCCCGTTTGTGTGGGGAGTAACATCGTGAGTAGGGTGATGCTCCCCTTCCCCCCAGGAACGTCCCAGTCATCAGGCTGTAAGGCAAGAACTCCTACTCTGTTGCTAGGAGTAGACAGTCCTGTGACTCAGCACCGTCCCAGATCCACACGGAATACGTAGTGTGGCTCACAGAGGGGCAGCATGACAAGACAGCTAATTAGAAGTGTGTGTGTGTGTGTGTGTGTGTGTGTGTGTGTGTGTGTGTGTTTGCGTGCACATGTATGCACAGTGGAGATAAGCTAAAATGTGAGAAATATATCCTTCTCAGGTATATATATCTTTCTGTATATGCCTCCTTCTATACAAAAATTTCTTTACAAGCACCTATATACCTATACAGGAAGAGGCAGAGTGTCCCATTAGCTCAGCAAGGCCCAGTGTCAGCACGTCAGACAACCTGTGACCCAAAAAGGGATGGATGCTTTCGTGCGCAACCCTGGGGTCAATTTGAGTGTCTGTATCATGAGGTGTGGCCAGGAGCTGCCTTGGGAGGGCCATGCCCAGCTTTCTTTCTGTTTCTTTTAAAATTATTTATTTATTTTATGTATACACTGTAGCCATCTTCAGACACACCAGAAGAGGGCATCAGATCCCACTACAGATGTTTGTGAGCCACCATGTAGCTGGTGGGAATTGAACTCAGGACCTTTGGAGGAGCAGTCAGTGCTTTTAACCACCGAGCCATCTCTCCAGCCCCCCACATGCCTGGCTTTCAAGCCTAAGGGCCACCCTTAGCTAAATGACCTTGAGCCGAAGACCTGCCCTGAGGCTCCTCACAGCCGCAGAAGTGTGATAACAACACCACTGGCCTCTGTGACTGTTGCTGGGAGGAAGTGAGAGAGAGACAGAGCTGAGCGAGGAACCAGTGTGCTCTGCCTGCAGACTGCGGCTGTATTTCCTTCTTTGGTTGTGCTGTTGACATGGTCACCCTCGTTTCTAACGTATAGAGACAGGGATATTAAGACTGGGAATTTGCAGTGATGGTAAAGACTGTTGAAGCCTTGATGGGTCTTAAGGCCACTTATAGATGCAGGTAAATCGACGCCCCACCCCACCCCACTCCACCTCACCCCCATGAAAATTTTTAAAGCAAATTAGTGGCTTTTCCAGCTCAAAGAAGTGACTAGGGAACACTGTTAATGTGTGTGTAAGCTATCAGAAGTAGTGAATCCCCACACAAGGGCTCCCTTCCATGTTTTAGAAAATTTCTTTGTGGTTCTGGGTTAGAAGATAAATTGGACAAGTTATCTTCTAATCCTAAAAGGGGTCAAAGCTGCCGAGGCATTGTTGAGATGTTTGGCATATTCCAGGAAGGTTCTCTTCCGGTGAGCGCCAGCTTTTAAATTCCACCTTCCTTACTGTAATCCAATGCCTCGCGACACTCACTTGTCAAGGAGACTGAAACTTCCCCTCTGCACAGCCCTCAGTGTGCAGAGCCAAACTGCGACTGAGGCTGCAGGCGGCTGCTGTGAGTATCTCGCCCCCTGGTGGTCAGCAGTGGAACCGCATCGTTCAGGAACGGAGCTGATCAAAAATGGTCCTGCTCAGCCTTGTTTATTTTTACAGTGCGTTCTCATTGTTTTGGAAGAACGAGTGCATGTTACATTTTGGATTAAAAAAAATCAGAGTGGGGGGATTTAGAGTTTCTGCCTGAGGACTGACGGACATAATGCTACCCTCTGTGTTCCAGATTCCCAGAAACACACTTTACAACACGATTTACAACAGCACTTTTGGTGATGAAGACAATAGCTATTCTTTCTGTATTGGTGGGACGCGTACAAAAGCCGCAGGAGAGTTGAGACTAGGGGCTACATGGGCATAATAAAATCACATCAGGGACACCCTGGGAGCCCCCGGGTCAGGGAAAGGGACCAGTCCCTGACTTAGCTATCATCAGAGATGCTCCCCCACCCTGCAGCAGATGGGAACAAACAGCCAGGCGATATGCAGAGAGCGAGAGACCTTGGAATACTCAGCCCTAAAAGGGATGTCTCCATCACCCGCCTCCCCCCTTAGTTCAGACAACTACACAGAGAAGGCGGAAAGAGTGCGGAAAGCCAGGGCTTCCGAGACCCAACAGGGCTGGTGCACACACAGACTTAGAGACAGAAGCAGCACCCACAGAGGCTGCACTGGTCTCTACCGGAATGAGTCCTAGAGCTGAGAGAAGCAGACACAGGCTCCCATTGCCTTGTCCAGAAGCTATCTCCAACTGACAAACGAGAAATCCGATCTTTTCAAGGCAGTCTCACTGGGGAAACGAACCGCTCTTAAGGGTAGGCCACCCACGCCCCGTAGTAGATAGCCACCAGAAAACCACGTCAACCACAACTTCGGTGGTTCTTTGCCTCCTAATGTTAAGTTGGGCATTAAAAACAAAACAAAACAAAACAAAAACCCAAACAACTTTACAGGTCTTTTATGTATATATTGTGACCTCGTTTTCCGTTTGTTTTTGTTTTTTAAAATGGGGTTCCTGTGTGAACTTGTGTGTCTCTGTGTCTATATATGTTTCTCAGGTTTTTTCTTTGGTTCTCTTTCTTGTTATTTTGTCCTATTCCGATCTGTTTGTTTTTTGATTTATCTGATTTTATTTTATTATCATTCTTTAGATGCCTGTTTGTTTTCTAAGACTCGACAGAGAGGGTTCAGATCTGGGTGGGAGGAGAGAGGCAGGAAGGAACTGGGAGGAGCAGGGGGAGGGGGAGACCATAATTAGAGTATGATGTGTGAAATAAAAATCTATTTTTATTCAATAAAAGGGAAAAAATTAAATCTGTCTGGCGAATGAAGTCCAAGAATGGATGGATCAGGCATGCATGCCAGGCCAAGGTAAAGGTAAGTATGTCCTCACCTCCACCCCATACAGTGGTGGATACGGGGCTCCCGGGCTGCCTACCCTCTAACACCCAGAGTATGCATTAAGGACCGCCGGACAGAGAGCTCTCGACTATCCTTGGGGCTTCATCGCCCCTCGGCCCCTCGGTGCCCCATGTTTACGTAGCCTGCTTACCTGTGCTCTGCCTGTCCTGCTTGCCCGTGTGGACTACACGCAGTCCTTTCCTTTCATCCCTGCAGCTGACTTCTTCTTTGTACTCAAGTTTGACTCTTCGGCAGCCTGCCTACAGCAGCAGTGTCTACAGCAGGCTTGAGGTTGTTATCTTATCAATACAGCAAGCTCACCACCCCACTCCAGTAACCAGAACTCCCCACGCAGCCTCTTAAACTCAGTCTGTAAGCCATGTGTATTCACGTACTCGCAGATTTCCTGCGTGCTGTGTGATGCAAGTTCCCGTTAGAAATTAAGTTTGGAACAAAAGATCTTAAACCGGGCATGGTGGCACACACCTTTCATACCAGCACTCAGGAGGCAGAGGCAGAGGCAGGGGGATGTCTGTCAGTTAGTCTACAGAGCAAGTTCAAGACAGCCAGAGCTAGACAGTGAGACCCTGTTATAAAAAAGAAAACAAAAGCCAGGCGGTGCACTCCTTTCGTTCCAGCACTGGGGAGGCAGAGGCAGGCGGGCCTCTGAGTTCCTTTGAGGTCAGCCTGATCTGCAGAGTGAGTTACAGGATAGCCATGGCTACACAGAGAAACCATGTCTTGAAGAACAAACAAGCAAACAAACAAACAACAATAAACAAATGAGTTATGGTATTATTAGGGGGCAAAATGCTGCTATTGAAACCATGGTGCCTTGTGAAGTTATTGTTACTCTGTCAATTGTGACATTGTGAAAAGTCGCATTCAGGCTTGGTTATATTCCTGGCATAGAATTAACAGCCAGGACAGGTTGGTGAGCCTCTTTATGTCTGTAGCTTAGCCCAGCTTCCCTGGAACGATGCAGCCAATGATCAGGAACACATCCGTGTAGTTGTTGTCCCACCAGCCCTGGTTTTAAGAAGTCTAGGAATAAAAGGGTAATGATAACCAAAATCCAGTTTTTAACTTTCAAACGTATACATGGGGTAAGAATCAAACTAGGGAATTTGAGTTCTGGCTTGCTGGAAACCAGCATTTCCCTTAAGGGTTTAGCGCCCTCTGGTGGCCAGAGGTGCTCTGCAGTCACTCTGAAGAGGAATGCCAGGAGGGCACACTGTATAGGAGTCTTTCTGTGTGTGTGTGTGTGTGTGTGTGTGTGTGTGTGTGTGTCTGTGTGTGTCTGTGTCTGTGTGTGTGTCTGTGTGTGTAGTGAGTAAGTGGAATGTATATGTAGAGTACATATTTGTGTAGGAGCTATGGGTGTTGTTCGCATGTGTGTGGTGTATAGAGTGGGCTGTGTGGATGATATGAGGTATGTTATGCATATTACGTGTGTGATATCAATTATTTATGTGTGTGGTATTATTAAGATCAGGCTGTGTCCTGATGTAAGCCACTCCATAGTGTTTGAAGCACTGGATCTTTAAGACTGTGCCTTGCCCTGAGAGATGTTTTACGAGCCGCTTCTGACAGCAGTTTGAGGGGAGAGTGTCACTGTACTCCTGGGTGGACTCTCAGAGACCGATATCTGTCTGGTGCCACCCGTGCGACAATCTGACTTATTCCAGGTAGTAGAAAAGTGCGGTAGCCTATACATTTAAGAGGGTGATTTGAGACTGCAGAAGCACATGGGTATATTACAGTTGGATCAAGGAAACCAGGCCCAAGAACTCACTGGACACATCAGGCCAGGGGAAGGGTGTGGGTCCCTCACCTGGAACCCACGGTTACCGGTGTCTCTGTGACAGGGGCCGCCAACTGATCAGTCACCTGACAGCCAGTGTGGACCAGCAAACAGGATTCCCATCATCCCTCTGGTTCATCTCCATGCCCACCGCCCGCTCAGCGGCCACCTGCCCAGTGCTTTTCCCTCTTCAGGACCTTGTCCAGTCACCTCCTCTTTACTTCCGCAGTGAGCTCACCTCTACAGCTCCGATTTCAACCCTGGCTCCGCGGTGGCTGCTTCTACAGCAGCCGCTTCTTCTGCAGATGGCGTATCAATACAGGATCAGTTTACACTTCTACCACCCGGCTTCAGAAAACCCTTACGCTTCCGCTGGAGCCTTTGAAACCTTTTGTACGCATTCTGTGACCGGTGTATATGTATAATATAATATCTCTCTGAAAGACCTATAGGCAGAGATATATTCATGGTGTGATGTGTGCTCTCAGTATCAGCGATCGAGGTGGGAATGAAGATCCTGTGCTGACCACTGACAGAATATCAATGGAACAGTGAAAACACAATGGTTATTTGCAAACTGCTGAGCCCGAGACCACTGTGCCTTGTGTATTTATTGTTATCCAACAAATTCTGACATTGTGGAAAGACACTAGCATTTTCCTCTCTATTTCTGAAAAAGCGTTCCCACGACAGGTCAATCCATGATATACAGAGTGCGTGTGGTATGGTATATATGTTTTGTGTAGTAGGTGGGACCTGTCCATACGATGTGCTCTATGTAGTAGAACATGTGTGCTCTGTTTGTTTGCAATGTATGTGGTACTCAGTAGTGTGTATGTGTATGACTGTGTTTGTAAGTATGTGTGCATGTACATGTGCACGTGTGCTTGTGTATGTGAATATTCATGTATGTGTGTGTATGTGTGACTGTGTGTAGTGTTTCTGTGTGCGCACGTGTGTGCATGTGTACTTGCAGTGTGTGTAATGTTTGTAAGTATGTGTGTCCATGTATGTGAGTGCACATGTATCTGTGTGTAGTGTTGGTAAACACAAAGGGAAGACCATGAATAAGAAACTAGGAGAGGGCCGGAGAGATGGATCAGCAGTTACAAGCACTGACTGCTCTTCCAGAGGTTCTGAGTTCAATCAGCAACCACATGGTGGCTCACAACCATCTGTAATGGGATCTGATGCCCTCTTCTGGTGTGTCTGAAGACAGATACAGTGTACACATACATATTAAATAAATAAATAAACAAATAAATCTTTTAAAAGAAGAAAGAAAAAGGAAACTAGGAGAAAGAACCTATCTGCAGTAGGGAGCTTTACACTTTTAGTCCATGAATCCCCACTGCTAGCCTGGGACGCAGTAGCCCAATACCATGGATTTGTATCCAGACGCCCTGTGATCCCAGCTTTGGACCAGGACTGAACTTTGACCTACCAGGACAGCCCGACTTGTAAAACCCTTATTTACATAGCAGAGACTTCATACCTGGACATTCATGTTTCCCCAAACATCTTAGAAACTTAGAGATTCAGGCGATGAGTTAAGGCATTGGCTAGAGAGTTACAGGATTCTAGCAGGGCAGGGAAACTTTGGGGATTATGAGAAGGGGGAGAGATCCCTTCACCCTGGAACTTGGTTAAAGCCTCTCAGCAGCAGGGCAGCAGGAATTCTGGGAAATTGCTGACAGCTCAAGGTCATCATTTCCTGGTCACAAACATGCAATTTTCTAGGGCGCTCACCAGAAATATCCCGGAGGCTGGATATGTACCAACTGCCCTGTGCAGCCCAGTGGCTCCGGGTTTCCTCCATCTAAGGCCTCTCTGGAGCAACCGCACTTATTCTACTTGCCAGGTGGGGGAGGGGTTCTCAAAACACCCTTTGAGATATAACCGCAAAGTCAACAAAATGGTACATGGGTTAACGCCAACACAATGATTGCTACTCTCCCTCAAAGAGCCCATGCCCACATTTAGGTAGGTCTTTTTGTGCGTTTTCTTTAAAGAGTCCGTACCCACACTCTCAGGTGTACCTTAACTTCTTTCCCAGAGCACCCCCTTTCTCTTAACCCTCATACTTAAGCCCTATATAGCAATATCTTCAATAAAATCTCCAAGTTTGCATCATCATAAACTCCCTTCTCTTGTTAGTCTTTCTGAGGCTGAACCCACAAATCCTGGTTTGGCTTGAGCTGGGGAATGCCTTGGGCTGCTGACAGTGGCAACGTGGAGCTGTGTCTGTCCCCTCACTAGCGACACTAAGACTCTTAGAGTCCAACCCCCTTTCAGGGAGCTCTGTTTTCAGAGGAGGCTTTCCCAAGTCTGCCTCAGGATGGGGACTTGAGAAAGGTGTTTGGAAAGGAGTTGACTTCTGGTTGGAGCAAGGCACAACGATTGGAGGTTTTATTCAGGCAAGATCTCAGAGGTGGGGGGAAGCCACACGACAGACCATGGTGGGGGCTTGGTGTTGTTCTTCGAATAGTCAGATTGTCCCAGCAAAAGTGATGAGGGAGCCTGCTTCTTTCTGGGCCAGCAGGCAGCTGCTAAGCATGTTAAAGTTTAATACTAATAGCAAGAAGTTCTTACTGCAATCACCCCTGGGAACAGAGAACTGTCAGTCAAGGAGCTAGGTGGTACCTTTAAGCCAGTGCGACTGTTCTGAATACTTCCTGGAGGGGAGGCCTTGAGGTACACAACCACTGCTGCCTGTGTTGAAGTGCACCGAAGGTGCGGCCTCAGCGACAATGGTTTCAACCGCTTTACACTGGAATTTTGCCATCAGCAGCCTTGGTGACCTCTTAATGACCCAGTAGCCTTAGCCAAAGGGACCAGAGGGGAGCCTTTCCCCAGATAACTTAGTAGGGGGACAATTGTAACCGGTACACAAGGGACAGTTCCATGATTGGTGTAAACACAATCATTTGCACGAGGGTGTCCTGTGGCTGGTGTAAATGTCCCTTTTCTGGTGTAGCAGGCTATTTGATTCACTTCTGTGAGGCAGCTGGGAGAGACCCTCTTGTGCTGTTTGCCTGGCGTTTCAAAGAAAGCCTGAAAGAGGCCTGTTTGTCTTTGATTTGTACTTGCTTTATTCTCGAGAATCATCTTTAGTTGAGTGTGCTGAACTGGACACACACACACACACACACACACACACACACACACACACACACACACACACACACTCAGACTGGCTGGAGCTGTGAAGTGGCCACAGAGGAAGATCCATGAAGGAAGAGCCATGAGAGAGGCAGTGGAGTCAATGCAGGGGAGCTGCAGGGGCCAGCACCAGAAGACAGTAGCTGCAGCAGGTACAGCATCAAGAAGATTCTGAAATTTAGCAATCCCTTTTATCTATTTTTTTTATATGAGTACACTGTATTTTCAGATGCACCAGGTGGTTGTGAGCCACCATGCAGTTGCTGGGAACTGAACTCTGGACCTTCGGAAGAGCAGTCAGTGCTCTTAACCACTGAGCCATCTCTCCAGCCCCGAAGATTTTGGAAGAGCAAAGTAGCAGTAGTCGTGACCGTGGCCAAAGTAGTGGGTGGCAGCCATAGAGTTCCAGAGGATAGCTGGGAAGAAAAGTGTGTGAGAGAAGATGAGAGAGAACAGGGAGCTGAGACTGAGGAAAGAGGGGTGCAAAGAGCCTGAGAGGAGAAACTGCTAGGTTTCGTCAAGAGTCCCCAGAGAGCTGCTGGACCTTAAGAGCCATGGAGCTAGATGCCCAGACCCAAGGACTACAACAGACATAGCTATCAAGGGCTGAGTCCCTATATTTAGGTTGGGAATATGTAACATAAGCTGCAGGATTTATTAAAAAGAGCGAGAGATCCTGATGTCCTGGGTCTACCTGAGAACTGTAACACAGTCATTGTAGGGTTAAAGGTCCACAAGAGCTGGAACACTAGAGGGCGCCACTCGCCACAGCTCCCAGTTGCCTGGGGCCATCGGTATTGTCAGAAGTTAAAGATCACGAAGGCTGGTAAGGAAGTACCGGAGAAGCTTCCTTCGCATTGCCTACCCACGGTTCCTATCTGGGATCCAGCAAGAACCAGCTGGCTGATTAAGAATGCCAAGAGAGAAGAACAACTTCTCAAGTCAGCCTGAAGAGGGAGAGAATTTATGAACCCGAGTCTGTTCTGAAATGCTCTCCCAGGGTAGATGTGAGGCCAGACAGAATCTGTGAAAATCTGTCTCTGGTTCAGAGGTGTTGGGAAGTGGGACCTTTAAGAGAGATTAATGTCTTCGTTGTGTGACTAGATAGTTCCCAGGCAGCAGGTTGTTACAAAGCAGGTCAGTTCCTTCTCTTCCCTCTTCGTTGGCCTGCTTGCCTTCTACTTCCTGCTTAACTGCTGTGAGGCCCTGAGCAGAAGCCTAGTGGACCGTGGTACATGCTTAGACTTCCTAAGCCACGAGCCAGAAGAAAGCCCTTTTTAAAAGCTGGGTGGTGGTGGCACATATCTTAAGTCCCAGCTCAGGGGCAGGGGCATGGGCAGGTGCTGGTGGCTGGGGAGGGGTGGGGGTGGGGAAAGAGGGCAGGGGGCCGGTGTCAAGGGGCAGAGGGCAGATGGCAGGGATAAGATCTTTGTTAGTTTGTGGCCAGCCTGGTCTACAAAGGGAGTTCCATGACAACCAGGGCTGTAACATAGAGAAACTCTGTTTCAGAAAACCACCCACCCCTCAAACAGAAACCTCTTTCTTCATAAATCACTTAGTCTCAGTTATTTTGTTACAGCAGCTCTTTCTGCTACAATTTAGCAGAATAGGTTATTTATGACTTGTTCTCTGTTGCTGTGAAGAACAGCTGGACTGGGTAATTTACAAAAGAAGAGGTTTGCCTGGGCACAATGTGATTCTGTTTGCCCTTCTAGCCATCTTTCACAGCGCCTGACATTTTTAGCATCCAGCCTTAAACAACCCAAGCCCCACGGTTTTATCATTTTGCGGTATACTCTATGACTTGTAAAATACTTCACATACCTTCTCATTTCATTATTTATAGTTCAGTAGATCTTACTGGCCCCATGTGGCAGAGAAGGAAAAAGCTGTAAGCATTTGAGTGACTTGCCTGCAAGCGAAAGAAAGAGATCAAACTGCTTCCTCTGATGCCCAGCCTAGGGCCGTTTCTGCTTCAGAGCAAACCTTTCCAGGCTGGCTAAGTGCTTTGTAAATGCACCGTGGAGAGTCTGGTGCTGTCCTCAGCGGTTATTTAGCTCCCATGGACGAGATGGAGGGGCGATCCAGGAGGATACGCCAGCTTTAATGGAGATCTATTGCCACTATTCTGCTCTGTCTGTGAATCAGTTAGGCTGCGTCCAGAGCGGAGGACTCAGGAAGGAGGAGTGCCAATAAAGCTGTTTTACTTAAGGCAACAGGTGACTTAGTAAATACACTCCCGGATCACGGGGACAGGAGAAGTCATTCACTTGGGGGACATAGTTGGGTGGGTGCAGATCGTGGTAAGGTCACTCCTTTGGAGACAGGCCGTCTTATACTTTGCTTATTGGCTCCAGGATGGCTCCCTCCTCCAAGAAGCCCCATGCAATCTACTTCTGAAGTCCCCGGACACCTCTGTGGGGAAGTCTACACTGTAATTGTGGCTTCCTCTAAAGCCTGCCGCTGTTGTTTTCTGGTGACGTTAGAATCGAGCATCCTCATGGTGTGCTCGCTTCTCTCAGCCTGACTTCTGGTTCCTTGTCACTTTGTGGGTTTCCCCCTAGAGCCCACCATATTTCTGTCTTCCCCACTGCGTTCACGAGGTGCCATTGCCTCTGTCTTCTCACACAGACACAGCCTCACCTCACCTTGGGACTGAGACTGGGGTTTCTTAGTTCCTAGGAGTACTAGATGCTGATGGGTCTAGGCTGCCATGAAATCCAGGATTGTTCCCAGTCACAAGCACTGTCTCCTTCTGTCAAGCCACACTCCTGGGTATGGTGGGTGGCTCACAGGGAGGGTTTGCTTCCAGAGCCCTTGCTACAAGGCAAGGCAACTTTCATGAGCCTGGGTCTGGGCATAGAGCAGAGTGCTTGCCTAGCATTCAGGAAGTCCTGGGTTCCTAGTGAGCACTGTCCTGGGATCTCTCAGTTTTGAAGCTCCCCTGAGCCTTCTGCAGCAACTGCACTGCAGTTCAATTTCTCAGTCTAACACGTAAATGACAAAGAATCCAGGCTTCTGGGTTGGGTTTTCTTAGCATGTGAGAACTATTCGAAGCATATTGTTGCTGTGTAATGACAAAGCTCTCATCTTGCTGCTGCGGTTGCCTCAGGAAAGCTCACTGAAGTGGGACCAAAGTGATCAGTAACCAAGGCTACCCAAGGACAGCTATCCATCTGGGTTCTCTCTCTCTCTCTCTCTCTCTCTCTCTCTCTCTCTCTCTCTCTCTCTCTCTCTCTCTCATTAAAGGAAAGATCTAGGTGCGTGCTGACTTATGAATCTGCACATACTCTCTACGCAGGCCCTTTTCTTTCCCCACAAAATGTATACTTAACACATCTCTCTTTATCCAGTCAGTGCTATAGCAAAAGACCACAAGCTGAGTGGCTTATAAAGAATAAAAGTTTGTTTCTCAGTTTGAGAGTCTGGGAGTCAGAGGTCAGAGTACCTGGTGACAATCTGCTTCCTGGCTTCCCAATGAGACCTCCTCATTACATCCTCTAAGGGAGAGAAGCAAAGCTGTGTTCTGTGGGCTCCATTATAAGTACACTAATCCCATTGTTCAGAGCTTCACGGTCTGGTCACCTCCCAAAGGTCCCTCCAACATAGGAGACCTGAGGGAACACGCACATTCAGACCATAGCCTGTGCATGACCCAAAGTGCAAGTTATCTAGAGGATTCCCCCTTGCCCTCTCAGGGACAACTTCTCCTTCTTGTTGGCATGGTCAAACAAGGTCATGTTCCCAGGCCTAGGAATGGACTCCTATCCCATTTCTCCAAATGCTTTCAGAACTGTCTGTTAACTGGTTAGGAATCTAGAACTTGCTGTTACCTAAACCAAGGTGCATAAGTTATAAAAGAATATAACCAATTGCCTGCTATTCTGTTGTGCCCTAACAGACTAGATGCAGCTGAGCCACTCCTTTGTCCCCTTGTCACTCTGAGCTCCTGGCCTAATGTCTTGGAAAATGAATTAAGGACCTTGAAGCCAGGTGTCATGGATACAGCCCAGTCTCCTGTGGGTACTCCCTTACTTAACCCATCATGTCAAAATATAATTGGATAGCAGTGAGGCCTCCAGTGCCCCTTGTTTTGTGTTCCCGTCCTTTAAAAATGTTGTTCAATCTCCTTTTGGGGACATGGTTCAGAACCTGAACTGGCCGCCTTCCTAAGCGCTAAGCTTTTTTTCTTAAAGCCTCTGTCTCTAAAGTGAGTTTTCTCAGCTTCCATCCTGAGCCCAACACTATGTCTCCAACAAATAACAAATTTGGTTTAGAAATAGGGGTACACACAGGAACAACCCTTCTTATCGTTTAATCAGCACTCAGTGATGAATCTTGGAATATGTGCTCTCTCTCCCTGCGCAGTTGGCCTCATAGATACTGGACTCCTAGTTTCCACGACACGTCCACGTTTACTCATGGGGCTTGGGGGACACCACTATATGAGAATACAGCAAGTGTCCAGCAAACTTTCCTATCGCAGTCATCTGTTCATTCAATGCCCCATTTGCTAATCAACGAGCATACAAGGCATCATGGGTCTAGACAGGACAGTGGAGCATCCAGAGGAGGAAGGGGTGCAGTTATGTAGTGGGTATCTAACAGGAAGGGAACCTTTGACACCCAGGTGGCTCATCAGCCAGATCTGCTCGACCTGATGGGCCCACCTGCCACTGGACAGAAACTTTAAAATCTGTGAGTTCAAGTAACCTTCTCTCTTTATATGTTACTTCTCTCTGGCATTTTGTTGTAATGACAGGGAGCTGACTAACGAAGGCCCATGTTTCTGCACACATTGTTAGCACTGTGTGGCTGTGTAGAAGTCATCCCATTGGAATAACTTCCACCTCTGGGGTGAGCCTTATATGTAGAGGGTGGTTCTGATGCTTTGATTGGGAATCTGTGTTTACTGACGCTGAAGATTCTTGCCTCCAATTGGTTTTTGATCTATCAATAAAGATGGCAGTAGCCAATGGCTGAGCATGGGGTGGGACACGGAAAGTTACATGGGTAGGGTGTAGAGAGAATTGAGAGGACTCAGGAGAGAAGAAGGGGATGAGGTAGTAACAGGAAAAGGGCCAACCAGCCATGTGAGTTTTTGGATAAGTAGCCTCTAGGTGACAGGGCCTGGGGTAGCAGGGCAAGGTTTAGGAGTGCCTAGTCATTGAGTTAGCCAAGGCATTTTAAGAATAACTGGTGTGTATGTATGTTTTCTATTCATGGTTCTGAGATAGCTTCTGGGTGGGTATGTGTACAACTTGTTGGGAACTTAAAGCAATGTAAAACCACCTGCTATAGATGGCTCCAATGTGGTAGGTGAGGACCCACTTTTAAAATTATTTAGAAATTCTGGGATAGAATACGAACATACAAATGATATAAGTCTGGGGGCGGGGGGAGCTGGTTTCTCAGTGAGTGGAAATGAGTCAGTGATTCCAGCTTGCAAAACTAAAACAAAGAAACACAGCTGCTGACAGAGAGAGCTTAAGCCAAGAGGCTGGGAACTCCTGCTGTGCAAACAGGCTGACCGGATCCCCAAGGGCTAGGAGGAGACAGCGAGAGGCAAACAATAAAGCTGCCTGCCTCCAGCCACCAGAAAAACAAAAGATAGAGACATACAAATCTGGTTTAGTTGCTTTTAAGGATAGAAGGGAATATACAGATTTTGCCTGAGTCAAATGAAGATTTCTTTCCGCAGTTTGAAACTGATACAAAGAGCTTATGATGAGATGCAGAGAGTCATATGGTAGACACAACAGGTATTAAACTCCACAGAAGAGAGAAGTTAGGGGAAATGAATGAACAAGTGCTTTAAATATATGTAAAAGTCTTGCTAGGACAATTTCTTGGAATCTTTGAACATGGTTGACACGGGATTTCTGGGATTGTCAGCCTAGTATGATTAAAAATTAGAGCTCATAAATAGGCTTACACAGTGAGTAGAATGGATTTAATTAAAGTTAAATACAGAGACATATAAATATTGAGGTTTTTGATCTTAAAAACAAAATTAGGTTGCAAGCAGGAGGTAGAGAGCCTACTCTATTTCAGACAGTAGAAACTTAGGCCTTGAGAATTATATATAGAGAAAGGGACATACTGCAATGTGTACCCATAGAGATATTAATTTCCAAAGTAGGGAGGATTCAAGTTTACACAGATCTATAATTTAGGCTTTGATATCATGAAGTTTGGGGCAGGAGTCAGTAGAAGCACTGACTCAGCAGATAGTATTTACTTAGATGGCTTTAATTGCTTTGAGTTATTTTGATTATCAGAATGAACCTGGTTATTAGTTTGGTGGTTATGTTAACGTTCTTCATGGAGAGAGGTCAAGCTACACCCTTAATGAATTCTGATTATTGGACCAAAGACATGCTATTTTGGGAGACAGGCTCTGCATTTGTGTTGATAGGAAAGGAGAATAGGCTCTGGGCTCTTCTAGAGTGTATGGATCAGATATGATAGGGAAAGACTATCTGAAAGATCCCAAAAAAAAATTTTCAAGAAAACCAAACTAGAGAGGTAAATCGATCTGCTGATTCCTTGACATGGGAGCAGCCCAGGAACTGGCTTAGACATAAAAATGTCTCTAGCCCAAACTTCAGCTAAAATGAGATAATAAGTCTTATTGGTTATAGAATCCCTAAGATTCTTCGTTCCCTCCTTCATATGGCATGAATGAAGATTTATTACATATGGTTATTGATAAAATTAACTCATGGTTGTCTTTCACTTGCTCGAATGAGAAGCAAAATTTCATCCTTAACTGATCTGTGTGCCCTGCACAATCCATACAAATATTTTAATGGTACTAAAATTTTGGTTGTGAGATTCATATATTACAGAATGTACAGATTTGGCAAGGTTCATCCTCAGAGATGCTGAACGGATCTGCTTGGCCTCTGTATCCTGGTGCTGCCCAAAGTAGCTTTGGGGATTGCTGTTGATTCCAGATCACCTCACCTCACCCAACCTTTCAGACAGGCTGGGTCAGAACTTCAGTCAAGCCCCGAGCCTTCTAAGCATGCAGAGACTGGATAACAGATGCTAAAGTTAGATTCTTAAGTCTAACCAATTTTCTGATTTTCCTACCCCTCCCCACCCCTTTAAAGAACTTCTTGTCACGCTGAATGAGCAGGAAGAAGCCATGGAGAGTTGTCAGCCTGATTACGTGGGTTTGGGTGTCTGGTTATGGTTATTTTACAAACCAGATAGATTGCCATTTTATGGGATAATTTGGTAATGGTCATAATTTTGAATATGGAGGAAAAAGACGGGATGGATTGCCAAATTTTCTTGAAGAAAATGTGTAGGCATAATCTCGCATTGGCAGAAATCTTTATAATTGATGTAAAATTGAAGTTACCACCTCTTACATTGGTATAGAATTTTATATATTGATAAAGAATTAAGGTTTTTATTGGTATGAATCTGTATACAAAATTTGAAATGAATATTGCTGATCTTAGATAGGCATTGTGCCTATGTAACTCATTTAAGAACAAGATGATTAAGTAATGCAAGTTAAGGCCCAGATAGTAAGCTGATGGCTAGGTTAGATTCTAATTTAATTATAATAAAGTGCTTTCAATGTACTCAAATAAAAATGGCTAAGAGTAACTGAGATTTAACAGTTCAAATATACTTCACATAGTCTTCAGAAATATCAGAAACCACAGAATCTGACATTTATTCATTTCATTTTTTTTTTTTTTTTTTTTGGTTCTTTTTTTCGGAGCTGGGGACCGAACCCAGGGCCTTGCGCTTCCTAGGCAAGCGCTCTACCACTGAGCTAAATCTCCAACCCCTTCATTTCATTTTTAATAGAAGTTTTGACTAGAGACATGTCTGCTCCTGACAGAACCCCCTTCACACTTCAAAGGAGCCTCTTCACTTCCAGGCAAGGTTGCTTATTATGGCAAGGTAAGCATGGGGAAGAAATGGCCCATTTCATCTACAGACAAAATGCTGTCCGAAATGGATACAAGATGCAGAATTACCTCTGCCAAGGCAAGGTATGCAGTCCTTCATAATTCTGCTTTACAAAGGTCAGTCAGATGATCATGGGCCAGAAGGCTGAAGACTGATGCTCCAATGTTTTGAGGAATGGGGGACTGTCCAGGTAGTCAATTGTAGAATTGTTTAGGTTTGAAAAGCTGTGTTTGGTGCTTCCTATATACCCAGGTAATGTTTAATTTGTTCTTGGATTTCTAATGGAGTTGAAGACTAATTATAGTCCCATAAGTTGTTTAACGTCAGAGATATGATATAGCATAGAAGGCGTGGCTTTTAGATGGTGTTACAGGCTAAAATCTAAACATAATTCAGGGATAGAAGTGTAACTCTTCAGGTTAGGTATGGTGGTACAGTACTTTGTCTAATTGACAAATATGATGGACTAGATTTTAATCGTATATCATACTTTGCAATTTACATGATTGTATGGTTCTGCTCAATTTATGTCTGAGAGAAGAGTTTTTGTTAATTGAACAGAAAAGGGGAGATGTAGAGGGTGGTTCTGTTGCTTTGATCAGGAATCTGTGCTTACTGATGCTGAAGTTCCTTGTCCCCAGGTGATTTTTGATGTATCAGTAATGAGCATCGGCATGAGATGAATGTGCACCAGGGATATGCGGTCATCCTGAGGCTTAGGGTGGCATTTAATGGCAGAGGCATTTCAGAGGAGGAGGCATAGGATCTGGGCTTTGAAGGTTGAGTAGGAGGTCACCAGGCAGGGATGGATATATTCCTCTTGTGTACTGTGGACTTATTAGTCACAAAGAGGGTGGGGGAGGGTTAAATCACCCCCAAACTTCTCAGCCAGAGTCACTAAGGCCAATTTACTTTGTAGATTTAGACAATGGTGGGAAGTCTCAGTTTGTCCCACTGTTAAATAGGGAGCATACCATCAGCTACTGTGAACCACTGGGAGAATAGGATCAATTTTTATGTGTGTGTGTGTGTGTGTGTGTGTGTGTGTGTGTGTGTGGTTTGTAACAGCAAGTGTTTAGTCATTAGGAAGCCTTCAGAAGAGAGTGTGGATGGGAGCAGAGCACCCAGAGAACAAGCACAAGGCAAGAGCAAACGGGGCTGGACAGCCTGTGATGGATCGATCTTCTGACATGGACTCTCCACCTTTCAGCTATTCCAACTTAAAGCTTGTTTGATATTTTAAAACCAATTTTTGAGTTTTTTTTTAATTGCATTAATCAGAACACATACTAAGGTTTGGGTCAGCTTAACCGATGGCAAAAGCTGGTTGAGCTTCAGGAGAGATGGGTTCCCCTTTCTGGAGAATGCACTATCAAGAAACAGAAAGCAAACATCTCTGAAGAAAGGATGTGAGAAGAATTACAAGTGGCTGACAAGAAAGAATGCTGTGAGAGAACTTCACTGAGGTGAAAATGTGAAGAGGCCTAACGAGCAGGGTTTGTGAGTATTAGCAGCATTTGGACATGGGTGCCTTTGAAGACCAGATTTTTGGGGGGCAGTGAGCGGTAAGGTGTTGGTTCTTCAATGTGAACCATGTCATCCTTCTCAAGACTGCAGGGCAGTGAAGCTGCCAAGGCTACTCTTCTACCAATTGTGCTGCTGTTTGAGGAATGTAGGCATCAAGGCACAAGTCAGCTCTGTTGAAAATGGACCCCTCCTTCAACAAGGACACACCCCTTAATCCTTCTAATCCTTCTCAAACAGTTCCTCAGCTGGGGACTGAACATGCAGATATATGAGTTTATGGGAGTCATTTTCATTTAAGCCCCCACACAGAACAAGAGATATGCTTTTCTTAAGTTGTTGAGTGGTTTGTTTTGTTTTCAAATAGGAAGGATAGGAAGGTGAATCTACGACTGGGAGCTAGATGCAGGAGTCAAGTTTGGAGGCAAGGAGCTCTAGAGGTAATGTAAGACCTGAAATTAACCTATCAGTCTCACTTGCTCAAGGATCAGGTAATTTCAGGGAATGCTGGGAGTTGTAGTTCTTGGACACAAAGAAAGCCTCATAGGAGAGTATGATAGTCTACGTGTTTTGTTCATAAAAGCCCATATAACACATGTCTCTGGGTCACTCTTCTGGAAATTTCAGGGAGTGGTCCTGACCAACATTCACCTCTTGGTCAGTATTTGATATTTAATAAAGCTTGTATCAACTTTGGCCTAGCAAATTAAGGAATAACAGTAGTGCTCTATAATCAAGGCTGAAGAGATGGCAGGTGCTATCCACGACACATTGAGATCCTTATGTTGACTGAGCAACTTTTCAGTATCTAGAGAATTCATGGAACTGCCATACAAGCAGGGATCTTGCCCTTTATCCACAGGGCTTGGAACAATGCCTCATCTGCTATAGGTATTTAGCTACAGGTGTTATTGCTGAGTAAAACAACAGCTTTTCACTAGAATGCTACCAGAAGTCAACATGCATCTATCCGATGTAAGTGCACGGGTTCTGTATTGGACTTGGGGATGGATACGGTAGAAGAGCCGGAGAGATACTTGTACCTTTGCCCACAAATGCTGTCTTCCACAATAGTGTTTAGGACAACTGTCAGGAGTCTAGTGCTTCCCTTTGACAAGCTCAGAACCACTTTCTGCCACTTTCAGGGAAGTGTTATACAAATCTACATATTTGCTGGGCTTTGGCCAGCAGTATGTTGATATAATTGCTGATCTTCTTTGAGCTCTCTCCCACGACTCTCCTCTTACCCTCTGAGGGGAAACACACTCATCTACATTTTGCCAGCTAGCCAAGCAGACTTCTTGACCCATACAATGTTCCATTTAACATGTACTAATAGTATGATGGATGCATGCCCCTTGATGCTGGTCATATGACCTTAAGGTCATCTTTAATGCTCATTCCCCATTTATATGGCTTAGATATTAAGGTTATAATGACTTAAAAAAACTTAAAAACCAAGGTCGGTTGTTCTCTCTCGAAGGATGGGTTGGGTTACTGGGAGAGTCAGGAACCTGAGCAACTTAAGGGTAAGTAAGGTTGTTCCACATTTTCAAATGGGATCTCACATCTTGAAAGCTTTGGTTCATGACTGGGACATTGATGGATGTAAATTGCTTGATTATTCCCATTTCACAAGGCCCCCTTTCTTCATCTTCTTGTGCTATAAAGATCTAAAGGGATTGGGTTCCAAGGCTATTATTAGTCATGCTTTCTGAACCCAGTGACTTGAACTTGAGTATCCCTGAGTGGAAATAAATGAGCAGAAGACAGAGTTACCTCTTTGACTGTATAAATAGAGTTCACTCCTAAGTCTACTGATGTGCTGGTGGTCAACAATAGAGGATCTTATGAGAAGACCCAAGTGTACTAATTATATTTATTTAGTTATGCTAATATTGGGCAAACACAGCTGCAAATCCCTTACAGAGATACCCTTCTCTCTACGCTCACTTGCAATCATCCAGAACTGTCATGTTCTTGGCTATAAAACTGAAATGCTCTGAAGTGTTCAGGTCTACTTACTAGGTTCTTATCCATGAGGCAGGGTGTCTATTTGCCTAGGTTCGGTGTTTGAACCCTTGTCAACCACTGTATTGAGAGAAATGTGATGAGCAAATTCATCAAGTTTGCAGAAGCTCCCAGCTCCTCTTTCCTAAGGTTTGATTGATCATAATTAATAAACATAAGGACACACGTTTGCATTTTCCTAAGCTGCATGGGGCTCGTTAGTGGGCAGGGTTCAGGAAATGCGCTCTTTACTCAATCGGGGTGAAGATACAGTTTAGCATTGTCTGTGAGACTGATGGAAATGCACAGCTGTTTCCTTGAGTGTGATAGCATGTGATTCGTGTTCCGTAGTCACTGCATACATACAGTCTCTGACCTACCATGCTTCAGCATTGACGGTGCGAAAGCGATACATGTTCAGTAGCCACTCTGCTTGGGCTTCTGTGCTTTGACCTTTTCCCCAAGTAGCTGCAAGCTTTCGTCCTCTACCGGGATGCTGTGCGGGGGTTGTAGCAGCTTCTACTTGGCCCAGTGACCGTCAGGGCTAGCAATCCAGACTCTACAGTGTGTCGTGCGGCTAAGTTGGAACGTTCTGTAGGTTAGAGTCTTTCAAGGCATCTTTGACTTTGTAATATTTGCGGCTTATGATGGGTTTATTTGGGATGTCACCCCATCAGAAGCGAGGAACGGCTGTGCATGGAGAGGTAATTTCCATCAGACAGCCAGGTGCGTCCAATGTTCTGAGATTGTGACAGATGTCATCTATATGCACTGTCTTGTTTCGAGAACGGCTCAATCAAGTGTTCTCCCCTCCCTGAATTAAAAAAAAATACCCTTGTGATGGTCTAAGTAGGTTTATGATTTAGTGTTGAGCTGGACCCATGGCTGTGCTGTGCGACCAACCTATGGGTCACAGGCTGGGCACACCTACCACAAAGGCATCATATAACGAAATAAAAGCAGGGGCAGTGCTGATTTTTCTGACGTAGATTCTGTTCAATTGTCTTATCCCAGTTTCCTCTGATCGCACTGGTGTGCCTTATCCCTATTCCACACTCCCCAGGGAGAGAAGCTATCAGGGAGCAGGGATGTACCCCTCTCAGGAAAGCTACGTGGTGCCCTGTGCATGGGGGGGAATAACCCTGGCTCACCCAGTTCCCAGGTTTCCACGCTTAGACTTTCATGGTGGAGCTAACTTCCTGTGACCCTTAGAGGGACTGCTGCTTACCTGAGAAGTCGCCCCCGAGGCTTCGAACAGCGAGTCGCACTCCCCTTTGTGGTATGCTTCCTTGCAGTCCCGGCAGAAAACGAACTGCAAGGGAACAACATGCGTCAGAACAATGAGCTGCATTCTAAACTCTGCGTTGGTCTCTGACTTGAGTGGTGGCGTCTGCGTCAAATTACTGTTTGCAAGGTGGGACCAGCTCACTGTTAGAGTGCTGTGCACCTCAGCAGGGTTACAGAGATGCACCATGGGTCTCTCAGCCATGTCCAAGGCTGCTGCCGTGGCTGAGGATGGCTCCGCACTGTGACTCACTGAACTGGGGATCATCCCACCTGACATCTGAGATTCCATGGGAAGGCCACCTGAGGCTAGGGAGTCCTCAGGCTCACGTGACAGGGTATCAAGCTGGGCATTTGTTGAGGTTTTGATTGAGGTAGGATGAGTATGAACTGAAAATTGAAAGCAAAAGAAACTGCCAACAGCACCGACCTTGATTTCGAAGGATGTCAGCTGCTTCTCTGGGACTGAGGAAAAACACCCACCCAACATGATCTCTCCTTACAGCACCTTCGACATGCAAGGAGACTCATCAGCTGCAGGCTGAACGGCCCCCAGTCCAAGATGTTTGGGACCAGAGTTAATTCAAATTTGGCATTGTCTTTCAGATTTCAGAATGTCTGCATACACACACATGCACACATATTCACACATTAACATGTATACACATACACATAGATTCACATATGTACATCATATCTATGCACACACACACACACACACACACACACACACACACACACACACACACACACACACATATATATATATATATATATATATATATATATATATATATATATGGCTAGTAGAAGACATAACCTGATGGAAACATCATGCATTTTTTTAGTATGCCTGTTGCTTTTAAAGTTTAACAATTTTTATGGGTTTGGGTATTTTGCCTGCACGTGTACCTGTACATCACGTACGTGCCTGGGGCCTGTGGAGGCCAGGAGAGGCTATCAGATCCCCTGGAATTAGGGGTACAGGCAGTTGTGAGGTGCTATGTGGTTGCTGGAAATCGAATCCAGGTCTTCTGGAAGAGCAGCCTTAACCACTGAGCTATCTCTCCGGCCCCAGGCCTGCACTTTGACTGTGCCCCATTGCAGGAGGAAGGATGCAGAGGAATAGAACCTCCTCCAGTTCCATTAGGGCAGTGCTCAGGAGTTCAGATGTTGAAGGTGTTAGGCTGCTCACTTTGTACTTCTCCCAGCAGAAAGGCTGACCCAGAGAGTGATGTAACATCACATAGAAGACTAAGTTGGTGGGAAAGTTGCACGGGTCCCCGTGCAAATCGCCAGCACTGCCAGACCCTACGCCTATGCATCCCCACTGAATACAGAGAATTAGTACTGCCCCCAAAGGTCTCTCTCTCTCTTTATAGAGTGAGAGCAGGAATCTCCTTGATGGCCCCCACCCCACCCTTCCGCTTTGGCGTGCTCAGTCAGCTCAGTCATAGAGAGCTGGCCCTGACTCCCCGCCACTTCGAGGGAAGCTTGTCTGATCTCTTGGTGTGACAGTGAAAGCACTTCACATCTTATTAGCCAGGGGATGAGATATAAAATCAGTTTCATGGTGCAGGAACACCCTGGAGGTTGATCAGTTTGTCAGAATAAATAGGCTTCTCCTGACGCAGCAAAGACATTAAATTCACCGGTACTGTGGGAAAAAGGACCATAAAGAAAAAAAGAAGAAAAGAAAAAAGAGAGAGAGAGAGAGAAAAGAAAAACCAAGACAACACACATAAACAAAAGCTGCCGAGAGTGGTGTTGGGAGAGGATACAAATCTGGGTGAATACTGGTAGTGACATTAATTTGTGTGGTAATTGGCTTCTATTCCGAGCAGCCGTATCCCACAGAACTCTCTCCAGTTAACGACTTGAATCTGCTCTACGTAAGCTGAGTACCCATCTAGAGCAGTGATTCTCATCTGGAATAACCATTCTAGAACAGAGACCTGTGGGGTAGAGGTCAAATGACCCTCATCAGAAAACCCCAGATATTTACTTGGAAATTTGTAACAGTAGCAAAATTACCTTATGAAGTAGCAACAAAACTAATTTTGTGGCTGGTAGGGGTGGGGAGGTCCACCACATGAGAAGCTACATCAAAGGGTGGCAACCTTAGGAAGGTTGAGAATCACTGGTCTAGGAGGGTCTAGTTTGATCTTGAAAGTGTTTGGGGGGATTTGTAATCACGTTACTCTGAACACTCAACAAGGGCCTTGTTCGAATGAGGAGGGTTTCGGTTTCTAAATCACGCCCAAAGGCATCCTAGGGTGTCACGGAAACTCACAGGGCTCAAGTGGACTGGTTTAAAGTTTTGAGTAAAACACAGTGACCATTGACATCTGGAAGCTTCTATGAATTAATAACTCGACGTCATTCCCCTGAAACCACAGACCCCCTAGTTGCCCCTACCCCCAACCTCCAAGTCGCCCCTGCAGTGATAGGAGTTTGTATACAAATGCTCCTGGTCTGCTAGTTTCTGAAAACCATGCAGATGTTCAGAGTCACACAACTCGGTGGTAGTGGGTCTCTCTCTCTCTCTCTCTCTCTCTCTCTCTCTCTCTCTCTCTCTCTCTCTCTCTCTCGCTCTCATTTGTTAATAGTGGGGAATATTTTTTTAAAGATTTATTTATTTTATGTATATGAATAGACTGTAGCTGTTTTTTTGATTTATTTATTTTATGTATATGAGTACACTGTAGCTGTCTTCAGACACACCAGAAGAGGGCATCAGATCTCATTACAGATGGTTGTGAGAGCCACCATGTGGTTGCTTGGGGAATGAACTCAGGACCTCTGGAAGAGCATTCAGTGCTCTTAACCACTGAGCCATCTCTCCAGCACCAATATTTTATTCTTAAATGTCTAAAAAGAACTTCATTTTTGAAAAATAATTACAAGGCCTACAGATTTTTTTAAATCCCTGGAACTCCCCCCTCCCAGTCTTTCCAGCACTAACAATAACCATGACTATCTCAATGCTTTTATGAACATCTTCCACTGAAACCAACTTATTGTAATTATTTCCTATTTAAGAAGATGCCATCCTTCTATACACTCATTTCCAGAAACTGGATTTGGTCTCACTAAGTAGGTCAAACTTGGGATTAAACCTTCCTCTGGCCTCAGTCTCACCCAGCAACAAAATTCCTTGGGATGATTTTGTGGGCAGTGCAGAAATTCTCCTGGTGCTGAAATTGTGTCAGGAGGGAAAGCTTCTTTGGGAGAAGACAGACAGACCCTTCCCCCGCCCCCTCCTCACCATAGTTCCATACTCACTGCTGGTCAGTTTGTCTCCCACAGGGGTTTATGGGGTTTCTCTCACTGGCGACACTGAAGGCTGCTATTCTACACAGATATCTCCTGTGCGTCGATCACAGCCTCATAGCAACCAAGGCTATGACACGTACACTGCCCTTCCAAACCTCTGGAGTAGCTGAACAGAGGGAAATAGCTATGGTCCGTTTACACAGCTTGCTTTTCTTGCATCGCCTTCTCTTGTGAGGGATCTCACAATCACCAACGACTTCTATAGCATTTTGTTTTGCTTTCTTTAAAAATGGAAATGCATGAGTTTTTCCAAGGCAAGGTCTCATCATGTAGTACAACCTGGGCTTGGAGTCATACCATGTAGCCCAGGCTGGCACTGCTTAAGCTTCCCATGTGTTCAAGCATAGCATGTTTACTGATATGCGCAATCCTGCCTGATTTATATGCCTTTCAAAAGTTACACAAGTATAGGGTTGGGTGGTAGAGTGCTTGCCTAGCAAGCACAAGGTCCTGGTCCTCAGCTGCGGAAAAAAAAAGACAGAACAACAAAAAACAGACCAAATAATGCCAGTGGCTGTAGCACATACCCTTAGTACTAGCACTTGGAGGGAGGCAGAGGCAGGCAGATCTCAAGAGTTCAAGGCCATACTGGTCTACAGATTGACTTTCAGGACAGCCAGGATCACCAGGAGAAACCCTGGCACAAACAAACAATCAAACAAACAAACAAACAAACAATCAAACAAACAGATTGATTTACAGAAGCAGTCCATATTTATCCTTCTGGCTCTCTGAACCCTGCTCCACTGTTAGGCTTCATTAGAAGGGTCAAACATGGCCATATGAACACCCGTGATGGCAGCTTCATTCATAAACTTGGCTAGGCCACCATCCTCACAAACCTATCACACTCTGACAGTCTGGAGACATTTTACAGACAGACGCTGGTTTTCAGTGAGATTTCCCTAGGTGATCTGGGTGGATGGATTCAATCTGCTACATGGGCTTCAGGGTCAGGCTGTGCCCATCAGTTTCAACCTGCCCTTTCCAAGGCAAGGCCTGTTTGTGGACTTGAGGCAGGCTTATCTAGAGCACAGACCCTGGTAAGCCAATTCTGCAATAAATCTCTTGATAAAATAAGTAATATGTGTCTTTATAGCTGTATATGTGTTCATGCATGCATAGGTATAACCAACACATGTGTGACTATAATCATAATTCACACGTTTGTGCGTTTATTTAGGTGTTGTTTCTGCCTCTGTCTCTCTGTCTCTCTGTCTCTCTGCCTCTGTCTCTGTCTCTCTCTGTCTCTGTGTCTCTCTGTCTCTGTCTCTGTCTCTCTGTCTCTCTCTGTCTCTCTCTCTCTGTCTCTTTCTGTCTCTCTGTCTCTGTGTCTCTGTGTCTCTGTCTCTCTCTGTCTCTCTGTCTCTGTCTCTGTCTGTCTCTTCTGCATGCGTGTGTGTGTGTGTGTGTGTGTGTGTGTGTGTGTGTGTGTGTGTGTGTGTGTGTAATCATCCTGGTAGCTCTGCCTCTCTGCTGGAGTCCTGGCTGACATAACTGTCTCAGAAAAATTCCAAGTCATCTTATTCCCTGTCTTTTGTAAAAAGATGACCATAAAGCCACAACAACCTAAACCTTCTGTATTCTTTACAAAAGTACATTTTCATTAAAAAAAAAATCTAGCACAGGAGAGATGCCTTGTCAATTAAGAGAACTTGTTGCTCTTGCAGAAGACCCTGGTTCAGTTCCTAGCGCCTACGTGACAGCTCACAATTGTCTGTAACTCCAGTTCCAGGGGATCCAGTGCAGGCGAAGGTCACTGCTCTCAATCGTGTGATTGCTTCCTCTGATTTGACAACGAGTAAGTGAATGTGAAGATCCAGTGCTACGAACCAAGTAATCGGGGAATGGAGTAGCATAACCCGGATATAAGAGTCAATGTTACCTCTAGTACACATTCAAGCCTAGGAGACGGTGTCTAACTTCCTCTTAACTGAGGTGATAAACTTATCCTGGGTGCCTGAGAAGAGGTGAAAAAAAAAACCCTCACATTATTTAATAAAGCCCAAATCTAATAAATTCATCCTCTTCTACTTAGTAAGAGCTGAGCTTTTGTTAGCACAGAATTCCATTTTCCCTCACAGTTAGCACACTGAGTGTGATTACATGCAACACAGTTATGTTTGAGTCAATGGCGGGCCTCAGAGATCCCAGCACTAGGGCACACATCACTGAAGAAGTGGGGAGGTGGGGGAGGGGGGGGAGACTGCAGGAGATAGAACAGAAGAAGCAGCCAGAAAACTGACAGCGAGTTTATCGGAAGCACCCCAACAGTAATGAGCTGTTACTGATAGAGAAGACGATGTTCTGTGCTCACAAGAAAACTCTTTGCTGAATAAGAGTAATCAGGCTGAGCAAAGCAACATGAATTCAGTCTGTAAAAAGTAACGCCTGTCAGGAAAAGATACAGAAGGAAGGTCGGCCTCCACCGGAGGGACAGCGCCATGCCACCATCCCTGGAGAGCTTGTGGGGTGAGGCAAGATGCAACACCATAAGACACTGACATTGATGACCTTCATACTGGGGGTGGGGGAGGCAAAGGCCAAAGGGTGTGTTTAGGTCCTACAGTTTTAACTTAAAAAGTTTAAAAATAATGTTAAAAAAAAGCTTATAGAATAAAGATATAAAGAAAATGTTTAAAAGGTCACTCCCCCTACCTGAAAGCCTTAAAAGCTGTAACGTTCATCCCAATAAAGGAGACCTTGACAACAGAAAAAAAAAAAAAAGAAAATGTTTTATATAGTATGCTTATGTTTAAAAAATACGTAAGGTATGTTATATTAAGTAATGTTGAAAAAGAACAATGTGTGTGCATGTGTGTGTGCATGTGTGTGCATGTGTGTGTGCATGTGTGTGTGTGCATGTGTGTGCATGTGTGTGTGTGTATGTGTGTATGTGTGTGTGCATGTGTGTGTGTGTGTGTGTGTGTGTGTGTGTATGTGTGTGTGCATGTGTGTGTGCATGTGTGTATGTGTGTATGTGTGTGTGTGCATGTGTGTGTGTGCATTTAGCCTACTTAAACACACAGCGTGTTTGAAGTCTGCAGAGGTTCACAGTGCTGTCCTGTCACAGCCGTTCCCTGTAACCCGGAGCCAACTTCATGTCTAAGCTCTATTCTGTGTCAGTGCCCTAGGTAGAAATGAGGTTTTAAAATCGCTCACCGTGTTCTTACTGCATCTTTGTATGTTGACATACATTTAGATAGACAAATGCTTGCCACTTTGTGACATCTGCCTACAGTCTTCAACACGGTAGTTTGTTGTGCAGACACGTAGCCAGGCACAACGGGCTGAACCCTACCTCTTAGGTTTGCCAGAGGCTGCACCCCTGGTTTATAACTACAACCCATGATGTTTCCACAATGACAAAATCACCTAATGGCATACTCATGGGACATGTCCCCATCATGACAGGATGCATGGCTGCGTTTAAAATCATGTGACAGAACAGCATGCTCCAATTCACAAAATAGTCTGGAAGATATTAGAAACGTAGCTTGGTGTTGTCGTGCATGCCTTTAATCCCAGCCCTCAGGAGGCAGAGGTAGGTGGATCTTTGTGAGTTTCAGGCCATTCTGGTTTAGACAGTGAGTTCTTGGTTACACCATGGTGAGACCCTGTTAACTAAACCAAACCAAGCCGTAGTGGGGGATGTAGGTCAGTCGGTAGAATGTTTGCCTGGGTTGCAGGGAGCCCTGGACTGTATACTAGCACCTCATAAGCTGGGGGTGGTGGCATGTGCTTATATCAGTTCTCCATAAGTAGAGGCAGGGATACCAAAGTCACCCTTGTTTACGTGTTGACTTCAAAGTCAGCTTGGACTATATGAGACTTGTCTCAAAAATGTTAACAAGATAAAGATATACATTTAATCTATGGCTTCATAGAACTAAACTAAAAGAACAATATACAGTGTAGTTTAAGGTTTCTGTTTGCAGTTAAGACAAGTTGAGTAAGTTCCTGTTTGACCTGTGCAGGTTAAGGTTTCTGTTTGCAGTTAATGAACAAGTTCCCATTTGTCCTGTGTAAAGTCCTTGTAAGCTAAGGTTTCTATGTGTAGTTAAGAACAACTTCCTGTTCTTAGACCTGATGTACACAGCAAACCATGTTTTTCAACCCACACTAAACTTGCAACACTGTTTATAATATCCTTACCCGGTTCCTTCCCTTTCACCATATCTTTCTGACACTGCCTAACAGCCCACTCTCTCACCCTCCTATAAGAGGGACCTCAAGAGGCTGGCAGGGGCTGCTGTCTGAAATCCCAGCTTAGGGAGAGGCAGCCTGACTGGCCAGCCCCCGGTGCACTCCAATATTTTGCTTTAATTGGACGACCATGGATTGGTCTTTCTCCTCTCGATTTTCAGGTTTAACATGGAGGCATCTCTCTGATCTGCATGTCTGCATCTATTCAAAGAAGGTAAAAAGAGAATAAATGCTTCATACAGTTTCCGGCACACAGTAAACACACCAAGAAATAGTTTCTTACAGGGCTGTGTTGCTTCCCAGGTAATAAAAATGTTTAGAACGTACAGGGGCGCTAAGCACCTTGCTCCCTAACATACGTCCCAGTCTACTGATGATACAGATGTCATGTGAAAGTCTAGGACCACCTTGGCAATGTCAAGTCTTTGCTACAGCTATGAGTCTGCTTAGAGAAAGGGATGCTGGCACTACTTGTGTGTATATACAAAGGGGTATCAACCCCTGTGTGTATATACAAAAAGGCCATCAACCCCTCAGACCATTAGCACCGTGGAGTTGGGAAAATGGCCCACGGTGTTAGTCTGTCAGTATGGTAGTGTGGAGCTATCGTGTGATTGCTGTTTAAGTCTTGTTGCTCATATGCCCATAATGGACGTCCTCGAGATCCGCAGTCTCTCTTTGGAAGCATGGCGGGGAACCCAGTGAATAGCTTCTGATGCAATTGGGACGGGCGAGGAGCTGCTGATCAATACAGGTCAGAGCTGGTTGGAACCTACAAGCAGTGACCCTTAAAATCAGATTTTGATTCTTAATGTTGATGAATGATCTCTACATGAAACCCCAAGTCTCTTTGTGCCCGTTTCCCGTCACAATTGTATCTGTATTAAAAGCGTTCTGTTATGTGCTGCCTATTTTTCTTCTGGAGATCTGACGTTCTATCTTAAAAGACTAAGAGGGAATCAAATGCCACCACAGGACCCTTCTTTGTGGTCTGAGGAAACATCAAAGGCACAAAGCAAGCATGCGTGGGTTTTTTACTTCCTTGGGGACGGAAGAATCGGGACGCTACCTTCGGTGACTGTCCTGTAGGTGGCAGCAGAGATACGTCGTTTCAGACCAGCGTGGGAAACCAGCACACGGGAAGGGTGACGCTCCTGGTGGAGGGGGACCAGGTGCTGATCTATGCACAACTTGTCCTGACAAGACAGTGTGGCTGAGTGGGAACGGTGCTGGGCAGTAGCACGATAAGCCTCGGGTTGGAAAAGACCAAAGGGACATCATTTCAAGAACATAACGTATTAAAACCACAGTCTCATGGTAGGAGGCAAATGGAGGTGGTGCCAGCATCGAGTGCAAACAGACCAAGACAACCCTTTACAAAGCGGTCTTCCCAAATGGCTGGGTAAAGGTCTCAAGAGGGCTGGGTTGAGTGGGTGAATCTCAAGGGCTCAGGGACCACGTTTCTTCATGCTTCTCAAACTCTACACTAATGATCCCAGAGGGCAGGCAAAACACCTCTACCTGGTTTTCTGCAGAACGACTGCCTCTGTGCCACCCCAGAGCCATGTTGGTTTTAGGTTCATGACCTTGAACATGCCCTTGGTTTAATGTCCATCCATGGGCTCTCTCAAAGGGACTCTGATCATCAGAAAGTTCCCCCCCCCTTTTTTTTTTTTTACCTCATTAATGCATCCCAAGCTTCAGGTGCATAGACATCATCTGTACACGTTTTGTATGCGTGAGTAGAAAACTTCACATCTAGTTTAGAACGAGGGCATTGCAATCAACATACCAGGTCCACTCGAATTGCCACCAGGGGAAAGAAAACCTTGCTTAGACCGAGGGGCACCTAGCAACCAAAACAAATGCCCTTCCTAAGTGAGTCTCTGGATTTGGGCCCTGCACTGGACCCTAGCTAGCTCCAGGGTGTGGAAGGGGTGTTGCTGAGAATCAAACCACGTGATTCAGTAGTAGACACAAAGATATTAGGAATTGATTCCAACTCAGAATAATTTTTCTCCCTTAACAAAATGTTTATTGCCGGTTTATTTATTTTTCTTTACTTTGATGGTTTTATTGGCATATAATTTGCATAGTCATAGATTTTTTTCTCCTTTTATGTTATTTATTTACTTTACATTCCGACTGCTGCCCCACCCCCGGTCTCTCCCTTCCATAGTCCCTCCTTCTATCCCCTTCCCCTTCTCCTCTGAGAGAGTAGAGGCCCCAGTGGGCATTGCCTCTCCCCCCCCCACATCAAGTCTCTGCAGGGCTAGGAACATTTTCTTCCGCCGAGGCCAGCCAGCTAGAAGAACGTATTTACGAAGAGTCCACGAGGATCGGAGGACGGTTCAACGGCTAAGAGCACCACTGACTCTTGCAGGGCACCACGGATTGATTCTTAGCCCCTAGAGTGGCTCATAACAGTCTGAATAGATCGCTCCAGTTTGAATAGATCCAACACCTACTTCCGGACTTTATGGGCACTACATAGATATGGGTGCATAGTCATTCACGCAAGCAGGATAGCCATATACATAAAATAAAAAATGGTTTATGTACTTGTTGAATGGATCACACAGACTCATCAGCACAAACTCAAGAGGCACCACGGAGATGATCTCTGGTTTTTCTTGGTCAGCTACAGAGCTTCCCAGAGAAAGCTCATCTGCTTTCGTGCATGTTGTTCTAGAAATGCCTTATACTCTGAAGTACACGTAAATGCTATTTTAAAACCACATGGTCTATGAAAGGTCCTAATATATATTGTGGGTAACACCTTGGTCTTTCACTTAAGGCCTCGTACAGGTATTGAGTTTAGCTCCAGTCTCCCTGGATCTAAACATCTGGGTAAGATTCCAGTGGGCACATATGCCTCACACCCTTTCCCTGTCTCCACATTAGAAACAAAGCCGCGGGGAACCTTATTTCCATAGCTGATTTTGTACAGGAAAAAGGAAATCTGTAGGATGAGTTTCCGGAAGTAATGCAGCTGGGTTAAAGGGTGTGTGCAGCTACCTGAGGGGAGCGTTTGTGAACCGCGCAGTGAGTCTCAGGAAAGGCCACTTCCTGCCCCCTCCCTGATGTGCTGTGACCAACCACCTTGCCTTTCGAGCTGCATTGAAAAGAATCTCAAACAAGTGCCAGCACTTGTATAACCAGAGGGACACATTCCTGGCAATGGGAAAGAACTCTGAACAACTTCTAAGCCTCGTCTCTGTAGCTGAACAAGGGTCCCGATGGCTTGTGGCTGTCCTCTCTGCCCATTTTCAATGCCTCCTGCTTAGAGCCTTTCTTTGCTCTGATTGTGGTCTGCTTGGTTGATTCTAACACTGACAGGCAGCACAGCGGAGGGCCGAGCGCCAGTGATGGGAATAGGGGAGTTCTAGGCTCCACCCCCATGCAGTGTCCTGGGCCTTAACTTGGCAGAATGGGTTCCCAGGTCCACAGGAAGTGGGGGAGGGGGCAGGCGCACAGTTTGTGACAGTGATTCGGGTCTTGCTCGCCTCCCCGATTCCCCTCCTATTGGTCTTAGCTGACAGCGTTTTAAAGAACAGTTCCCGCAGTGACGGCCTCCATCTTATAATGGCTCCCTTGTTTCCAAAGGCTAAAGTAGGATTCAGTCGCGAGCTGAGACTCTCATAATGATTTCACGCCGAGATTCACACCCTCGACCGTGTTCCTTGAAACAAACTTCTTGGTGGGTAAATTTTCGCCTCTAACTGAGAAGTCTGCTTACTGTCTTGGAAGGTCTGCCCAGCTCTGCTTTCAAACCAGCATTTCCCAGACCTTCTGGAGCAGTTGGAGCCCTCCAGAAACGGAGCACTGGTCGCGGAGTTATCAGATCCAACACCACTTTCAAATATTGCCATTAATTAGGGAGTGTGTTTGAATGTGGCCATTCATTAGCAGAACGAGCAACATATGTCTTCTATAATTTTTAACTGGTCTCTAATCCTCCTGACCTTATCATTTACAATCTGTAGCAAGGCACTAGACTCTGTAAAAATGATTACGCCACGCCAGTAAAAATGTGAAATCCAAGCCATATGGCAATTTGAGCCAAATTTGTCCCATATGCCTGTGGGCATCCTTATGCTCTGTAGCACAGTAGGGGAGGTAAATGTCTCCTCTTCCAGAACACCTGGGCCCAGCCCTTGGCAATCTGCGGGCAGGATCAGTTTCGGAAAGGGTCCAATCATGCTGGAGGCACCCCGCAAGCATGTCGTAGACGGTTTTCTTTTCTACTTCATCAATAAGCCATAAATCAACCCAGAGTGCATATTTTAAACTGGCCTTTCTGATGTACTCCTGTAATCCCAGAGGCTGAGGTAAGAGGATTATGAGTTTAAGGATGGTCTAGGTAATAAAGTGAAAAACCCCATCTTGAGGGAAAAAGATACGCATTAAACCTTGAGTGGGTATCGCAGAGTCGCACAGGTAGACCTGGGGATGGGACACCCATCCTAGCCTCTTGCCACTGGTCCTGAGCAAGGCAATCAGTGTCTTTCAAGTATGCATTCTCTCTTACTGTCTCTCCCTCCTGCTGACGACAGAACCCAGGGAGGGCCTCACCCACCGAAGGCAAGAGTCTGCTCTTTATACTCTGTTTCCCATCAGCGTCATCTCCTTCTTATACACATGACTGCTGACAAACTTGTCCACACCAAACAATTTTCACCCACCTCCTCTTAGGTAGCCAAGCTTTTATTACTTCTCCTTCTCCTTCGCCTCCTCACCATCACCATCACATCACCATCACCATCACCATCACCATCATCATCACCATCATCATCATCACCATCACCATTATCATCACCATCATCATCACCATCATTACCATCATCACCATCATCACCATCATCATCATCACCATCACCATTATCATCACCATCATCATCACCATCATTACCATCATCACCATCATCACCATCATCACCATCATCACCATCATCATCATCACCATCACCATCATCATCACCACCACCACCACCACCACCACCACCACCACCACCACCACCACCACCATCATCATCATCATCATCATCATCATCATCTTACTAGTTTTCATCTCCCCAGGAATGCGAATCCTAGTTAGTTATGGGTTCTCAGAATCAGAACCTTGCAAGTGGTGTGGAGAGGCAGTTTTCACAGAGAATGGGTGAGTTGGGGAACAGCTGTGCATTGTGGGTAGAACTCGATCGTGGGTCTGGCTGGGTAGTTCTATGTGCAAGACTGTAGTATTCACGGGAAGGAGAGGGGAGTCAGGGAGCATGGAAGGTCCCAGGAGAGGGCACGCAGCATTGGCTTTTTTGCCTCCACCTTTTTTCAAGCCCCATGCTGCCAACTTCACATCTCCATTAGCTGGGCCATGGCGTGGGCATGTCACACCTCACAGTCTGTGCAGGGTGAACAGGTAGGAGGAACTAGAAGAATCCCCTCGTGCGGCCAAGCTTTTGACATGATAGCGACGTGACACTGTTCTCTACAATGTTCATGTCTGATAACCATGCAACCTCCTCGTCACTCACACCTCATGATGCTTTTAAGTAAGTTTATGAACTGTCTTGGGTTGTACTCATAGCTGCCCTGGGCCACAGGCTGAATATTCCTGGAACCGAGAGGCAGGAAGACAGCACCGATGCCTAGAGATCAGAAGGGAGGGGTAAGCTCTGGATCCTGGACTAAGCCCTTTGGTCAGGGGCAGCTTTGGTCCAGAGACACGATGATGAGCCAGACGCAGGCTAAGCTCATGGGCATGGTGGGTGGAGAAGGTTCACATCACGGGAACCGGAAATGATTTGCTAACACAAAAAGGGAAGGATGAGTGCATGAAGGTGTGTGTGGGGTGGGAGGAGACAGATGGTAAGACCCAGAGAGAAAGTCAAGGGCACAGAAATCTAGACATCCTTAAAGGACAAAATCCCGGGACAACTGTCTGCTGATGAGAAGGCTGACTGAAGGAGATCCTGCTGTGTCCTTGATCTTCTTAAGGGAGGAGCGAGACACCAGCTGAGGACCCCTTCCAGCGAAGGGGAAGGGGGAGCCTCAGAAACCCAGAGCAGCCACTGTCTGATGGCCTCCGTGAGGCATCAATCCGAGGCAAACCTGAAGGACACGACATTGGCACTCCCTGCAGCCTGAGTGTGGTCCCCAGCCCTGAGTGCAGCCTCTGCCCGGAGCTTGTGAGAAGAGTAGATATTCAGCTTCCTCTCATCCCGGAAGTTCTACACCGGGATCCGAGTTTTATGACCTTGGGAAAGGCAAGGGCATGTGGTAGGTGAGAGGCCCCACTGTAGCTCAGCCATCCTCAAGTCCCTGGTGTGTTCTGTGTACTGGGTGTCCCGAGGCTCTACGGAGGAGGATGATATACAGTACTGCCCACTCCTCTAGGAAACCCTTCCCCCCAGTCCTCCTTCACCCCAAAGCCCTCTTCCCATAGGTTTTGTTCAGCCATGTTTGGTGTGTGAATCCCCTCCTCTATGCTCTGATGTCATGGAGTCCCTGCTCAGCTAGCCACATCCACCTTGTCTGATGATGTGAGATTCTTGGGAGTACGGAGTCTGAGTACAAGGGTGAGGTGGTGAACAGAGACCGCCCTGAGTTTATAGAACCCAGTATTGCTGCCCTCAGATAGTACCCAATCAATTGCTAGGAGTGGTGCGAGTAGGGGCCATCTCAGGAAGGGCAGCATTTCTTATTATGATTAAATTTTGACTGTGTGGGGAGAGCAGGGAGGCGTGGCGCTGGAGTGAGGGGCTGGGGCTGGAAGGAACATCAGGCCAGGAGATGGGGCTTGCAAGCTGGCTATGCGACTTCGTAGCGTGGCCAGGTCTACAGGACCAAATGGAATAGAACCATTTGGTCGCTTAGGGCAGGGTAAATGCAATACCATACTGTGTGGCTGCAGGTGGCTGGGCGGGGTGGGGCACCTGCCTGTAGCTCATTAGGGTCCAGAGAAGGGCACTGGGGCAGAGTCTCACTTCAGACCTTATGCTGGGATGCTAGGATGCTTTACTACTAAAACTGACTTGAGTAGGCCAGAAGGTGGTACGATTTTGTACTACGTTCATTTTTTTTTTTATAAAGGACACAGTCTAGACTAACGCTATATGCAGCCAAAATAGCAGCAATTTTAAATGTTCTAGTGGCTGAATTAAAAGAAGGAAAAGAAATGGGCGAGCCTAATTATAATGCTGACTTCACCAAATATATTCAAAGTACATCGTTAACACGCCTTGATTTGGAGGTTGTTGCTGACTGAGATTTACTAAGCTTGTGACGCGCAGCCTACAATTCATATTCACAGCACACTGTGGCCTGGATTGGCTTGACTAGGTGTGCCCAGAACCCTTGTGTGGCCAGTGGCTAGAAAATCCACCTGTCTGGGGATGGCTTAGATTACGGAATGTAAGAGCACAGCCTTAATTCCAGTTACTCAAGCGGCTAAGGCAGGGATGGCTGTAAGTTCAAGACTAGCCTGGGCAAATTAATGAGGCCCTGTACAGAAACAGAAAAGGAAAAGAGGGCTGGGATGTGGAGAGTTAGCCTTACATGCTGCAGGCCCGGTGTACAATCCCTAGTACTGCGAACAAAGAAACTATCAAACAATGAGTATTTTAATTAATCAGATTATTTAAATTAAATATTTTTCTCTATCCCCCTTTCCTTAAAAATGTAGTCTCATACGTCATGTCCCAGGCTGACCTTGGGCTAATTATGTAGCAGAGGATGACCCTGCACTTGTGATCCTCCTGCCTCTACCTCCTGGGTGCTGGACTTGTAGGCTTGTGCCACAACACTTAGGTTTTGCTTTGTTTTATTTTAGACACAGTCTCATGGTATAGCTTAGCCGGCCTGGAACTTAGAGACCTTCATATTACTGCTTCCCAAGTGCTTGGATTAAAGGTGTAGGCTAAGCCCGGCTCTAGTGCCCTGATCATGGGCCTACAGCTCTGTGCAAGGATTGTACCAACCGAACTACATCCCTGGCTGGTTTCATTTTAAAGAACAGTATTGCAGGGTGCAGAAATCAGTCTAGTCACAGGAACTGAGGTGTAGTAATACTACCACGAAAGCAAGAGACTTTGCTGGCTACACATGCACAGGCACACCCACTCGAGAAACGGCTCCCAGCACACACAAGCATCCCTCCTGACCCTGAGCACCCGTTTGCTTGGAGTGCCTGTGTTGTCTGCTCACACACTTCGTCAGAACTGATACCATGGTCAGATAAGTATCTCGCCATCAAGTCTGGGGTGGACAGCTACTCAAAGTGCCCCACCGAATACATAGCTATTGCTGTAATATCACCCTTGTGATGGTTGGATTTAAGTGTAAGGCAGTGAAGATCTACATAGTCACAGGAACTTCGATTCAGAATTACTGCCTTCTCTACATTTAGAGAAAAAGCTTTGGTCTCAGCGGCAGGACTTCCAATCTTGACGTTTCAGATAAATCAGCATTTAGTACATGGAGGGGGTTGAGGTGAAGAAAAGGGATGGGGGGTGCTGATGATGTAATTATATCTTAATTTAAGAATTCAGTTGAACAGAGGAATGGATACAGAAAATGTGGTACATCTACACAATGGAATATTACTCAGCTATCAAAAACAATGACTTTATGAAATTTGTAGGCAAATGGTCGGAACTGGAAAATATCATCCTGAGTGAGGTAACCCAATCACAGAAAAACACACATGGTATGCACTCATTGATAAGTGGCTATTAGCCCAAATGCTTGAATTACCCTAGATGCCTAGAACAAATGAAACTCAAGAAGGATGATCAAAATGTGAATGCTTCACTCCTTCTTTAAAAGGGGAACAAGAATACTCTAGGGAGGGAATAGAGAGGCAAAGATTAAAACAGACACAGAAGGAACACCCATTCAGAGCCTGCCCCACATGTGGCCCATACATATACAGCCACCCAATTAGACAAGATGAATGAAGCAAAGAAGTGCAGGCCGGCAGGAGCCGGATGTAGATCTCTCCTGAGAGACACACCCAGAATACAGCAAATACAGAGGCGAATGCCAGCAGCAAACCACTGAACTGAGAATAGGACCCCGTTGAAGGAATCAGAGAAAGAACTGGAAGAGCTTGAAGGGGCTCTGAGACCCCATATGTACAACAATGCCAAGCAACCAGAGCTTCCAGGGACCAAGCCACTACCTAAAGACTATACATGGACTGACCCTGGACTCTGACCTCATAGGTAGCAAATGAATATCCTAGTAAGAGCACCAGTGGAAGGGGAAGCCCTGGGTCCTGCTAAGACTGAACCCCAGTGAACTAGATTGTTGGGGGAGGGCAGCAAGGGGGGAGGATGGGGAAGGAACACCCATAAAGAAGGGGAGGGGAAGGAAGATGTTTGCCCGAAACCGGGAAAGGGAATAACACTCGAAATGTATATAAGAAATACTCAAGTTAATAAAAAAAAATAAATAAATAAAGACCTCTACAAAAAAAAAAAAAAAAAAAAAAAAAAAAAAAGAATTCAGTTGAAAAGTCAGGGCTGACTTGGAGAGACAAGGTCGGAATGAGCCAGAATTGTCCCCAGCTCTTTCCAAGAGCTTGTCACCGTGTCACCTGGTCATGTGGCAGTGGTCTCAGCGCCCAAACTTTTTCCAGCTGGTGTGTGGCAGGGATGGGGGCATCAGAGCAGGGGAGGGGAGGACCCAAGGTATTTATTCTCTCTGCAAAGAACAAGCATCATGCATTCCTTGGGCCTCTAGGAGGAGACTCCCAGCTGTAGCTGTTTAATAAAGGTGGGACCGCCTTGCTCTAGCTTCCCTGTACTCATCCCTTCCTCGCATACAGCCAATGCAGAAGTCAGGGCACCCTTAGGGAGCTGATTCCCACAGAGGCCCATGCTGAAAGACTCCTCTGGATGCACAAGATAAAGCTTGCCTGGGGGTCACCAGGAGGGAAGGAAGCCAAATACCAGTGACCTGCACAAAACCCCTTATCTCCGGGTACCATTCCCTCCTTGCAAGTGTCTCACTAAATTAGGAACTAAAACCTAGCCTTGCAAAACCCTCTTCCCACCCCCTCACACACACCTAAGTTCCTTTTCCTCTTCTGATTTTACTGTTTTGCTAAGGGACTGGAAACAAAGTAATTAACTGACAGCTAAAGAGCAAGAGGTCCAGAGGTTCAGAGCGTCTAAGATAACTGTGGTGCGTGAGGGAAACGCCATCGGAGTTAGTGTCTCCCTACTAATAGCTTTTTAGTTCTGTCCCACAAGGGTAGAAAATTGGCAGTGTTCACTATAGAGTGTTCCTGTCCTTCTTCAGTTGGGGCACAGCCTGCTGCAGCTCGTGAGGCTGGGAGGGAGGAGTAGACTTCCCTGGGGGGCTCAGTTTGGATGCTACATCTGCTTCCTCCTCCTCCTCCTCCTCCTCCTCCTCCTCCTCCTCCTCCTCCTCCTCCTCCTCCTCCTCCTCCTCCTCCTCCTCCTCCTCCTCCTCCCTCCTCCCTCCTGAGCTGCTGTGCAAAGCCAATGTAACCCAACCTGTGGTTCTCAGTGTGCAGACCCCACTTAGGCAAACTCCCCTCTATTTGTTATTCTTCATATTTGCTGTGATCAAATACCTGACAAGAAGCATCTTCAGGGAGATGGGGTTTATTCTGGCTTACAGTCTGAGGTCAGACAGTTTATCATAGAGGGGCAGGCATGGCTGCGTTGTGGTCAGGAAGTTGAGAGTAGACAGGGAGTTTGTGAAGTGATACAGCCGGAAGACCTGCTCTTACCACCTCACTTCCTTTAAGCAATGGCTCCCCTCAACCCACACCCGGAAATACTTCTCTCCTTCAGAAACTGCACTTTTGTCAGACCTTGGGACTAAGTTAAGAATATGCTTAGAGGTACTTAAAACTATGTATTCAATCTGTTTCCCTACTGTGTATTCAGCTCATTTAAATTTAACTTATCCTTAAGGAAACAAAATAAACAATCTTACTATGCCTCTGACTCCTGCTCTAATTCAATGTTATGCTTTGACCTTAAACTATATTACCTGTCTCCTCCTTGTGACCCTTTCATGCCCAGGACACTCAGAACAGAGTGTGTGTGTGTGTGTGTGTGTGTGTGTGTGTGTGTGTGTGTGTGTGTGTGTGTGTGGTGGTGGTAATGGTGGTGGTGGAGAAGATGATGATGGTGATGGTGGTGATGATGATGATGGTGATGGTGGTGGTGATGGTGATGGTGGTGATAATGATGATGATGGTGATGATAGTGGTGGTGATGATGATGGCAAAATGTATCTTCCATGAGCTCAGCTCTGGGAACCTACGTATTAACAGTGGAGGAAATGAGAGCCTAGGATAACCTTCATGTCCTCTTACTTTTGGTATTCCTCTTCAGAGACCAGTGGATCACAGTGAGCCAGTGACTTGAAGCCCACACAGGCCTCTACTAGCGTGTGCCAAATATTTTACTCAAAATGTAAGACTTCCAAGATCTTCTCTTGGAGAGAGGAGTCAGCTCAGCAAGTTGTACCCTTTCCATTGCTGGGGGTCACGTGCCTTGGGAGGGACTCTTGTCCTTTTGAACAGGGCGGGACATTACCTGACATGCCACAGCAAAGCTGTCTCTTAGCACTAGCCCAAGGGAAATGTGGGCTCAAGGTAGTGCAGGGCGGCCTGAAAACCCTTCACCCAGAAGTCTTAGCTCTACTCTGGAAAGTGTATTTGGCTGCTTGATTCCACATTAGTCAAGCGGTCTGCAATTTTCAAGTCTGTGAGTCTTTCTAGGCAGTGAATTATGATATCAACAAATCATGCCATCCCTGGGAGGTAACCACCCAGAGGAGAAGGAGGAATTCCATAGAGACAAGCACGCCCTTTCCTCTGGCTGTCAGACTACAGAGACAATGGAGCCCAAGAAACAATCTCATAGGCTGAGGTCCTACTGTCAGCTAGAAGGGCTACCTGTCACTCAGATAGACTCCATATGGTTCTGACAATGTGTCAGATCACCTTGTAAGAGAGACTAGAGCTGAGCCAGGTGGGGTGGTATATGGACAAGGATTTTGAATAATATCACCTGTCCTCCATTTAAACCCAAATAATGAAAGACCCCCAGAGTGGGGAGACGCTCACTCAAGTCTCGGGATGATGAGACCCCCCCAAGAACTCACACAAGACCGTCCTTGCTGTAATCACGTGAGGTTTATCGATAGGAACCAGTGCACTGGGGTTGAGACTCGTATCCCACGCAGGGGCACAGGAGTTCAACCCCCAGTAGCTGGGAGAAGGGATATTTAAAGGAAGAAGCCACAACCCAAGGGGGCAGGGATGGCGTCATTGGAAAATGTGGAGAATACCAGTGAAAAATCACAAGGAGAAGCTTCCTGTCTCTCAAGATTGTTTTTAAGATTGTAATCTAACTTTATGGTCAGCTAGTTTCTGGGAGAAGCTTTCTGTTATCTTTACTAGGTCGGGAATCACATATCTAAGGGCCTTATCTTTAAGCCCTTTTATCTAGTTTCTGGGAGAGCAGGCTCAAGAAATGTGACCTTTTACCTACTTACAGGTAGAGAGCAGGGTCTGTAATTTGAGGTATTTAGGGCTTCTTAGGGGTGAGATAGCATTTCTAAACTTCTGACTTTTTGGCTGTATTTTTTATTCTTTCAATCTCATGTCAGCACTGCAACTCGGGCTAAGGGATGTCACTGGACCTCTCCATTCCTCTTCCCATTGGGTCTGCATTGAGCAAATACCCATTTTCTATATCTCACTATTCACTTCCAGTGAGGACGGGAGGCCGAGCCTGACTGTTAGGGCTTGGGAAGGTGGCTAGCACTGTCAGAGAGCTGGTACCTCATTCTAGGCTCTCTGTGACTTTTAGACACGTGTGGATTGTCCATCCTGGGGTTTGCAGTCACTTCTTACCCTATTCACTCAAGATTTAAAATATAAATACAAAGGAATGAAAATGGAGCTTAAGAGGAAAGTGATTTTCTAAGAATCACGCCAATGGTGGCTATTAGTGGTTTGTGACTGTGGATATGTATGAACAAGACATGGAACTTACAATAAATGGGGGTGAGGGGCCCAGGAAGGGGCCACACAGCACACTGCCCTGCCAGAGGGTCTGTGCTCACTTGCTGTCTGAAAGGCCATGAGACGGGATGGGAGTGGCTTCATGCTAGGATGGTGGTGCTATTATAAAAGGGATTTTTTAATAACAGCTTGACAAGGAAAGGGCAAGGCTCATTTTTCTTCCCAGCGAAAAATAAAATCAGAAATATAAAAAAATTAGGCCATAGGATAATGACCACCATTCTGCAAGATGAATTGCTTCAGCAAATTATGGCACATCCTCATTATGGGCCGCTATTAATCATAGCTTTAGAGAAATGCAAACTTGAATGTGATATCACCAAGAGGGTGGTTAAAACCTGTAGAGTACAAAGTCCATCCTATGAAAGGTATATGTGTGTGTGTGTGTGTGTGTGTGTGTGTGTGGTGCATGCGTGCGCATGCACGGGTGTACAATGTCCGGCATGCTCTTAGAGCAAAGTCAAAAGCCTAACCAGCTACACGGGAGTAGGTCAATGTCTCTATTTTGCTGTTTGTTTCTCTACACTTTCTGATCCTGCTTGATGAGCACAGTTGCCTCCATAACAACAAAACCCTCCTGCGCTTTTCCTTCTGACCAAGGTCTTATGGATGAATCCTTCAGCTGGTTCTCAGGCCCAGAATGGCTGAGGGCAGCTGCCCACGTGTATGTGAGCTTCAGGTCAGTGACCCTGGGAGTAACACACAGTACAAAGCACATAGAATGCCCGGAAGGAAGGAGATGGGGGCGGCTGGAATGCTTGGTGCAAATATCTGTGGGATACACTTTGGATCTAAGCAGTGTCACTTGAAATCATACATGGGTGTTAACGAGGGACCTGGAGGTGCTCTGTGTAATCAAGGCTCTTTTCCATCGTTTAAATGGGCTGGGGATGTAGCTCAGTTGGTAGAGTGCTTGGCTAGCAAGGGGAAGCCTTTTATATAGGTTTGGTCCTCAGCACATTGTCGAATGTGTCTGTAACCCCAGGACTTTGGTGGGGGGGGGCAAGAGAATCAGAAGTTTGAGGTCACTTTCGGCTATATAGCAAGTTCTAGACTAGCCTGGGATACATAGGACTCTGTCAAAATGAATGCATGAATGAATAAATGAAAAAAAAACAAACAAAATACTAGAAAAAATAAATAAAATACTAGAAAATGGCTAAAGGAATCTTACTCAGAGTGGGATAGCCTTCACTCATTTATCTTTGATCCTAAGAATCAGGAGCTGCTCACACAAGTCCCACAGAGGCAGGTGGAGGAAGCCTGTCTTTCAAGTACTGTGGTTGGGAAGACTCTCTAGTTGTGCGAGCATTTTGGACAGACGATTTGAGACTGTTTGGTTCTGAAGTGTTCTCTTCTGTGCCAGCATATAATAGCCATATGGCTCTCAGAGTGGGATCTTCAAGTTTAAATTACCAAATGGCATACACACATGTAGTGATGACACTACAGCACAGAGATAAACTCCAGCAGGGAGTGACCCTTTCCAAGGCCACAGGTGAGTGGTTTTTGCCCTGTGGGGCACAACAAGCTCAAAGTGGAACGGTGCTCATGCTCAATATTTTTAAGCTGCCAGAAGATGCGATGGAATCACATGTGTCAGTCACTGTAACAATGAGAGCAAGCCCTAAAGATGCTGGTGGGGGAGTCTATAAAGTCTTGCCAATAAGTTTTATCACGGAACACACATACACACAAAACCACTGTGCTTTTAATCCCAGGACGGAGGAGACAGAGACAGGGACAGGCAGAGTTTGGGTGCCTACTGTCTGGTGGGAGTCTTGCCTTATCAGGGAGACCCCAAGCCAAGGAAAAGCTTGTCTCAAAAAACCAACACAGACAGCACCCAGCAGTGGGGCCCAATGCTGTTGTGTGATTTTGGTATGCACATGCACACATCTATGTGCATGTGTACATGAACACGTACACAGTTGCACATATCAATTCAAGTCCCCATTTGAAACCACATGTGGCCAGCCTAGTTCTTTGCAGTCTGGTCACCACCAGGTATAGCGTCAGGAGCCTTCTGTGGATGTCTCCCTTTGCTTCACTACTAAGATTTCCCCTAGCAGCCTCTGATCAATAGAACTGCTACGTGTCTATATGAATCTAAGTAGCAGCTCCATTCTCATAAAGTCTACCATGTCCCGCTTCTCAGTTGAGAAGCAGAACTGAAAAAAAACTATTTTGTGAGCATTTGCCACAGGAAGATTAAATTCTGTCTTATGTGTGTTACAAATAAGAGAGCTAAGTTGGGTATCAATGACCTTTTCTCTTTCCCAGGCCAGGATGGAGAAGATCTTAGGTGCAGGCTCTGGGTGTGCTGTGGACCTGCTGGGTCTGCAGCTTGCCACGCCAGCGTCTGCTGCCCTAGGAGGGAAGGATCATGAAAATGCTGGCACCTGGTATGCACGGATAGGCAGCGTGGGGGCAACCAGACGGGTGGCGTTGAGTTGGAGGTGGTAGGAGTGGGCCTCAGCTAGTGGCCTTGTTCCGGAAGAGGCAGCAGCTGTGTCCTCTTTCGGCCTGTGTGTGGGGGCCACAGCTAGTGCCGCTGTAATTTAAGCCCTGCCCTCACCTACCACACTCTGGTCATTTCTCAGTCCAGGAAGAGAAGTCACATCGCGAGTAGCTGCGCTCAGCGTTCTGCAGAGATCAGGGTCCCCTAGATCAATTGCAAGTGGGCTGCAGCTGTTTGAGCCCTGCAGCCTGCACTGCCAGCTCCCAGCTGCCTAGTTCCTGGCTTTCAGTTGTGGGCCATACGGAGCATTATGAGGAAGCAGATGGGGGCGGGGGCACTGTACAGAAGGTGGGGAAAGAAATCAGCAGAGAGGATCTGGTGCTGATGGGGAGGGGGAGGGACGGGCACTACTGGCAGTGGTCTCAAGCATAGAGAGAATGTTTAATCCTCAGAAGGATTTGAGGGCTCCTAAAACAAATAATTAGACTTACCAAACCCACTCTGGATGGCAGGAAGGGTGTGATGGGGTGAGGATGTTTATCCGCCCTGACTGTGCTGCCTCCCTACCTTACTTTACCGTGCAGATCAGTAACTTGACGTGAAGTGACATACGGACAAGATGGCCTTTCCAGGATACCTGTAAGTTCTGGCCTCATTGTGAGGCAAGATTTATTTCCTCTGAGGAGACCCCTCCTTCAGAGAATCTGGGTACCATGGTGATAACAGAGCTGAGGAGACCAACGCGCCTTTATCCCATACATACTTATGAAGCCTCAACTATGCCTGTCTCTGACTTCAGCAGGAGACTGAATGGGGAGCAGGCAGGCAGACAGACAGACAGACAGACAGACAGGCAGGCAGATAGTTCTCCTCTGGCCTCCCAATATGTACCCTAGGATGCTTCAGGAGCTGAGTGGAATCCCGGCTGTTAAGACTATTTTTACTGGGGTTGGGGATTTAGCTCAGTGATAGAGTGCTTGCCTAGGAAGCTCAAGGCCCTGGGTTCGGTCCTCAGCTCCGGAAAAAAAAAAGACTATTTTTACTGATTTTTATTTATTTTATGTGTGTGGATCTTTTGCCTGCATACGTGTCTGTGTACCACATGTGTGCCTGGTGCCTATGGAGGCCACAGGAGGGCCTCAGACCCATAGAACTAGAGTTATACATGGCGGTGAGCTGCCCCGTGGGTACTAGAAATTGAACCCAGGTCCTCTGGAAGAGCAGTCAGCTCTCTTGACCCACCGAGCCGTCTCTCTAGCCCCAAGTGTGACTTCTTTGGAAGCTACAGGAACCTTTCCAAATCCTGACACAACACCAATGGGAAGCCTGCCTATGAGGTCAGAAGTACCTTTCTGATTTATTTATGGAGATTTTTGAATTCCTGGACAGCAGCCTCCGAGGCATAGCATGGAAGGTTCCATCACTTACAAACTCCCTATTCGACGGCTGAGCTCCTGCCCCACGTCCCGTCTGTCTGCCTTCCGTCAAGTGATTTATTTAAGCTTGGCCTATACATGTGCATCAAGGTAGGGAAGGGCTGAGCAGGCAACTGGTTCATCCACTTAAGCTACTGGATGCATCAAGGAAGGCCCAGGCATCTTGCCTTGGGGGGACAGAAGCCAGCGTTGGGTGCTGCAGTAAGACCCGAGGGAGAAGATGGGACTTGAGGGGTTCAGGGCAGGCAGGAAGATGAGTATCTGGGGGTAGGCATCAGGGTTGTCTCAGAGGACATCAGACTGGGAAAGGAACAAATGGGAGGGTCCCAAGGCTACCGGTAGCTTAGCCAGCCAGGAAGGGCCAGGGACTTTCTGGTTCCATTATTGCCCGGTCAGTCAAGCTAAGAGAGAAGCTGTGTGGTCCTTCATGGATACCAGGATAGTGCCAGACAAACACGGTTTTTTTTTCTTTTTTTCCAGAGCTGGGGACCGAACCCAGGGCCTTGCGCTTGCTAGGCAAGCACTCTACCACTGAGCTAAATCCCCAACCCCCACGGTTTTTTGAAGCAATGGAGGAGACAGGGCTCGGTGAGGGGGTGGGGCTGAGACGGGAGGTCAGGGGGAGGAGAGTTAGTCCTCGCCATCACTGTCGAGTTTCCTGGTGTGAGAGGAAGCAGGGTTTCACACAATTTTAATTCGCACATCCTTCTCTCTGCTGCAAGTGACTCCCAGGAGAGCATCCGCGGTTCATGGCTCATTCTGCCTCTGATCACAGTGGAAGAGGAGACAGAAAGTGACCCGGACAACCGACGGAGGCAGCACCGCGTCCTTTGCCTGACAGACGGTTTTCTCAGGCCTGAGGTGGTCAGAGTGTCAGGTGGCGGAACTCTGTGGGTGGTCCTGGCCCTCCAGGCTCTGCTCAGACGCAGAAGCTGATGCATGGGAGCTGTCTGGAGGGTCCCTGACAGCCATCAGCAGCTTCTGCCACAAGAGTCTTCCCTACAGAGTCTTCTCCCTTCTCTTCCCTGGACCGGAGTTCTGAATGTTGAAACCTCATTTAGGAGACTAGCTATACAAAAATGCGTATCAGCTCGCAGCCTTTTGGCTGAGACGTTTTTCTTTTAAGAAGCAGAAAAAGGCAGGTAATTCGAGCCTTCTGTTCAGCCGCTTTCGTAGCCACTTTACCGTGTGCGGATGAGGCTTAATTTTTTTTTAAATTCTCTTCTTGGTTTCCCTCTGTGTGTTTTTAATGGAAAAAGTCATTTTTCCCTTGATGAAGCTCAAGACTCAGTAGGCATAAAAGGCAAATTAGCCTTCCTCAGGTGAGGCCGATTTCTGCAGAGCGGGACACAGTGGGCAGCATGGGGAGGTCTTTAGTCGTTGGTGTAGTGTGCACACGTGGGAAATTAGTGGGCCTCCTTTTAAATACCCTCACCGTTCACAGGAAGTTAGGTCCATCAGAAAAGGCGGTAACATGAAGATTTCACCTCCTTTGTTCTAACATGGGTGGTAGCTGCTCTGGGAGAGTGACCACAGAGACCATCACTCAGTGGGGCAGGACCATGGGGATCTCCATGTTGTCTGCTTATGACCTAAACTTAAGGAAGGCCTTGGTGGTCTGACCGCAGGACAAGAAGGGACACAAAAGTCGGAGGAGAAAGTGGGTAATGAACTCAATCAAATAGCACCTGAAGAGGGGGAGAGGATGATGCTACCAGCAAAGTCTGATTGGTTCTTATGACTGTCATTCATGTGGGAAGGTCTTGTATTTATTCTTAAACCCATGTTATGGATGTGAAGAATCTTTAAACAGATATATTTATCAAATATAAAGTTGAATTTATTGAAAAACAGATGATTTATTGAATATGAATTGAATATATTTCTCCCTCTGTCTGACTCCCTGTCTGTTTATCTGTCTTTCTCTGTGCATCTGCCTCTGCCTGTCTGTTTGTCTCTGTGTGTCTGTCTGTCTATCTCTGTGTGTGTTTGTCTTTCTTTCTCTTTCTGTGTCTGCCTGTCTGTCTGTCTGTGCGGTGCATGTGGGATGTATATGGAAGTCCAGAAGATAACCTGTAGGGGTAGGTTCTTTCTTCTATCCTGTGGTTCTGGGGATTGAACTGAGGTTGCTCTGGTTGGCTGCAAGCATCTTGTACTCACTGAGCCATATCGCCAGCCCTGGATGTGGAGAACAGAAACAGAGCTCACAGTCATTATCAAGATCGCCTAGCCAGAAAGCTACTCAGTGAAGACCCAAGTCTGAGCTATAAAGACCTCATCCCTACCACTGCTATGGGCAGTGAGGATGCAGTCAATCAGTTCTGAGCCCTGTGCTGAGCCATTCTAGATTAATACAGATCCCCAAGCTACAGACTGGCTGGCTCTCCTGCTCTCTGAGGCTGCCGTGAGGATGTTCAGTGATACGTCCACTCTTCTACTTGTGGGATCTTCTGGAAATGCCGTTTCCCTCAGGTGTAAGCCACACTCATCTTTTGCTCTAGCGTCTCCCAGAGTCCGTACACCTTCACCCTAGAGTAGCCAAAACAGGGCTCTTCCAGTGTCTCCTCTGTGCTGGCGCACCTGCGGCTCCCGTGCGCTGTCAGTGAGAATCTTTGCCAGCCTCTGCTCTGTGCTCCTGTCCCTTGTCATCTCCGTTACCCGCAGTGTTCTGTGCACTCAGCCATGGCCAGGGCTTGACCCTACCATCCCTTAGCTAGGAATGTCCTGGAGCTCTGCAGGTGCACTGGCAAGTCCCGGCCTTGACCAGCTGTGCTCCAGCTGTGCTCCAGCTGCTCTTGCACATGTTCACAGGTTTCCTGTCGGGAACCCTTCCTTCTCCCTCTCAGTGCTGCTTGCCTCCACTCTCGTTCTCCTCCACCTAGGTCACATGATGATACTCGGAACCGGAAGAACTCCTTCATGTTTCCTCAGGGCAGGGCCACTCTGTGATCACTTCCACACAAGAAGAGTGGGACTGAGGGACTTCAGCTGACCAATGGCCCCACAAAACCTGAGACAGCCACTTCTTGCCCTTCATAGCATGGTCTGCTGACCCCAGTCCGTCATTACCCACCTGGCTTGCTTACTCTCCTGTACCGGCCATTCCTCCAGTGTGAACACCAGAGGGCAGCAGTGTCTGGTTCTTTTGATCACCGAAGCATCTCAAATGTGTACCTGGTGCATAGATATTACCCAGCAAGGCTTGCTTGGCCGAAGGCATGAGGTAAGAGATGCTGAAGACCTTTCTAGTCACTAGTGACTAGCCATCAGTGGTTGGCTTCCAGATTCAAACCTAGGCAGCCTGACACGTACGAACGCAAAGACCTGCTCTTTTAGTGTCTCCTCTCCACCAGGTCCACCGCTGCCTGCTCTCTCACAAGAGACGAGCTTTCTACATTAGTTCATTGTGACAACAACAAAGGCCACATGCTGCCTGTCGGCTATCAGTCTAATGGACTGGAGCAAGAAGGAAGGTGGTTTGCCCGAGTCCTCTCATTATCCCTCTGAGAGCAGAAGCATCATCCATGATCTGGCTGGGGCTGTGAGTGAGGTTTTAGTGCTATGCATATTCTGTTGGAAGTACAGCTGTGATTTGAAGCTACATCTGTAGAAGAAACAATAAGAGGGGAGAGAGAGAGAGAGAGAGAGAGAGAGAGAGAGAGAGAGAGAGAGAGAGTAGGATGAGGCTTGCTCACTCACATTCGACGTGTGGAACCAGCCATTCGCTGCCTCCTCTCCTGACCCAAGTCCAGAGGGATGGATTGTGCTTGCTGGTGCACAGTTTTGATGGCAACCATGTCTTGCTTGTTTGCTTATAAGAACCATCTGATGGCTTCATGACCACATGTGCCTGAGGGTTCCTTAGGCATAAGAAAGGTGTAGTCATTGACCTTTGCAACTTCTAGGTATTGGGGACTTTGTCAATCAACTGTTTCAACCACCTCTGGGGTTTAACGGCCAGACTCATGGGATGAAAGGGTGTGTTGTGTCTTGTAAACTGGCAATATAAGAGGGTGGGAGGGAGCACCTCTGAGGGGCAGCCAAGGTGTTACACCAAGGAATCACCACCATGCAACGGGCCTAGTACAAAAGGGAGTTTATTGGAGGAATGGAGGAGGACCTGGAAAAAGGGAGAGGCAGAGAAAGGAGGGGGGCAGAGAAGGACAGGAAGAGAAGAGAGAGGAAGAGGCTGGGCTGGGACATGGGGGAAAAGAGAGAGGAGAGAATAGGGAGATGGGGGAGAGAGAGAGAGAGAGAGAGAGAGAGAGAGAGAGAGAGAGAGAGGAGAGGAGGAGGAGGGAGGAGAGGGAGGGGGAGGGGGGAGAGGCAAGGGAGAGGGAGTTGGGGTAGGCGAGCAGTTCTTATGCACCAGGTTGGCTCGCACCTGGCAGGCAGCTATGCAAGCTGTTGCTAGGTAGCTGTTGGGTGGAGCCTAGCAGAACTGTCTGTAAGCCAACAGTATGGCTTTTGTATTTTGTAAATTAACAAGGTGCGATCAATTCCCTAAGCACAGGGCCCAGGACAGACAGAACTTGGCCTTTCTACCCTTCATGTAGCGGCTGGGTTTGCCCCTGACCCACGTCAGTGACCTATCAGAGGTCTCCAAAACCCTGGGGACTGCAGCCGCCTCTCATGGGATCTGGCCAACTTCATGGGCACCTGGCAGAGGGACAGCAAGACTAGTATGTGGTCACCTGCGTAGCTACTGCGTCTAGACTGGCTTATTCTCACTGAACAGCCTGGGCTCATAGGTGAACAGTGCGTTTGGTGAAGCCTCTGCCAATCTGCTTCATCAAAGTAGAGGAGAAAAACAGGCAACTTAAGCCAAAATTCTTACTTGGCACCAGCACAGAAGAACCTGGCACAGACGAGCTGGTTTGTCAGAAAAATCCAGGAATTTCAGATTTACCTTTGTCCAGAAATGTACTCTGCTTCTATGTACCTGTCTGCTTCTGTGTGGTTTTATTTTTCCAACTTTAGTGTTCCCTCTTTCCTCTCTGAAACAGAACCATTTGATATTATTTTGGGGCGTCCTACACAGCCAACGGAGAACGGTTGCCTTTTTTTTTTTTTCCTACAGATACGCATTACTCCGATCTACCTGTAGGTGTCACTGTTCATTTGTGACAAATCATCCCCCAGAGCTCAGGCAATTACCTCGGCTAAAATAACAAGCGTGTTTTCTGGAAATAAAATAACCAGCAAGTACTGAGAGAGAGGGGAGAGAGAGAGAGAGAGAGGCATTTTCTCTTGCAGGTGCCTCCACATCAAAGCTGAGGTGCGAACAACAATTCACTCTTTCCAGGCCTCCCACACAGTGTTTGCTTCCAGAACTTTAACACCACAGTGAGAGCTACTCCTGGCCTAGCTGTCCCCTCAGCCCTAACTGCCTGACCCCATAAGCATTTCCTACTTGTTTTACTTATGAAGGACACTGGTATTCTGAGAGACAGGAAGTAGATGTATACTGGATTTCAGAATAAATAAAAAGAAATCTGCTACCCGCTGCTGCCTACAGAGAAGCAGGACGCATATACCATTGATATTGAAGCAGATGTTTGAGTAAATCTCTAATAATGAGGGGATGTAATTTATACCCAGACACAGACTTGTATATTCACCCAGTGACTCATGCCTTGTAATGGTTGTTAGTGCCGATATTTAGGGAACCAAAAAATTGGGCTCCTTGATGGAGCATACTATGTTAGATACAGCCTATCCTTATCCATACGTTATCTCACTTGGGTAAATGGTTTAAGTGGAATTATACCATAGGGAGTGATAGAAACCCTCCCTCTCCCCCCACCCATAATCTATCCGTTGGAAACTCCAATGAGAGACAGTGGGAACCTCCTTTTCCGTTGCTGCTGAGGGTGGCCCAAGAGGCCTCCCAATGGTAAGGTTATTGCCATCGCCTTTGGTTGCCTCCCAGAACTTGAAGGTAAGAGGCTGGTGGTGACGCTACACACTCTGGATACAGAACTCAGAGGGACTGAGCTGGTTCTGACCTGGCAGACTCCGCCCCTGGAAGGCTGGCTCTCATAGTATTGCAAGGTGCAAGTTGCCAAGGAAGAGGAGCGGCCAGTAGTCCTACCTAGACGGGAAGCCTAAGCAGCACATGAATGACTGGTGGGGCACTTGATACCTAATGGTGTCGATGGCTGCTGAGGGAGAGAGAATCAGTTTCCTTCAGGGAGTTGCCCCCTGATAGATTTTCTAGTCCCAAGTGGTCAGCCCCAATCCTTGTATGTAAGAGTATCATTAGGTGAATTCAGAGGAACACACACACACACACACACACACACACACACACACACACACACCCCAACAACAGTAATTATAGAAGATGAAGCTGCCAATTCAAGAGAAAGTGGGGTGGGACAGGGAAGAGATTGGAAGGGAAGAAGGGTAGAAATGATGTAAACATATTATACTCATGGTTGAAATCTCAAAAAATAAGAACTCACAGTTTATTGTTATTATTTGAGATGGCTACCATTCCATTCAGTCCCTCACTTTATTTATTTTTCTATTTTTAATGATTTGTTTTTACTGTATGTGCACTGGTGTTTTGTCTGCAGGTTTGCCTGTGGAACTAGAGTTAGAGACAGTTGTGAGCTGCCACATAGGGGCTGAGAATTGAACCCAGATCCTTTGGAAGAGCAGACAGTGCTCTTAACCAGCGAGCCATTTCTCCAGCCCCAGATCCCTCACTTTCAAGCGAGACAACAACCTAAAGCAACCAGCAAAGAAAACAAACACCGGAGAAGTCATTCATTTCTAATGAATCTGTCTTTGGGTAACCCCATATTCGCGCATATACTCCTGTTTGGACTTCATTTTCCTGTTTCTTTCTATATATTGGATGGTTTAGACAGTGAGGAAATTAGAAAGAAGGGAAACTGCTTGTTTTTTTCTTTTTTCTTTTTTTTTTTTAAAGCTGTGATAAAGCACCTTGACCAAAAGGCAACTTAATTGGGACAGTTTATTTAGCTTATCTTTCTAGGTGGAGAGTCCGTTAGGATGGGAGCAGCATGGTAACAGTTAGGCAGGAAGCTGAGAGCTCACTGCTCAGCTGTGCACAGGAAGCCAAGAAAGCAAACAGGAGGCAGAAGCCTTGTGGCAAACTCTGAGTCCGCCCCACAGTGACACACTTCCTCCCGGAGGCTCCGCCCCCTGAAGCTTCTGTAATCTCCTTCCAAAAGAGCCACCAACTGGGAAGCAAGTCTGGAAACACATGAGTCTATGAAGGGCATTTCTCAAACTGTAAGGGAAGGAAGGAATAGAGGGAGGGAAGGAGGGAAGAGGAAGGGTAAACAAAGGAAAGAAAAGAAGTCCCTGGGGAAAGTGATTTTTTTAATAGCTATTTCAAAAAGGTTATCACTTCCCAGCTCTGGCCTTACATTCCAGAATTAATGCCTGGAAATGACACCAGCAACAGCCCTTTGCTGGTGTGGCTCACAATAACTGTCACGCCCCTCATAGCATGTGGGCCAACACGGGAGGCACACTAGGCATGCATTCATATGTTTCCCCAGTGGTATCTAGAGGCCATTTATTCTTCTTTGAAGCCCCATCTCACATTAATTGAGAGATAACACTGGCAAATGTAAGGCCTTGAAATATCAGAAGTTGCAGCCCTCTGGGGATGAACTTGACAACTGTCATGGGCTGGGATATCAGCATCTTTAATTTATGTCATTCTTATGTGGGCTTGGCTTTGACATCCTCATACACTCAGCGGGCTAAGAGAGTTAATTTATCCCAACTAGCATCTGCAGGGCTATCATGCTCTCTCTCTGCTTTGTGCTATGGGAGGGTGTGAGAGAGATGTCTTGGAATTCGGATGCAGAATCCGTTTCTCTTAAAGGCAAAGTCACTTAGCTTCCATTACTTCCTATAGGCTTACGAGGATGGGAGACATCCAAAGACTGGCTATCTATGTAATCATTACACTGAACAATGCTGTGGGAGAAACAGTTCTCATGTTTCACTTGCTGATTGCAGCCTGGCCTGTGTTGTTGGCCAGCAGTTTATGAAGAAGCTATAGCATGCCTCAGAAGACCATTCGTGAAGGATAGCGTTTCAGAATGACTCCTGTCGAGGTTCCTGAAGGCAGAGACACGTCTCCACATTCTTGCTGTGGTTGAATAGGAATGGTCTCATGTGTTTGGATGCTTGGCCACAGGGAGTAGCATTATTGGGAGGTGTGGCCTTGTTGTGGGAGGTGTGGCCTTGTTGGAGGAAGCCCTGTGGGGCAGGGCTTTGAAGTCTCATGCTCAAGCTAGGCCTAGTGTGGCATTCACTTCTTGCTGCCTGCTGGTCCAGATGTAGAACTCTCAGCTCCTTCCCCAGCACCATGTCTACTTACACGGCACCATGCTTCCTGCCATGATGATAATGGACTAAACCTCTGAATTGTAAGCCAGCCCCAACTAGATGTTTTTCTTTATAAGAGTTGCCATGGTCTTGGTGCCTCTTCACAGCAGTGGAAACCCTAACTAAGATAGTTCTCTTGTGGGGCTAGCCCCTGAGGGTCCCAGGGAGAAGCGAGACCTTTGGTGGTGCTGAGGGGCTGCAGGAGGCTGTGCGCGCTCTCTGCCACCTGTGTGCTGCTGTTGTCACTAAAGCTGCTCGCCCTCACAGCCACGGACTCCATCCCCACATGACAAGAGGAATTTTATCTCCACTCCCATGGAGTATGTTCATAATCCCGACCAAAGACTTGCATTTCCTGTGTTGCATCCCATGTGGGTCCCAATGGTACCCAACATTGAGAGGATAAAGGAAATGGCAGGTAGGTATGGGCATGGTGCTAGCCAGGTCTCTGCCCTGCCATGGGCCCTGTGGGGCTGTTAGGAGCCATGTTGCTTCACACACAGCCCTGAGCATTTGCCTTTCTGGTGCTAGCCACCCACGAACAGGACAGCAGCTAAGAGGGTCACCTAGCCCTCTGCATCTCTAAGTGTACAGCACGGTATTGTTTGTTTGGTGAGTTTGCTGTGTATGAAGAGTGTTTTTCCGCCTGTCTGAAGGGCAATTTCTTTGTCACCTGTTACCACGTTGCTAAAGAATCAGCAATTCACGTATAATAAGCCTCCCAGTGAAAAGCTCATTCACAATTATTTTCCCCTTTATTTCCTGTTTGAATGCCGCCACCTGTGAAATTCTCCATCCTCCTGCGTGTGTGTGTGTGTGTGTGTGTGTGTGTGTGTGTGTGTGTGTATGCACGTGTTTAAACCACAATCCCTCGGGCAATTCTCTCTTCCGGGGAGGGCAAGCCAGCTTGTAGTTTGTACTGAGCCATGGCCAGGGGGCCTTGGATGCTCCCTATCATTCTCTTCATGGCCAGGTGAACATTTATGTCTCACAACCAGAAGGCTGGCAGACTTTGAAGCTTAGCTGCTTCAAGAAGCGGGTAGCTTTGCTCATGCCTGAGAAATCACATCGGAAACGGCCTTTTCCTTAAGACTGCTTCAGGTGTCAGCTTTGTAGCTTTGAGAACACCCTTCTGACAGTCACCTTCCCTTTAAAGACAACGCTGGGATTACCAAAACAGAAGGTTAGACTCAGCAGGCACATTGTTTCTCCTGTACTCACAAACACCCTGTAAGTGTATTTTTCCACTGCTCTGGTCAAACCGGTGCTGGGTGCTGAGTGATACATTGTAATGCTAAGTGATACAATGACAAAGACGACAGAGAAGGTTCTTGTCCATAAGGAATTTATGGGCAAGGAGGTAGGGCATTATAGCAAATCAGTGTGATGAATACTACTGGGCCGGTGGGAAGCAGGCAGTTGTGGCGCACACGGGGATCAAAGAGGTGTCTGGTTACATTCCTGGAGGACCAGGACTGTTTGCACGGAACCCTACACATGCGGTCTTTGCAGGATGCTGGGGTTGGAAGTGGCTTGGAAGCTGTGTGGTAGGGGACGCTCTGAAGGAGGTGGGTTTGTAGTGAAGGTTTCCCAATAGGCAGCGATAGACATAGTTCTGATGGTATAATGGTTAAGTAAGTAAGTTTGCAGGATTGGAGGAGATGGGATGGAGCCAAGATAAATTGTTGTAAGATGAGTCTAGAAGAGCTCAGATGCAGAGGGGGAGGAGCCTGAGATGCGGAGGCGGAGCATCTCAGATGTGGAGGAGGGGAACCAAGGAGCAGGCTGCTAGGGTCTACCTAGTAAGACGGGCACTCCCTTAAATCAGAGGTGTGAATGGAAATTTGTAGTGTCCCCTCCAGAGGAGGCCAGGGATCCATGACACAGCGTTGTGTGAACCAATAACAAGACACCCGCTGAAATGGAGGAGGCCGGGGAGGTAGTGGAGGGAAGAGTCCTTGTAACCTGCGACCTAAGTCTTTAGATCCCTGGAAAGCGTGGGGAAACTTTCTAAAGACGCCCATGGCCCGTGGGCGTAGAAGCCCAGGGAACCCACTCCGAGAGCCCCTACTTCCATTCACATTGGACCCCAGCAGTATCTCAGGGGGCTTCCTTCCCCAGCCTTTTCTGTAGAACTAGCCTTTGTTTGGCACAAAACCAACGGCCACCTTTTGCCCAACTGGTCTCACTAATGGGGTGAAAAAAAAATTCTCCTGAGAACGGAAGAAGAGGTGATCCCCAAATCTGCCCTGGAAGAAGCTTCTTTCAGGATGGAATCCAGAGACCCTTCCTGCCCTAAGGCAGCAGCAGCGCAGTGTGAAGCTTAAACTGACACTGAGGAGTTTGCTGCTCCATCAAAAGCTCTGAGATCAGAAAGGCGCCATGGAATGACCAGTGACAACATTCGGGTTTGCATTGTAATGTCGCCTCTCTTCTCTCCCGTGACTACTCTCCATGAATGTACCCCTCTTGCAGGAGGGTAAGAGCTGGCAGAGAGAATGGCTGAAGGATGCTGAAACGGCATCCCATAACTCACGCCACTGTCACTAGCCAACCTCAGTCAGTAATTACATCCAGGTCGATCATTAGCTAGAAAGTAAGGAAGTTCTAACCCTTAAAGCAGCCCGCTTTAAAAAAAAAAAAAAAGGTAACTGACATTTCTGGGGACCACCAAATATCCACATTTAAAACTGGACCAAATTAACAGATAAAATTTTTATGTGGCTCGTTTTATATTTAGTCTGAATTATTTAAGAAAGTAGTTAAAATCTGTTTTATTAAATTGCATCATGAAATTTTTATCCAAAGTTCAGTCAATGCTTGTATTTCATATTATAAAGTGTTTAGTATTTTCCACCTCTTATTAATAAGAGAAGTAAGGCTGGATATTAGCTGCTGAATCAGAATATTTCAAGTTTCCTGTACCCACGTAGGGATTTCACGTTCTTTAAAAATGCAGAGAAGATTTGGTCGGGAAAAGAGTTTGTTGTATTATCACAGGAGTCTCCTACTTAATTCTTCACAGAAGACAAGCGCGAGACTGCATTCAAGGCACACACACCATTTACTGAGGCCTGTCTAGTCTCATAAATAAAACCCGATTTCAGCAACACTTCCTTGTTCCAAATTAAGTCCAAGGGCTAGTAGATTTAGTCTTGATTTGAAAATGTCTCAAAATAAAACGGTTAAGGTAGCATCAGATTCTACTCATTTTGATCCAGACTGAGGTTCATGATCCATTAGGGGATATCGAGTTCTTGGTGATATTTCCAATGTTCCTTGGCAATGTGTCCTATCGTATTTATTTGTATTATAAATAAAGTTACTTGGCCTGCCCTTGCCGGTTGACGTGCTGATGAAGGTGGAGTTTGGGAAACCTTTTACTTTTCCTGCAAGTAGACTGGCTTAGCCTCGTCTATGTGGGTCAGATGTAAACTGTGTCTAACGTACAGATTAAGACGTTTGATCATGAGATAGTCCATGGGTAAAGGTATGCTTAGTTTTTAATAAACCCTTGGAGTGTAATTAGATAGAGGGTTTCTAAGTTCATAAAAAAAATGAGTTGCTGGCACACATTGGCAATTAGAGATTAATGGGTAAAAAACTGTTTTTTTCTTTTCCTTAAAGTCTTGTTTCTAAACCTTTGTTCCTTAAGTTTGGGGAAAATAATAATTTTTCATAATGTACCACTATGTGCTTTATGACACAAAATTAGACCCAGTACATTTATTTATTTAGTTTATGTATATGAGTACACTGTAGTTGTCTTCAGACACACCAGACGAGGGCATCAGATCCCATTACAGATGGTTGTGAGCCACCATGTGGTTGCTGGGATTTGAACTTAGGACCTCTGGAAGAACAGTCAATGTTCTTAACCTCTGAGCTACCTCTCTAGCCCCTATTTATTTATTATGATGTGTGTTTGCATGCATGTGCACATGTGTGTATGCATGTGTAGGTCAGAGGGCAACCTGAGGTGCTAGTGTTCTCTTCCCACCTGTGAGTCCTGGGAATTGGACTTAGGTGCTCAGGCCTGGTTCCATTTCCTGATTCATCTTGCTGACTCCATTTATTTTTTAATAGGGAAAAAAAAATCAAGCGGGTATGTATTCCAGCGAATGTTGGAAGTTATCACCAGAAAATAGCTTTAACAGAATGGATTAAGAAAGTGATGACCCACTATGCGCTTTTGGGCAGAGACCAGCGAATGTGGTTAAGGAATGGGTGGGTCCTGCTAGAAGAAGGCATCTTCCGACATTGTCTACAAGAGCAGACATTGTCTACTAGTGTCAGAACCCACACTGGTAAGATTCAAAACCAGAAAAGGCATCAACATTGCTGCCCGCCAGTCTCTTTCAGACAAAGGTCCTACTGTGTGATCTGCTCTCCATTCTGCTTCAGCCTCCAAGGGCTGCGATCTCAGGTATGCGTTGCTGTTTCGTTCTGTACCAAGTAGCCTTCAATCGCTAATAATATTCATGTTAATTAGGAAAGCCATTAGTATTTAGAATCTTGTGTCTTTCTAGAAATAAAACAATTCTTTGCATTTTTATAACCGAGTTACATATGAGGTAACTAATAAAAGGTTTTGAAATATGAAAACATAGACTATCAGGGACTTGGGGAAACAGAATGGAATGCAAACCAGGAATTTGATAGTGTATAAGTTTTCCCTTGCCTGAGAAGAGCCTTTTTGTGTGGCTACCAAATCCCTATTGCCTTCGAATTCTACTTCATCGTTTAGAAGAATGCCATATCGTGTCCTTTATTTTAAAGTCAATATTTACAATATTCCAGAAATCTCGCTCTTTTTTTCCCAGTTACAAATCAACATAAAGCGAACGAGGCGGTACACAGCTTTCATAATGGTGTGCGGAGGTGTATGAGGAACCGCGGAAGGCGGCTGCGCGCCATTCCAGCGGGAAGCACTCTGTGAGCTTGTTATTGTCCTTCGGGGGATTTCGCCAGTGCCATAAATCACAGGGAGAAAGACGACTTCCTGCTCACTTCAATTGCTCCGCTGAACCCCTTTCCCTCTGCCATTGTCCCGAGCTCACAATACCTGCTGTGCAAGGTGTGGGCGGCTGCCTCGCTTGCCTGTGTCTCAGAAGCCACTCATTTTCTGTTTCTCCTTGGGATCCTTTCTTCTCATCCAGTGCCACTGAAGCTGCAGGAACTGGGCCAGATAACACGCCCTCAAGGCCGGGGCATGCTCTAACTTAGATCGTGCAGCAGGCTCCTCTAGAATCATTCACAGAGTGGGGCGTTTATGCGAGGACCTGTGCAGTCACTGAGCAGGACATTTTATTTTCCAGAATAATATCTGGCTGTGTCATCTCTGTGAAATGAGGATTTACAAAAAAAAAAAAAAAAAAAAAAAGAAGAAAAAAGCCCATTTTTAAGGGTTAGAACTAGGAGAGGAGAGGAAAGTCCTTTTGCTAGGCAAGCGCTCTACCACTGAGCTAAATCCCCAACCAGAGAGGTACAGTTTTAAATATGAAAATCTCCATGTGCCCTTAAGTTGCACCAAGCATATTCAGCCTTCTTGACTGCGTGTGTGTGTGTGTGTGTGTGTGTGTGTGTGTGTGTGCGTGTGTGTGTGCTGTGCACAGGTGTGGAGTTCAGAGGAGAAAGTCAGGCATCTTGCTTGAACACTCTCTTACTCTCTTGAGACAAAGTCTCTCAGGGGAATCTGGGTTCGTTTTGTTTTTTTTTTCCTGCCTAGGTTGGCACCGGTGATCCCTGGTGACCAGCCTTTCTCTAATCCACCCCAGTCCTATGGACAGGTTCACATGGCCAAGCCTGGAGTTTAGCTGGTGCTAGGGATTCTGATTCAGGTCCGCATACTGTGGCAGCAAGCGCTCTTACCATTGAGCCATCTCTCCACACTTTCATCCGGCAGCTTCTTTTCCTATTTCAGATGCATCTTTAAAAATAAACAAAATAAGACCAAGAGCTTGGCAGGTAAAGTGGCCGGGATGAGTCCCAAGAGTCTCTGGGAGGCATGGAGGAACAGGTGGAAGAAGCCCAGCTTCATGGCTGTAGTTTGTTGAAGAAAAAAAAAAAAGCTTGCCGGGAGAGCGTTCTCTGCGCTCATGTGCTCCTGACAAAGACACGTAACCTTCCGGCCAGTTGCGTTTCTGTTCTACCAGTAACTAGGTTAATGTGACCTGACAGTCCAGTAAGACAGCACGGGAAGAAATAATAAATGCACTTTGTGGGGCTGAATATAATCAAGGTAACCTGGGTAGAATATGAAGGTTTTCTTTCTCTCCAGAAGAAAGAATTTCAGTATAAAAGATGTCACAAAATAACATTTTATGAGCAACCTTTTTTATATACATAAGTGGTTACCTTCCCAGTTGCTCTGTAGACCCCCCAGAAGGGGTGTGCCCTACTCTTTATCAAACCCTGTTTTTTACATATTCTGCTGGTTTGCAGCCACCCCCCCCCCCCACCAAAGGTGAGAGGGAAGGAAAAGGAAATCCTTTTGTCAATGTTTGTAAAAAGAGCATCAAGCTCCTACTTCATGCTAAGGGCTTTACAAATATCAGTATTTAAATAATACGAATTTTTAAAATAAAACATTTGAACTTCAGGTAAATGATGTAGGCGTGTTATTCTCACTTCCCTGTTGTGGGGGTGGAGTCTCAGAGATGCCTGAAGATGAAGTCAAGGTCGTATTGTGGTTTAGGTCATGGTCAGGAAACACCAATTAGGATTTTAAGCTTTCTTTACTAGGAATGGTGTTTTGGATTGGCACGAACTGTTAAACACCATCGCTTGCCCAGGCAGGTCTCTTTAGTTCTGGATTTCTTTTCAAGAAAACCCTGTATCCATTTGAAATTTCCCCATGATTCCCCTCTCCTCTCCAAGGGTGTGATGCTCTCAGTGGAGTGCTGGTATATTCTGATCCCTCATCCAGGAGGAGGGTAAGAGGCAGAATGTGGGGTTGGTAAGTGTTTCCGACACATGAATTTTATCCTCTGGGGTGGAATAGAGGATGTCCTGTTGAGATGATGTTCTAGAAGCAGCTTGCTTTCTCTCTACAAAGATTCTTAAGAGAGGGGGGAGAAACAGTCTTTTGAGGGTGTAGATATTCCTCGGGAGGGCTGAATTCCAGGAGGTCGGAAGTTTTCTCACAAGCCTTTGCATTTATGAGATAGGAAACAATTGCGGTTTGGAAATGAAGGAGAGAATACGGGCATAGGAAATGTGGCTTCAACAAACTCCTATCTAACCCCGTTCCTTCCTTCAGTTGGGTCTTGTGAGTCTGGTAAGACACTTTGCATGCTTCTCCACACCCAGGGCCTTTAGGCAGTATGCTGACTTTATTCATAAGAACCATTGCCCATAGCTGGAGTTGGCCTTTCTTCTCTCTCCAGGTGCCTTCTACCTGAAGTCAGCTTAGACGTGCCAGCCAACCTCAGGAGCAGACTTGGGTAGCAGGGCTTGTCAGAATAGCAATTACCAACTCCATGCTCCTGCTGCTAACGTTCGCCCACATAGCACCGAGACAGAGTCTATGCTGAAGGAGTGAGATCTGGACTGAACTCACTTGATAACCAGGAAGGTTTCCTTTGACCTTCACATGGACGAGGCTCTGTGCAACTTCACAGAAATTGGTTCCACGTAAAAACTAAGCATCATATAATTCTGATATTGCGTATTACAGTGTCCCTGAAATGATTGGTAAAGGAAATTAATACCTTGGCCAAACTGTTAACTTAGCATCTATTAACTTCAGCTAGGTTAGGCTAGTATATCTATAGAAATAAACTTAATGTATCAGACAGTATATTCTGAGAGGGCCATTAAGCGAACACTATAATTAGTAATGTCTTTTCCCAAATAGCAATACTAGCTCATCCACCAGACGCAGGTTGTTCTGCTAGGTTGGTGCACACTTGTTTATTCTGAGTTGATATCATTAAGGCATGAGCCGCAGGTGGTTCTTGCACATCTACACAAAGAGTTTGTTGGACATCACTAGGTTAGAAAGGCTACAGAGATGAGTAGGGGACTAGGACACACTGCCTTACATACCCACCCGGGGAGAGGGAAGCTTGGCTTGCAGGTAGAAAGAGCAGTTTGTATTTTCCCATGAGCTTGTCTGCATGCGGAGCTGTACTGACTTGTGTGCATGGCGTGTGTGTGGAAGGGTTTCCTACTGTCACTCCTGTAGGAAGGGACAGTGATGCATCAAGGGAAAAGAAGGCAACTTTCACTGCCAGATCCAGCATGGCCTTGGTAGGGACAGAAGGACATGGTTCCTGCCCCTGGGGCAGGGCCAGCAGGCATGGGGCTCCCTCTAGTGTCAATGGTCACTGTGGGCATAAGGCTTGTTGGTATAATGATGTACATATTTTCGCTCTTCCTTCAGGGGATGTCCTCCCTGCTAAGGTTAATGACTTCGTGATAATCAGAGACAGCATGAGTCCAGGAGGCAAAGGTGTGGCTAATGTCTTAGGAAGATGATAAACTCTGGGGCCTTCAGGACAGTCCTTAAAGCTGTGGAAAAAACTTTAAAAACATGAGTTTGAAAATGTATAATTTCTCAACTGTGCAAAAATATAAGGGTGCAATATGAATTATGAGGGGATTCACAAATCTAAAGGAACAAAGACAGCTACATTCTGAGCCAACTTATCAAGAAATATGCAAAGGCAGGAGGATGCAAAGCCAGGCAGATTCCTGAGTTCAGGGTTGGTCTGGGACAGAGCAAGGTTAGGCCCAGATATGATAGAAGTGGTAATTTCAGGACGGATCCCGCCCAGCTAGCTTATTGTCTGTGCTTAACAGAGGCAGGCAGATCCCTAAACATTCTTTTGCAATTTTAAAGAAAAATGTGTGCTTGCTGTCTAATAAGAATTAAGTAGCTGGGATCATGGGAAGCTGAATCATAGGATAACCAGGAGGCAACCTGAAGTCAATGACTGGATTGATATATAAAATAAAACACTGGGCTTATGATACGCAAGAGATGAGCTATCCAGAGAACATTTAGAATAGCAAGAGAGGACATCTTAGAGAACTGTCTGGTGAGCAGAAAAAATATATAGAGAGAGCCGTCTGGAGATGTGGTTCTGCGTTCCAGTCTAGCTGCCAGGGTATGTGAACTCTGCTCAGGCAGATGAAGCTGGGAGGCTAGACTGCATTTCCCCCTATGATGCTATCGGGTGATGTGTTTGCAGGAAGTGCTGATGCACTGGCGGGAGAACACTGCAGCCTAAGATGGGGACCCCAGCCCAGATGAGAAATGAGGCAGGCTGGGGCGAAGGAAGCAGAGGTTCCTGAGCTCCCAGGCATCCAAACTGAGTGGAGTTAGGAACAAAGGGAGGTGGGGGGATGGGAGGATGAGAACTCTGGGGTACCTTATCACTTATGGGAAAGTGTCAGGGAGTGCAGAGGGGGCCTTGTGTGGGAGACTTAGGCTGTGAGGTTAGGTAAAGAAGATCCCCCCCATGCCCCGTCCTCCCCGACCCTCCGAGTCCCACTGCAGTCCTTTATGAGAGAGACAGTCCTTGGTTCCAAACTGTTTATTGATTGTTCATTGTAGAAAATGGGTGCATACCACCTCCTCAAGGTGGACCAGAGATTAATTACCTTTTGCAGGGGGGGACTGCCCTGGAAGCGAAGCTCATTGGCTCAACCCTCAAGGTCCATCTGGATAACTCATTAGCATGGGGAACTCTGTGTTCTGTGAAACCTGACCAGTGGTCACATTCTTCATGTGCGGAGTTGTGGTCACATGTTCCAGGCCAGGAATCTGGCCAAGGGTAGGTGAAACACCTACTTTCCTCATGTGTGAGGTACCGGGGTTTCTGAACCCAGTCAACCTTACCAAGTTTCCTGGCATAGTCCACTGCCTCACATGGGGATCTCCAGAGAAAGCAGAGCATAGAAAGAACATTCTGGAAAGATGCCTTGAGCAGAACCTAGGCCACCGGTTAGGACCCACAATTTGACATTGAGTCGTTTGTTTTTGCCTCTCCCACACACCCCTTCCTCAGAAGCCCTCTCCAAGCCAAGGCTGGTCCTTGGCATTTCACAAAGGAAGTTCATGTGAAAACATGGAGGAAAAGCTATATTATGGCCTTACAAAAAAATTTAGCAGGTTGTGAAAATACTATATGAATACTAAATATGTGTGCAGTTACCTGAGGGACACTACCTGTACACCAGCCTAGCCAGATGGAGCAGTGCAGGTTTTATTGGCTAATCCATTCTTAACTTTCATATGTGTGTATGTGTGCCTATGTGGGTCTATGTTAACAGTGTGCATGCAAGTGGCCGAGGTGGCCAGGGGTGTTGAGGGCTCTGGAACTGGAGTTACAGGTGGCTGTGAATGGCACAGGTTCTGGGAAGTGGACTTGGGTGCTCTACGAGAGCAATCTGTGCTCCTAACCACTGAGCTATCCCACTAGCCTCTGACTAATACATATTTTATAGAACTCAGAGTCGATGGCATGGCTCTAGAGTTTATCTTAAGAAGTATAAGCCCTACAAGGCTCAAGTAAGGCAGATTGTGCGTGATCTCAGCACAACAGCTAAAACCTGAAGCTGGTATTTTTGGCCTTAGTCCTTCCAGAGTTAGGCTGTGGCAGCCAATCACTGGATACATTTTCCCCCTTTTAAGTCGAGTCTCTTTGAGAAGCGGAAGGAAGGTCAACCTCACTCTCTAAGAGAAAAAGAAAGGTGACTCTTGTCATAATAACGTAATGCAGCGGGTCCCCAGGTGGAACTGGGAGGAAAAGGCAGGCAAGGTCCCCTAGAATGTCACAGCTGAGAGGAAGCTGACGCCAAAGGCCTCTTAGAAGAACAATGACTCGTTATGCTGGGGCTCTGTGGCAGATGTGAGTCTCCCACAAGCTGGCCTCCCTCCAAAAGCAGAAAGAAAGAGCAGGGAAGCTGTGAGCGCCCTAGCCTGCTGAGGAGCCTTTCCGATGGGCCCAGGGCTCGGGATCTACAGAATTGAAAAGACAAGTGTCAGCTTTGGGAGGCATAGAAATGCAAGTAAGTACCAATGTGAACGGACGGATAAGTGAAAGTGTGCAGTCACCCAGAGCTGTGTTTACCACGCGAAGGAAACTGTCGATAATTATCTGGGTGCCATCGGTTGTGTGGGAGGAGCTAGCTGTCAAGGGGCACATAAAAGGTGCCACCTGAAGTTAACCTTATCTGATGATAAGGCAAGGTCTCTGAGGGCGTTAAATCCACCATCGACCCAACTGTTTTCTCCAGAAGGGCTTATTATAAGTGTACTTATTCAGCTTACCTCATTAGAGATTAAAATGCTGAGTTGTCACAATTTGCCACACAACGCTGTTCTTAACTACTAATTGAGGGAACAGATGAGGAATATTCGGCTCCCATAAACATCAACAGAAACCAACCATAGTTGATAATGACTGCAATGACCTATGGTCCTGGTACTGATAGACTAGGGCCAGGGCTACCCAAATGCAACTGGGATTTGAACACCAGTGCTCTGGTCTGGGTACTCTGTCTCCTACACCAGCAGTTCTCAGCTACGGGCAGTTTTGCCTTCTACTTGACAATGCTGGGAGCCAGGGTGCCACATTGTAGACCGGGTTGGTCTGGGATTTACTATGTAGCTCTTGTTAGCAGTGAATTCACAACAATCCTCCTTACCTCAGGCTTCTGATTACTGGGATTACAAGTGTTTACTTGGGGCCAGAGACATTTTTCACTGTCACTTGGGGTGGCCCTTGTACCTGGAGGATAAAGGTTAGAGACTCTGCTAAACACCCTATAGTGAGACAAGAGCCCTTGGTACACAGAATCCCTCTGTCTTATGTGGCAATTGTGCAGGACAAACAGAAATGCCAGGGAATACTTAGTCCTTGGCAGGGGTCTTGAGAGTTGCCAGAAATCAGTAATAAAATCCTTGTTCTACCTCAGACTGGGAGGAGAAGAGGGGTCAGGCACTAAATATTCTTCACACATCCACAACAAATGCATTCTAAGATTGTTCAGATCCGAATTGCTCTTTCAAAACCCAGGAGCTGTTTCCAAGGCCACCTGAAGCTCTTGACGGCTCCCTAACATATTCTACACCAAGGTTTAGAGAGTGGAAATCACCCTGGCTTTTCTGTACACTCTTTATGTGTCTTCCACAATATTAAAGACTGGTACCTCATAGAATACAAATAAGAGGCTAATGTGATAAGAAGCTGAACTGAGGGCATCTCCAGAACATTTAAGACCAAAATGTCATTGAGAGGCCGAGGGAGATGGGGCAGCATTTGCAAAACCTCACTGGAAAAGACAGGATTTTCCTAACAAAATGTTTGGGGCTAAAAGCGTTGCTGAGAGATTCCCCATCTCAACCAGCTAAACAGCATTGACTAGGGGGTTTAGCCAAGGAGACTGGAAAGGGGCCTGCGCCAGGCAGACAGGATGCAACAGTGTAGCAATATAGCAAGAATTCTGGAAAAGGCCCGGATGAGCCAGGAGAGGCTGTGTCAAGAAGTCAGGATGGTGGCCGGACTCTCCCAAGAAGAATCATCAGACTGAGCCTCTAGGATCCGATGTAAAAGGAAGTACCATCCTGTCTCAGCTTATAAACTCAGCTGGCAGTCTCACAAGAGCCCTAAGGTAATTTTGTTCATGTGTAAATTATGGGAAGACTAGAGGTCTGGAAGGCCTCAGGTCTTTTCCAGTTAAAAGAGCTGACCCACTGGATGGGATTCTGCAGTCCGTCCTGAAGCTCGCCGGCACCAGGAGTCCCCAGAGAAGGCCAAGGTTGCCTGCAGCCTCCTCCCGCCTGAGGGCTGGAATGCTCTCTGGACTGTTGCTCCCAGATTGAGACGAGATGTTACTGTGGAGAAGTACACTCAAGGGAAGCTTAGGAATGTTGGCACTGCTCCGTGTAGCCTAGCAGGCAGCCCTAGTGATGTCTTCAGCAGAGAATCAGAAACCATGTTTTTTTCCGATCAGAGCTGTGGAAGCTGCGGGGCTGCTAATGGTTGGAGTTTAGTGAGATAATGCCACCATGCTAATCAGTTTTATTTTCATTCCAACTTTAATAAACATACATGTGCTGAGCTCGCTCTGAATTATTTAAAATTACAGCGTTCGGAAGCGAGAGACCTTCTCAATGTCTGTCGGAGAGATTTTTTAATCATCTTTAAGTAAACTTCAATTTCTCTGAAATTGGAGGAGAATTATTTCTCCACTTCAAAATCCAGAACGGATCCATTGAAGGGCCTTTCTATCTCCCATGGTAAGTGAAAACATGAGATGATTAGCAGACGAAATACACTGTGAAATGGGCATAAAGTACTTATTTTTAAAAGGCCGGGCTTAAGATACTATTACAGTCCATAGGTGGGGAAACGGTTTACTTTAGGGATAATCACGAATGACCTTTACTCAAAGCCATTTCTCACTGTCACTTGAAAATCCTGCACTTAATCTTGAGGGCGACTTACAAGGTCCAACCTCCTTACAGAAGATGACAAGATGCTAAACAACGTACCACGCTTGGGGCTGTGCACTCATAGGGCGTGGGGTTGCTTTTCCACCAGGGAACCCAGGACCATTTGCCTGTGAGGTGGTGACCTGGAACTGCTGGCTTCCACAAGCTTGGTCTGAGGTATCTGGATTCCTAGTTGGAATCACCTCCTATAAATTCCCAATTTTTCTTTTTGAGGAATCTGCTGACATGGCAACCGCAGAGACAGACCAATAGAGAGAGCATCTGAGAGGCAGGAGTTCTCACCCCTTTAATGATGGATACAAAAGGTAAATACGGTGCTTGTCTAATTCTTTGGGATCCTACCTCCCATCGGCTGCAAGTGTCTTCATATTATACTGATATTATTCTCTGTATAATAGAGATGGAGAAGTTGGAGTTTGAGAAGCTAATTTGCCCAAGGGAAAAAAGTGCCCAAGGTTAAGAAAACAAGAGACTCACAACCGGATGATGATGTGCAGAGAGGGTGAGGCCTTGGGATGCTTGGTGCTAAAACGGATGTCCTCATCAAACCCCTCCCCTCAAGGATCAGGGATCTAATTGGAGGACAAGGCAGAAAGATTCTAAGAGACAGGGGTGGTAGATGACTCTGGTGAATCATTTTCTTCTGAATCTGACAGGACTGGTGCACATATGGATTCGGAGAGTCCGTGGCAGCATGCACGGCACCTGCACAGGTTCAAGCCAGATGGCATCCCACACTGAGAGGGGTGAATGGACATGGGCTTGCCTCTCTAGCCCAGAAGCTATATGCTTGATACCCATTGGCAAAGGGGAAAGTCAGTTTTCTTCAGTGGAGTATCACTGGGTATATTGACCACACTTCATGGTAGGGTCCATGCTCGAGAGTATTGTCCATCAGAAAGCAAATGTAATAGTGTGATATTTTAGTAGATATTTTGTCTTATTTTACTGTGGGCATTTTTTTTGTCTTTTCTTTTGCTGGTTTGTTTTGATTTGTGATTTTTGTTCTTTGTGTTTATTTGTTTATTTTCCCGAAGAGAGACAAAGAATACTGACTTGGGTGGGTGGGGATGTGGAAAGGAACTGGGAGAAAGTATGAGAATAGAAATCATGATAAAATATGTTGTATGAAAAAATTTGGTGTGTGTGTGTGTGTGTGTGTGTGTGTGTGTGTAGAGATGGCTCAGTGGTTAAGAGCTTTGTCTGCTCTTAACCAGAGGATCTGGGTTCAAACCCCAGCACTTACATGGCAACTGACAACTGTCTTTAACTCCAGTTCCAGGGGATTCAAAAACCTCACATAGACACGCATGCTGGCACCACACCAAGCACATAAAAATAAATAAACAAATGAAAGAGACTAGAGCAGGAGAAAATAATTTCAATACAAAATTAGAAAGAAAGAAAATGAGTAAGGATTAGACTCAGGGAAGAACGTCATCTGACCTCCGAGGTCTTACATGCAATTATGCCAGGGCTGGTGTTGGGGAGTGGATATATACTGAATGAATCAAAGCCACAGAGAATCGTGGTACTGAGAGGAATGGCAGAGGCACTCAGTAAATGCACACTTGAAGATGAAGTTCGTCATCTTATGTGGTTTGTCCTAGTGAAGGGAACCACCTACAGATGGCTTTACAAAGCTTACCCCAGGGATTGATTATTCATCAGAGTGACAGCTCAGAGTCAGGGTAAACACTTCTGTGTGAGTCACTGTTCTACTGCTGTGAAGAGACAACATGACCAAGGCAACTCTTATAGAGGAAACTACTTATTTGGGGCTTAGTCCATTATCATCATGCCAGGGAGCATGGTGGGTGGCAGTTGTTGGTGTGGACAGGTACTTAAGAGTCAAATCTGATTTCTAGCTAGAGAGAGAAACTGTAGGCTTGGCATGGGCTTTTGAAGGTACCCACTTCCTCCAACAAGGCTACCCCTCTTAATCCTTCTAATCTGTTCAGATAGCGCCACTCTCTTGTGACTAAGGGTTCAAATGTATGAACCTATGGGAGCCATTCCTATTCACACCACCACAGCTACTCGTTTTTAAATGACTCGTTTTTAAAAATGTGCATTAGTTTTAATGTTGATAAAAATAAGTGTTTTGCCTGCTAATATAATTATCACTGAAACTGAAATGACAGGGTCAATGGAAGAGAGAAGGCGTCTCCAGCCCGGCCCCTGAGCACAGGTCTCCTTGTGACTGTTAATGCTGTGTGCTGGCACCAGTCACCCATGGACATGTAAGCCACACTGCATCTGAGGCCATGCACATCAGCCGACTTGAAGCATATGAGTCCGTGAAGATGAACAGTGTGGAGGCCGGTGTAGACAGTGAGCATATGGGTCACACACTGAGCTGCCGAGCCAGAGGAGGGCTCCGATCCTCCTCTGGTAAGTCCCATCCCAGGACAGGGCTTGAGGGATGGATGTCCCTGAGCATCCTAAGAAGAGCTCTGTCCTGGGTGAGGTTCTTAACTTCCTGCCACTTTCCCTCCATGTAAGCAGTGAGTAAGCTTACCTCTCACAAAGGTAGCTTCACTGAGCAACATTAAGAACTCGAGCTGCTAGGAATTTAGTCAACTCCAGCAAGCTGCCTTCCTAACCCATGTGTCTGTGATGAGCTCTTGGGTTCCTCGGGGCTGGTGGGTATGCTGACATCACCCCTGCTCCTAAGGACTTAGGCTAGACGACTGCCCTAGTGTCTGCAGTGGGCCAATCCCGCAGCGCTCCCAGCCTAGATAGAGGTGCTCATGCAGCAGGCATTCAATCGGCAAATATTAATTGATGTGGTGAGGTTGTGCTCTGAAAGGCTGAATTCCTCCCGTGAGGCTAATTCACTGCGTTCTACCTGTCTGCGGGTAGCGAGGGCTTCAGAGTGAGAGAGAGCTTTGCCAAAGAGCTACCGTGGGGTGGGAGGGACGGTTGTTACAGTGATGGATGGAATGACGTTCTTGACATAGTGTATGGGTAGAATCCTTACATGTAATTTATTTTGGTTTTTGATTACTTTGTAGAGAGCTCCCCTGTGGTTTCGGCCGGAAATATGTATAAGCTATCAGTTTAATGGGCTTGTTTGGCTGAGGTGATAGTTTGTGAGGAAAGCCCCCGCATCGCTCTGGTTTGCATTTTTGTTTATTTGGTCTGTGGTCTTCCTAATTAGGATATCTGGCAATGTTTCTACCTGCCTGAGTTTTACTCTGGTCTGCAAGATCACCCACACTCGCTTCAGAGACTGATACATTCTTCAGCAACCTGGGGTCCTTGAATCCTACTCTCCATCTTGCCAAAGCCTGAATGTCTACGTATTTCTACCCCAAATCAACCAGGAAAGGATGGGAAGACAGGTCCACATTTTGTGATGCGCACTAGGAGGCTGTGTGGCCACTGAAAAGGCCAGTGACCATCCAACATTCAAGCAGAGTAGTGTGGGCAGAGCAGCTGGACTCAGGGCACCTTCCCCATAAGCCATACCTCTGTGTGGGCACAAAGAAAAGCCTCCTTTCTCTAAGTTTGATGGAGGATCCCTGTGAGCCTTTTTGTGGACCTCAGGGCATCTTGGCGTTTACTGGCTGCCATCTCAGAGAGTGAGGTACCTGCACCACTGCAACGTGGCGAAGCTGGATGGCGCAGTACCTGTTACGCCAAGATGCCCTGCCACCTGGCAGTGCGTCCCTCTCTCTGGGGCAGCTGAGCACCATGACAAGATGAGCCTGCATCCCTGCTGCCGGCCTCCCGAAGATTCAAAGCTTCGTGGGGGCTTCCTTTCTCTGCTGGGAACCTCACTCGGGAGGTGGGAGGGGCCTCCAGGCCACCAGGTTCTCCCAGCATCCCTCAGTCCCTACCTGTTATAGGCTCCTGCTTACTGGGATATACCACCCCGTACCCTGAAACTGGGCTGCCCTTCCACTATCTGCTTTCCCCATATAATCCAGACATTTTGGCTTTGCTGGTTCTATTTAGCCTTTTGCCCATTCGGTCTCTTGGTCTCCTGGTCACCTGGCTCTCTGATCTTCCCTTTCTCCTGTCTACACTCTTCTCGTATGCCTGGCTCAGTCTGGCCAAGTTCACTCTGGACTCCCCCAGATGTCTCTGTCTTTGGCTATGCTCTCCACAGCTGTGATAAACCTTCTCCTCCACCATACCTAGGAGCGGTCATGTCCTCCGTTTTTACTTCTTCTTTTTTCATTTAGGGGCGACAGGACAACAAAGTAGGATGTGCTAGGGCTGTGGACCTCTGGGGAAGCCTCGTGTGCAGGTGAGACTTGGGGAGAGCTGAGGATTGCCAGTAAAGCCACAGAGGCTCAGGATTTGGGCCTGAGGCTAAGGCAGCTGGGCATCTGGAGGAGGCCAAATGCATAGTGTGAATCAGCCATGACTGTTCAGAAGCGGGGATGTTTGGGGCATCCGAGAGCCGCGGAAGGGTTTCATACCTGTTCTGAGGGCAATCTGTTTTTAACCTTGTTAACCTAAACTGTACTTTGAAATTTAAACCAAATGGAGCCTCTTTTCTCTTGGTGATTTATTAGGCCTTCCCTCTCTATCAAATTGAAGCTCTCCACAAGTGAGACAATTTATCCTTATCTAATTTCCGCCCACCCTCCCACTCTGGGAACACGGAGCTGGAGCGAGGGAGGTTCATGTGGGAGGCAGCCACGGAGCAGTCAGTCAGTCTTTGAGTTTCTTTAAATTCGAGTTTCATGCCGTCTACCAACCTATTTCCATGCCATATGCACGTGGAGGGACAATGCACCCACCTCCAGAGAAATATTTCTAATTCTGTTTCAGCCACTCCGTGCCCTAGGGTACCAAGCGGCTGGCCTCGGGGACAGAGACTTTCCTCTCTTAAGGCTAAGTAGGACTTCTGTTTATCCAGTGCCAGGTAGGTGACTTCTAAATGATCTTTTAAGGCAAGAACCTGAGAGAAGGAAAAACATCCTTTTTTATCCCATTTTCCTCCTCACCCCACACCGAGCTGTTACTATAGCAACAGGCTACCTGCTACTAGGACAGTTAAGTCCCCCTGTGAAGTTAAGCAAAGCTCTTTTTCACTCAGAGAGGGACTGCTGTTCACTGGCCACTTTGCCCCTAGGGGGCTGAGTTCTTCAATTCTCTATGACACGCTTAATCCAGGGTTTCCCACTGCTAAAACCTAAAATTCACTTTTAGCCCACAAATTCACTTTTAGCCCACAAACAACATAGAATATCTCCAAACCTTTCCAGAGACAAACTCAGTGGAAATGCATTTACATTTTGTTTTAGCTACGGATGATTTTCTTCTTTGTATTGGTTTGAGGTTAGAAAAAGCCCCTCCTGTAAATGAAATAACATGGAGGAGACTCCGTATACCTAACCTAGATCTACTTTCCTTCTCCTGTCTCTAAAATCATGTTGGTGTCTGTGCATGCATGCACACATGCATGTAGTGACATATTTCAGACACACGGAAAACACAAAGGTTGATGTAATAACCACTCCTTTTTTTTTTTTTTTTTTTTTGGTTCTTTTTTTTCGAGCTGGGGACCAAACCCAGGGCCTTGCGCCCTAGGCAAGCGCTTTACCACTGAGCTAAATTCCCAACCCCATAATAACCACTCTTATGGTCACTGCCCGGCTTAAGCACATGCTGATACAGAGAAGTCGTTTTTGCTTTAGCCACGTAAAAGTAAAACAGATAAAGCTGAAGATCTCTGTCTCCATGCATGCCCCGTCTCCCTGTTCTCATCTGTGTGTATGTGTGTATGAGCCTATGTGTGCGCATATGTGTGTGCACATATGTGTATGCATGTGTGCATGTGTATGCATGTGTGTATGTGTGCATGTGTGTGCATGTGTACATGTGTGTGCATGTGTGTATGTGTGTGCATGTGAGTATGTATGCATGTGTACATGTGTGTATGTGTGTGCTTGTATGTGTGTGCGCATGTGTGTATGTATGCATGTGTGTATGTGTGTGTGCATGTGTGTATGTATGTGTGTGTGCAGTCTGTGTGTTGCAGTGTGTGTGATGCATGTGTGTGGTGCATACATGTAACTGTCCATATGCACATGTATGCTCTCATACATGGAGGCCAGAGCAGGAAATTGTATGTCTTCCTCTGTCTGTCTTTTTGTCTTGGGACAGAGTCCACACTGAACAGGAAGCTCTTGTTTGAGCTAGGATCTGTTTCTGCCTCTCTATCCTAGGTTTGCTGGGGATCTGAGATCCTTTCTCCTTTCTTCCTTATTCTTCCTCTCTGCTTGCCAGGACCTAGCCTGCATCTTGAGGTTACAGTTTGACATCTGGACCTATACTGTCACCTGCATAGTTCACACTGTTTGCGTTAACGAAGTAAAGAGGCAAGCCCACCCCCATTTCATGTTTTAAATAATCTACCGTTTTGCATTGTGCCGAAATCATAGCTAGGGAGGGGACATGCAGCTTCCCTGGGAGATGGACATAATTTCAGAGCTTTGTATCCAATTCTCTGCATTGTTGTTGCACACATATGTGTTAGCTCTTATATCCTGTGTGCTCCTAGCTGAGGGTGCTGGATGGGGCTGGAAGGCTCCACTATACAAGGTCACTGGAAATCCTGAATGAGCCCCAGAACCTCCAGCTGCCTTTCTCCCCTTCCTTTGACTTGCTTGGTAATCCTTATACCCCAGAGTGCAGATTAACCAGCCCAAGCCAGTGCCATTGTCCCTTTAAATAGAAAATGTTTTAGGTGGAGGCTTCTTTGGGGTTCCTGCTCACACAGAGAGCCCAGTGTTTCCACCCCAAGGTCAGATGAAGAAGTTAGTGGGTCTGATATTTTGTCAGCTGAAGCTAAAGTGACAGGGGTGTCAATACAGAGGAGACAGTTGTCACCCTGGTGGATGGCTTACTTGCGGAATTATGAATGAGACCATCAGGGTTTGGGCAAGAGCATTATCTTGGATAAATGGTTTGTGGTTATTGATCTCGTCCAACCTGACAGAAGAGAAGCTCGATGTATGATTGTTACAATTGCCTGATTCATACTTGCAATGTATAATTTGTGTGCTCTGTCAATTCTGTCAATACCAAACAGCAGTGTCTTACCTTCAAAACCTGACAACCTAGATGCTGTTTCCTGATTTTGAATATCCTCTAAGCCAAAGAATTGCCAAACTGGGTCATTTGCTTCATCGACTAAACACACACAACCACGGAGAGAAACAGTGGAACTCAAATGAGACCCCTCATGGCTAATTCACACTGTTGGCTTGCTTGGGTAATGAAAGAAACAACCAAGACATCAGTGTCACATACTTATGGGTATGTCCATGAGGGTGCTTCCAGAGAGGGTTAACTAAGCCTTCCTGGACAAGGTGGCAGCATCCCATGGGATGGGGGCCTGGACTGCAGACAAAATGGAGAAGGACAAAGCCTGTGAGGAGTAGCAATCATTGCTCTCTGCTTCCTGATTGCAGACAGTGTGGCTAGCTTGCTATGTCTTCCCTGCCATGATGGGCTGTATCCTTCAACAACACAAAACCTATACTGCAAAAAGCAAAAATAAACAAGTCCTTCATTTTAGTCAAAGTTCTACCGTTGTAAGAGACACCAGGACCACGTCAACCCTTATAAAGGAAAGCGTTTAATTAGGGTTGGCTTACAGTTCAGAGGTTCGGTCCGTTATGGCCACACAGGCAGACGGGGTGCTGGAGAAGGAGCAAAGTTCTACATCTGGATCAGCAGGCATTAGGAAAAGATACTGACCCTGGCTTGAGCATCTGAAACTCTAAAGCCCACCCCGGAAGTGATAATTCTGGAAGTTTGGTTCTCTTAAAAATCAAAGAAATGAGGCTGGAGAGATGGCTCAGTGGTTAAGAGCACTGACTGCTCTTCCAGAGGTCCTGAGTTCAATTCCCAGCAACCACACGGTAGCTCACAACCATCTGTAATGGGAATCCAGTGTGTGTTTGAAGACAGCTACAGTGTACTTACATAAATAAAAATAGATAAATCTTAAAAAAAGTTTCACAAAAATGTAAGACTATGCTTTTGTTTAAATCCCAGGTGTGGGGACGTGGGGCTGCTTCAGATTGCAGCAGCTGACTATGGTTTGCCCTGTGCTCTCATGGAGGTATAGTTTTGCCAGCTGCAGATAGTTTCTGTGATTGCGTGAGGTTTGAAATTCTGGGAACTTTTCAGAGGGCAGTAGGCAGGGGTGGGTGGTTTTTGGTCATTGGGGAAGGTTGGTTTCAGTTTGTTAGTAGTTCTGCTTAAAGAAGAAATAAAAAGAAAGAGATTAGACTTAAGGATCTCTCTCTCTCTCTCTCTCTCTCTCTCTCTCTCTCTCTTCCTCTCTCCCTCCATTCCTCTTTCTTCTATCTACTGATAGAAGGTGAAACTGGGTCAGAGGAGGATAAAGAGTGGGGAAAAAGAAGAATCCATGATGCATTGAGGACCAGCTACATACCCCAGTGACACACTTCTTCCAACAAGGCCACAACTCCTAATAGTGCTACTCCCTATGAATCTACGGGAGTCATTTTCAAACCAGCGTATGTCCAACCGAGCCAACCAATGCTCCCCCAAACACCCAAAACAATGAAATCCTTAAATTGCATCTTGTCGGCAAACAGTTATGGCAACCAGGAAGCTAATAGAAGACTTCGAGGTTTACAAACATTCAAAGATTCCCTTCTTTGTCCTTACATCCTTCGTCGTTGCTCCTCATGTGCCCTGGGAAAAGCTTATTTTATTGAGAGTCAGTAACTCGGAACCAGTTAGGGCTGTGAGGTGTTACCTCTCTTGCCAGTGTCTGATGGGTACTCTCTTCTCAGGCTCCAAAGAAACTAAAGCCCAGACTGAGTAAGGCAGCCAAGATGCTCACATGCCAAAGAGATGGCTCCGGGGCACGTTGGAAACTGATGTCTGGACTTTAATGAAGAACTCAGACGCCAGTAGTCAAGATCTGCCATGCAGAGGTTGGGGAAAGTCTTATATTGAGTCAGGACACATGGGCACTGTGTGCACCTCCAGGAGCAGGGCCACTTTACGGCCCGTGAGGATGGCTGTGACTTCGCTCATCCTAAAGGAGGGCATAGTACAGAACCAGAGCAAGACTAGAACAGACGTGCTGAGGGAAGGAACAGCTTTGCCTCGGCCTTTTAACTCCACTACCCTGTTCACATCCTCGGCCCTCCCCTTTGAAAGAGTCTGCTGGTTGTCCTGGACCCAAAGGCAAGGGCTTTCTGCTTCCTGCCAGCTTTGATCCTCCAGTGGTCAGACATAGGAGGTCTGGATGTATTGTATTTCTCCAAACAACATCTAGAGAAAGGAAACTAATGTTTCCATTAAGTGAACTTAGTAAACTAAGGAATGTTTACAATTTGAATCCCTGGAGAAAAGCTGTGTCCACAGATGCTGACTGACTGACAGAGCTACAGAGGATGTTGAGATGTTGCAGGTCCCAAGGCTAGCTACGCTAGCCCTCCAGGTGAGCCATTCCTTGCCTCCGACTTTGTCTGAACTAAGTTCCTCTGATTAACTGATAAATACCTTTGGACTCTATTAGCTTATCTAACCACTAGCTTCCCCAAATGCAAGAGCTAAGAATGTCATCATATAACATCTTGGGTGTACAGACAAGCTCTCCCCCTCCCGCTCCTCTCTGACCCTGCCTTTCTGATGTATCCACCGATGTATCTTAAACTGGTCTTGATTTATGACTTTCTCCGTTCTGTAGAACTATGAAACGTCATGAAACTATTTCCACGTCGGAACACAGTATTTGTGGTAACCCATGTCTGTGTTCCTGGAACACGATTACTCAAATGGCTGCAGAATAAACTTTCTCTTATTCCCTTTAAGGCGAAAGCTGTGGTTTTTCTGTTGGCGATGTTCTTTACACACTAAAGTCCTTCCGAAGGCCAGTGTGGCTTGGATATAGCTTGAATGAATCCTCTGAGGGTTGGCACATGAGAAGCATTGTCCATGCTGTGCATCGTTGAGGTAGTGGTGGGGGGGTGTCTTTAAAAGACAGAGACTAGCACAAGATAATCAGATCACTGTGCCTACTATTTTCTGCAGGTTTTGAGGATATAAGTTCTCAGGAGAATTGGCTGCTCTAAAAGAGCGTGACTGGATCCTTCCCACTTTCTGGCTTTGGGTTCAGCATGTGACCCGTGCCTCTTGGAAGCACCCTTTCTCATGGGGCCATCTTTCATAATGCAGTGTAGTCAGGGGGGCCATCATCAGACACCGATTCGGCTTCTGCACCTCCAGCCTCTAAAACCTTGAGCTGGCTAAACCTTTTTTTTTCTTTGAATTATACAGCTTCAGGTATTTTGGTATAACAATGGGAGATTGGTCAATATAACATGTTCCTTTCATTCCAGAGTTAGGTGGGTGATATCAGACTAACATATCATTGAAATGATCTTCTGAGAAATGGGGATGGAGGGATTGGCCTGGCAGGGGTCCCTTCTATGTGCCCCATTCCCATGTCACTCCACTTAGGTTTTCGTACTTCGAACCTCGCACAAAGCCTGTCTTCCACTGTGGCAAATGGGCTGCTAAAAAGAGTGTCCCAACCGGGCACGGCGCAGGATAATAATCTCAGTATTTGGAATGGGAAAGCCAGAGAATCATGAACTAAGTCTATGCTTGGTTACAAAGTGAATTCTAGGCCACCCTGGGCTACACTGTAGGATGATGTCATTATGCAGCAAGGCGGGTCCAGGATAAGGTGAATCCTATCATTGGATGAGAAGGAAGGGTAGGCGGATAAAAGTCTAGGAAGGAGAGAGGAAGAAGGAAGGGATCAAGATGGTGTCTATGGAGGAAGATGGTTCAGATTTAGGCGGACTAAATCAATTTTATCTTGTCTAGGTGGTCAGTTTATATCTTTGGCAGTGAATTTATTGTGTGCAAGTATTGTAGATTGAGTATTTAACATGTAAATCTCATTGCTAAATTACAAGTTTCTGGAACTTTGGTTTACCAGGCTAAAGAGGACGGTGTGAAAGAAATGGCTGAGAGGCAGTTGGAGCGTGTGAATCTGGTTCTGTTGCCTGAGTTGAGTGAGAACATACAGGGCCTGTGTGTGTGTGTGTGTGTGTGTGTGTGTATGTGTGTGTGTGCATGTGTGTGTGCATGCGTGCGTGTGTGCGTGCGCCAGGCGTGGTAACTACTGCCTAGGGGACCTCGCAGAAAGGGCGGCTAAAAGGGAGACAGCTGAGAGAGGGCGGCTTGCAGACCGCATGGCAGAGTGACAGCCAGAGCGAGCGGATCTGGCTCACGGGAACTGATAGAAAATGTTCCTTTTTAATTTTTACTGCAACACAGCCCCTTCCCTCCTCTCATCTTCATACATAGACAAAATAGCATCAGTTCTTATGGTAAACTTTGTGAAATTCCACTTGATCCCTAAATCTAAATCAAGTCTCCAGATGAGTGTTAGCATTGAAGCCCAGAGGCTGACCTACTTTCTCAATAACCTCCCCCCCCGCCCCCGTAAACACTGACAGTTCATGGAATTTTACGTTTATGGACTTTTCTAATGTGAAATATTATGGCTTGATTTCTCCGCATTTCTCTGCTTTTTAATCTCTCGAGGGTTAAAGTGGTCGAGGACAGCATGGCCTCATCCCACACAGGTTTTGCCCTTTGGGGATTGCCTTCTAAACTTGCTTAAAGCTGCATAAAAAGCCACAGTTTCAGCTGGAGCAGTGACTTGAATCTTTATAGGTCTGAGCTTTACTTCATGTTGCCATGGTGATGATTCCATAACTCGCAGGACATGGACATGGACTCTTTGACTTTAATTCCAAGTTTTAGCAATTTATTTTAAAATTTGAGTGTGTGTCTACATGAGTGTGTGTGTGTGTGTGTGTGTGTGTGTGTGTGTGTAGTGTGTATCTGTGAGTGACAATAGTGCAGATGCCTGTGGAGGCCAGAAGAGGGCGTCAGGCTCCCTGGAGTGGGAGTTGTGAACTACCTAATATGGGTAATGGGATCTGGATTCAGGTCCTCTGGAAGAGCAGTATATGCTTTTAGCCACTTCAGCTCCTCCTTTTATATGTAGACACTCTTCAGCTCGATGGAGGATATATCCTAATAACTATGTCGTGAGTTGAAAATACCATAAGTCAAGAACGTATTTAGTATGACTACCCTATGAATATCGCAGCTTAGCATCCCCAGACACTATTAGTAATTGACCACAGACGGCAAGCCTTGGAGAACATCAGATTTCAAATGGTGAAGTGCAGTCTCTACTGCGTGTGAATGATACTTTTTGTACTCTGCAGAGGTGACTAACCATTGTTAAGTCAGGAGATGGCTGTGTATATTATCCCTCCACCACATCTCTTGGTTCAATTTACCACTGATGTATAAGAGGCTAATATATTTCCATTTTAGTATCTTTGACTTGATAAACTCGTGTATTCTGTCACAGTTTGCATGTGACCAGACAGATTTTTTTCAGTTATTAAAATATATCTAGCTAAAATTTCAAACTAGCATATGGCTTTGATTTGATAATTAAGTGCCGAGATCTAAAATTATTTAATTCATACAATCAATTTAAAGAGAGCTTTAAAAATGGAAAGACTGGATCTCAAGTGGTCCCTGAGGGCTTAGGTAAGTGTGGAACACTGGTTAAGAATGTGGGTTCTGCAGTCAGAGCCTATGTTGGTGTCAGCATTCACTTCTGCCCTTTAACCATTACACTGAAGAAACACTTGCCAGTGCATGTGTGTGCTTGCATGTGCGTGTGCGTGTTTGACATGCATGCCATCTCATACTATGATTGCTCCCAGCCTCAGACAGAGCTCAGTAGATAAAGCAGGCTTAGAGGTTGGTTATATCACTGCCCCAGGGTTATCACACCCAGTTATTGACTGAGTGAGCATCTTTCTGGGTATTTCTGTGAAGGTATCCAGTAGATGTGATTGAGATAATTATCAGTTGACTTTAAGTAAAGGAACTAAGTCTCCATAGTCTCCGTGGGTTGCATCTTATCATTTAACAGGACTTAAAGGACATTTCTTACAGGACGGGAAATTCTACCGTCAGACTATGACATCACTTCCTACTCAGTGTCAACCTGCCTTGTAGAATTCAGAGCTGCCAGCACCTCTGTCACGTGAGTCAGAACCTTCAATCAGAGAAGCCTGACTAATGTAGCTTGGTTTCCCTTCCCCTGTCTTTTCCTTTCTATTCCTGAATCCAAAGTACAAGCTTTAAGGAAGTCAGGAAATTTGTACATAGAGGGACTGGTTGGTCAAGCGCAGGTGTGCGAGTTTTCTTTCTATTTTAAGGATATGGTAACAAAAGCTAGGAGCAATTATTCGTGCTAGTGCTCTACAGGCATTAGTGTTTTGTTGGTGGCTCCATGGGATGCAACACGCAGCAAGATGACATGTGGGATACAGGAGTAGCAGCGGCATGTGTGTGACTCCTCTGGCATACTTCTCTTGTTACTCTGGGTTCTGGAGACCGAGGAAAGAGCTCATACTATTAGCATTGTGGGTAACGTTTAGTGTTCTGAAATCCTTGTAGTGCTGCCTTGGTTGGGGTGAGGGTAACCTTGAGAAATTCTTCATTGTAGAAGAGATCCTCTTTAATCCCTTCCTTAACTTGGAGAGAGGAATAATAATAATAATTCAAGCTCTCCGGTCCAATTTCCAGCATGGTCTGCATCTTAACTGAGCCATCAGGATAGCTGCCAAATTCTCCTACTAACTAGGAGGTCAGTGGAGATTTTTAGTATCTCAGGAATGCCTAAGTTTACACTGCACCAATATTACGTTTATACTAGAGTTTAGGACATGTGGGTCAGAAAGTATCAAAGGCAGTTGCAAAACCCAAAGGCAAGATCAATTTATTGATACCATACCACTGTCCTAGTTTCATTTCTGTTGCTATTATAACAAATTCTGACCACAAGCAACTTGGGGGAGAAAGGGTTAATTTGGCTCACAATTCCAGGCCTAGTATAGGAGGGAAGTCAAGGAAATGGGACCCTGAAACATTTAGTCACATTGTATCCACAGCCCAGAGAAGAGAGCCTACTTGCTTGCTTGAGTTCAGCTCAGTTTCGTAGTCTTCCCTACAGCCCCTGCCTAGGGAATTGTGCCACCTACAGTGGTCTGTACCTTCCAATATCCATTAATCTAATGAACGCAGTCCCTCACAGACATGCCCATAAACTCCAGGTGACTGTATGTTGTGTGAAGTTGACAATTAAAGCTAACCATCACATCCTGTGTTAGTCAGGTTAGTATTGCTGTGAGGAAACACCATGACCAAAGCGACTTGGGGAGGAAAGGGTTTATTTGGTGTTATGCTTTGTTCATCACTGAAGGAAGTCAGGATAGGAACTCAAACAAGGCAGGGACCTTGAGGCAGGAGATGATGCAGAGGCCATGGAGGGGTGCTGCTTATTGGCTTGCTCCAAATGGCTTGCTTGGCCTGTTTTCTTACAAAATTAAGTAACACTAGCCCAGGGGTGGCCGCACCCACAATTAGCTGCTCCTGCCTACATCAATCCCTAATTAAGAAGATGCCCAATTTTCTTAGAACCAACCTATAACCCGATCTTATAGAGGAATTTTCTCAATTGAGGGTTTTTCCTCTCCTATGACTCTAGACCAATGGTTCTTTGGAAGGTCGAATGACCCTATCACAGGGGTCGCAGAGGACCATTGGAAAACAGAAATATTTGTATTATGATTCGTAACTGTAGCAAAATTACAGTTATGTAGTAGCAACAAAGATAATTTTATGGTCGGAGGTCACCATAACATGATGAATTGTTTTAAGGGTCACAGCATTAGCAAGGTTGAGAACCACTGGTTTACACTGTGCCAACTTGACATTAAAATAGCCAGCATCCTCTAATAGCTATCCTATGGAGCCCGAGGACAAAGCTGGAGCAGACAGCGAGCTACCGCGTTACTCATACGGTGTAAGCGTGTCTTGCAGACACCACAGAAAGCTAGGAAGCTGTGACAGTGCAGGCAACTCTGCCTAGACCATGAATAAACATCGCATGTACTTGGGTTTGGTTTTGTGTTTTAGGTCCTGGGGATTAATCCTGGAACTACCAGAGTTATAGCCTTGGCTCTAAACTTCCAGTCCAATCTGTAGTAAAAATGCCAAAGGAGTCAACAGTGCTACTAACTATGGAATCGGTTTTTCTGATCGCCCTAAGGGACACCAGTGTATGCTCAAAAGGTGTCTAGATGCTACAGGATTTCACAATTGTGCCTTCATCTGCCTATGTTGTTTATAATAACACCACTGCCGGGTGGACGGTTAAAGTAGTCAGCGAGCTGAGGTCTACTCTGTGACCTCAGAAAACTAACAAGAAAATGGTAGGTAGCAAAATCAAGATGTGTAAGAATCTGAAGGGGTGACATTTACAGATGAACACATGTGTCTGTGAGGGCCTCCTTTCTCCTTCCTCTGTAGTGATTTAGAGAGTGTTAGTCATCAGAAGAGGTGCAGAAACGATTCAGGCTGACTGTGGAAGAAAAGAGCTCCTTCGGTGGTGACTGGGCTCCTCAGGAATCTGGAGAGAGACGGAGACCACCATCCACAGCTGGTTTCGCGGCTGGAGAGACTGTCCCTTTAAGGGAAGCCTTTGGGGCCAGAACCCAAGAACATAAATAAACCTGAGTGTGTCTCCCTCGTTCTCTAAAGAAGGTCAGTGTCTCTTATGCCTCTTTGCAGATTTGGAAGCCTGTTGTCCTTCTTTAATCATGATCATTATTGGAGGGAATGATTGAAATTTTAATTATTAAGTAGAAGGGAATGGAGAGTGCTTTCGCGGAGCACGCGGCATGCGAGGCCATCAGCTCAGCTGCCATGATCCTGGAAGCTGTGGTGGCAGCCTATGACCCCTGCCGTGGCAGAGGGAGCAGTCTGTGTCCCTCCCATGGCTGCCTGTCTCCTAAAATGTCTGCATGCTGTGCGCTGCTGAGCCAGTGTTTAGACCAAATGCTCCATAATGGGAAAACATCAATTATTTCCTTCCTTTAGTCAAATGATGTATGGCCGCCCTTGATTTAATAAGGAAGGACCATTTCTGAGGCGTGCGAGCATCTGAACTGTAGAGCACAGAGGTCGCGCTGGAAGCACAGCGTTGTTTTCTTCCTTCGCAGCCCGCCCACGGATGTCCGCTTTGTGCTCTTGGTGATACGGGACTGTGGCTTGCCTCGACCTCTGCTGAGTCTCGCCCTCTCTGTGGGGCCGGTCAGTGTGCAAGGCAACCTCGTCCAGGGAGGAATGTCTGTCTGTAAATGGTGGGTGAAGAGAGATGCAGATCTGTCTGACTCTTCGGTACCTTGACGGAAAGGTCTTACAACCACCAGAAGCTACTCTTTTTAAACATTTGTATATTTTATGTATTTACATTTCAAACGTTATTCCCTTTCCAGGTTCCCCCTACGGAACCCCCCTCTCTTATCCCTCCTCCCCCTTCTTCTATGAGGGTGCTTCCCCTCCCACTCAGCCCCTCCCACTCGCCCACTCCCACCTCACTGCCCTGGCATTCCCCTACAGCGGGGGAAATTGAGCTTTCACAGGACCGAGGGCTTCTCCTCCTACTGATGCCAGACAAGGCCGTCCTCTGCTACAAATGCAGCAGGAGCCGTGGGTCCCTCCATGTGTACTCTTTGGTTGGTGGTTTAGTCCCCTGGGCGTCTGGTTGGTTGGTATTGTTGTTCTTCCTGTGGGGTTACAAACCCCTTCAACTCCTTCAGTCCTTTTTCTAACTCCTCCATTGGAGTCCCCTTGCTCAGTCCAATGGTTGGCTCTGAGCCTTTGACTCTGTATTTGTCAGGTTCTGGCAAAGCCTCTCAGGAGACAGCTATAACAGGCTCCTGTTAGCAAGCACTTCTTGGCATCTGCGATAGTGTCTGGGTTTGGTGTTTGTATATGGGCTGGATCCCCAGGTGGGACAGTCTCTGGATGGCCTTTACTTCAGTCTCTGCTCCACACTTTGTCCCTGTATTTCCTTTAGACAGGAGCCCTTCTGGGTTAAGAATTTGGAGATGAATGGGTGGTCCCATCCCCCAACTGGGGTCTATGCCTAACCTCTGGATATGGTCTCTACAGGTTCCCTCTCCCTTCTGTTGGGCATCTCAGCTAATCTCATCCCTGTTGGGTCCTGGGAGCCTCTTGCTTTCCTGGCGTCTGGGACTTGCTGGTAGCTACCCCCAGCTCCCCATTCCCCATTGCTACACACCTCTGTTCAAATTCCTGACCCTCTGTATATCATCCCTGTCTCCTCCTATACCTGGTCCTACTCCCTTTCCCCCCTCCCCTCCTTTCTTCCTCCCAAGTACCTCCCATCCTCCTCTCTGTGACTATTTTGTTCCCCCTTCTAAGAAGGTCTGGAGCATTTACACTTTGGTCTTCCTTCTTCTTGAGCTGCATGTGGGCTATGAATTGTATCTTGGGTGTTCTTGGGCTAATATCCGCTTATCAGTGAGTGCATATCATGTGTGTTCTTTTGTGACTGGGTTACCTCACTCTGGATGATATTTTCTAGTTCCATCCATTTGCCTAAGAATTTCATGATGCCCTTGTTTTTAATAGTAGTACTCCATTGTGTAAATGTAGCACATTTTCTGTATCCATTCCTCTGTTGAGGGACATCTGGGTTGTTTCCAGCTTCTGGCTATTATAAATAAGGCTGCTATAAACATAGTTATATGTTGGTGCATCTTTTGGGTATATGCCCAGGAGTGGTACAGCTGGGTCCTCAGGTAGTACTATGTCCAATTTTTTAAGGAACTGCCAGACTGATTTCCAGAGCGGTTTTACAAGCTTGCAGTCCCAGAAGCCTCTCTTTTTAAAGCTATAGTGGAAATCATTTGTATGTCACAAGTCTGCATCTGCCTTTGCTGGAGGAAGGAAGGCAAATGGCCACCCTTGGAAGTAATTTGGAGGCATGGCTGAGTTCACTAGGGCTGGATAGCACCTCTGTGCCCTGGAATTAGTTCCTGCTATCTGGGGGGCTATCATGGTGGCCTAATCACCAAAAGAAGTCACCAACTTGGGTGAAAGGGTTATTTTAGTCCTAGGCAAGCACCAGAGTGCAGGTAAAATTTGCCTCCTAGGCTAGCAACACTGAAAAGCAGATCACATTTTATACTGTACCTCTGCAGGGTTTATTTTTGTCAGGGGCAAACTACAAGAAACACTTTCATTTCCCTCCATAAGGAAACCACACCACATCCTCAGTCAGGTGTGATGGTGCACACCTTTAATCTCAGAATTTGGGAGACAGAGCAGACAGATCTCTGTGAGTGTGAGGCCAGACTAGCCTACATAGTGAGTTCCAGGACAATTCCAGGACAGCCAAAGATATGTAGTAAGTCAGTCCCCTATCCTTCTCTCCCTCTCCCTCCTTCCCTCTCCTTCTTCCTTTTCCTCCTTCTCTTCTCTCCCCCTCCCTCCCTCCCTCCCTCCCTCCCTCCCTCACTGTGTGTCTCCCTCTGTCTCTGATTCTCTTTCTCTGTGGTAGTTTGTATATGCTTGGCCCATAGGGAGTGGTACTGTTAGGAGGGTTAGGAGGTGTGACCTTCTAGGAGGAAGTGCGTCACCGTGAGGGGTGGGTTTTGAAGCTCCATCCAGTGTGGAAGATTCAGTCTGCTCCTTGGCCTCCTTTGGATGAAGATACACAACTCTCAGCTCCTACTGTGCCATGCCTGCCTGGATGCCACCATGCGCCTGCCTTTATGATACAGGATTGAACCTCTGAACCTGTAAGTCAGCCCCAATTAAATATTGTCCTTTATAAGAGTTGCCTTGGTCATGGTGTTTGCTCACAGCAGTAAAACCCTAACTAAGACTGTCTGTCTGTCTGTCTGCCTCTCTCTCTCTCTCTCTCTCTTTCTCTCTCTCTTTCACACACACGCACAACACAACACACACACACACACACACACACACCCCCCAAACCAACAAACAACAGAACCCCACAAAACAGCATTAGAAACCTACCTAGACGATAGATCTATCTTCCTGTAGTGTTTGTACTTACACACACCCATACATACACACATACATACACGCATACATACACACATACATACACACATACATATTGTATGTACACATTGTACCTTCACATAGACATAAAAAGGAAAAATGGAGTTGTTCCAGAACAGGACAATTTCTCTACTAGACGCCATAGGCTAACAAATAAAAATTACAGTGCCAGGAGTAGGTTACTTCTTTTGGAGTTGTTGACCAACGAGGTCTCATAGACTCCCAAACACTACGGGCCTCTGCCATTGCTCTTGATTCCCCTGAAGAACTTGAGGATGAGACCCTGATGCTTCAGCTACCACATACTTGAGTCATAGGACATGGAGGAACGAGAAACTTCATTCATACAGGGTAGCTTTCAAAGTGCTGGAAGGTGCTATGTACACTACCAGAGGAGAAAAGCAATCATCAATCCTACCCAGCTTTGAACCCTGGGAGCTACAATATCGATTGGCTTGGCAAGTCACGCACCCCCGTGCAATAGTGGCATAGATATCACAGCAGCCACCAGCCACTTTCTGGTTGGATTTAAGTCCTACTTCATAAAATAAAACCCATACTGGGCATCACTAACAGGCTAAGAAGCTGGGGCAGGAAATGTCAGAGGCCCTCAGGGAGAATCTACTGTTATTATTCTGCTAAACGGATATAGTATTAAACTGACTTTTAATGACTTGTTGCTATACCCATAGAAAAATGCACCTCTCATCGCCATACCTCATCTGAGGAGTGTCTACTTTGCAGTAGATAGTGATTTGCATAGAGCCCTGCAACTGTCCAATGTACAGAAAATAAAGACACTGCAATATGTTCAGAACTAAAGGGAACATATACACTGCACCATCCCCCTATTGTTTGTATCTTGATGAAGTATTTTTACCTATAAGCCATCCCTACTATCATAAAAATCTAATCCACATAGAGGTGAAAAGAGAGACCAAATAATTTGTTTCTTAGGTTATTTTATTCTTCTCCCCCCCCCCTGTGTGTGTGTGTGTGTGTGTGTGTGTGTGTGTGTGTGTGTGTGTGTGTGTGTGTGTGTGTGTACTGTGTATACACACACACTGGTTCCCTTGGAGCTGGAGTTACAGGAGTTGTGGGCTGCCCAATGTGTGTTCTTCTAAGCACAGCATCTAGAGACCCAGACTTTCAGTGATTTCTGGCATTTTTCTGTTGAAATACCATAGAGGGAGGTATTTGAGAATCTGGTTTGTATTCAGGTAACGTTGTAGCATATGTTCTACTGTTTCCTAGAAGCTAATGACTAGTTAAATTAGTTATATGGCTCAGGGCAAAGCAAAGGTGGTTGGCAGGTTTGACCAGGGTATCTTTTTGGGAAAATATTCCCTTAAGTTAAATAACACTGTGATATTCTATCAGCAGAATATTCAACCCTTACTGAAAAGGTCGACTTTTGAATGTCTCTCCAGGGTAATTATATTTAAAAGGGAGAATCAAAATGTAACATGTCACGAATAGAGTTTTGACTTGTGGAAAAATAAGCAGAATTAGTTGGAAATTGTTGCCAAAACATTCTGCAGCTGGAAAATATGACTGATTCTCTAGAGACTTTTAACAATAAGAAAAAGATGTATTTCGCATCCTAAAGTTGGCATACATGAAATAATTAATTTAGTTGAAAATTGGCCTTAATAGAGTCTATATAGAAAGACCATGGCCTGATGCTAAGAGCTTTTTCTGTTTCTTCTGGATTCCTTAGCTCAGTTTGTTTGTGTCCCTGTTCAAGCATTTACTATACAAACAAGACACCATGGCAAGCTCTGGGGCACTGGGATATTTGAAATCCCTGTGTGATCTACTTTGATATGTACTAAAGGTACCAAGAGATGTGGGAGGTAAATATTTATCTAAGTGCTACTTTAGGAGAAGAACTAACTCATGACAATTACAGGTGACTGAGTTCTACAAGGGTCCCAGGTCATGTGAATCCTGGTAGTTGGAATGGTCAGGTATCTAGGGAGAAAGGAGTCTCCTGCATCCACTAGAGTGCCTCAGGCACCCTGCTTCAGGCTTGCCTCTGGAGGAGCGACCAAACGCTCCCTTCAGCAGATACCTCTCCCAACCCCTGTTCCTCACTCGGCCAAAGACGCTAACGCGCTCCCAGATTTCAGTATTTTGGTGGTTTGGGTTATTTTGGGCTCATCTGCCCCCACCCTGCTCCATTTACTGTAGTTTTAGGCTTTCTATAAGTTGTCTGAGTCCGAGAAGGTACTGGAAACCAACCATGACTGGTTTAAGCCTGCTTCCCCACAGCTCTGGGGAAGTAAGTGCTTATGAAGGAGCCAACGACCTGTGCTGAAAGGCCCTTTGGACTGCCATGTGCACAAGACACCCTCTCTGACTACTCCGGTATTCAGACAGACAATATTCTAATTTCTTGGCCCTTGGGGACTAAAACTTTATGTTGACAGGCCAAATGTCTGATTTAGTAGGAATCAGAAAGTCAATAGAATGGAAGGCTGAGAAATTTTGTTCAAAGTCAGCCATACCTGAAGTGACATCTGAGCCCCACACATAAGGGCCAGGCATCCTGTGCGGGTGCCTCAGAGGAAGATCCTTACCTACTGATGACGCTTCCCCCGCCCTGTTGAACTTAAGCCTAGAAATCTCTTTTGTCAGTATTCCCACCTTATCTTAGAAACACCCGTATCGTATCTGACTCCTCTGGTTGTCAAGATCTATCTCATCCTTGTCCCTCTCAAATTGGAAATTTCTTCAAAATAATCTTTATGGAAGGAGATGAGCTCATTTGCATCATGAGGCTTGCTGGGCTCTGGCAAGCCAGTGCACCATCGTGAGGGGCACTAAGAGGCAGACATGTGACATCTGCAGCACCCACAGGAATGGTGTTTATTTTGGGCCCATTTTTTTTTAATTAGGTTTCTTATCTTTATTACTGAGTTGTGTCTTCCTATGTTTTGGATATTAGTCCTTCGCCAGATGTAATAGAAAATACAATTTTCTTAGCGAATGATGGTTTGCATTTTCATTTTCTTGAGCTATCTTTGAAAGAGTAGTTTTGATTGAAATATTTGATACAATTCAATTAATCTTTTTTTTCCCTTTGTGTTCTGTACTTCACCTACTCCAGGCTGACAAAGACTCTCCATGCTTTCTGTTAGAAGTTTTATAGTTTAGACTCTTGGATTTAAGTATGCAGTCCTGTCTCACTGTGGAGTTCTGGGTTGTCTTGAAACTCATTTTGTAGACCAGCCTGGCCTTGAACCCACAGAGATCGATTTGTCTGCGTCTGCTTAGGTGTGTGTTGCTACACCTGGCTAAAATAAAGATAAAAAAGATTTAATTTTAAGTGTGTATGTGTGTGATCCTGTGTGAGTTTATGTCCCAAGGAACCACCTTGGGTGTTTATAATGGTGACTTGATTATGTAAGTGTGAGTTCCAGGCTCTTTTTCCTCTTTATGTCTGTTCTTACGTGGAAAACAACTCTATGTGTTACTTGGGCATACAGGGAGAAGAAAATCAAACAGAGAACACTGTCCTTTCCTTATTAGGGTGACGAGACAGATTTTGCAGCTGAAGTTTTGGCGTTTAAGTAGAATACCAGTATGAAGAGTCCTCTGGGAGGACTGCTGGGAGTTGTAGAAGTCTATATAGTCCTAGGGGGACACAAGTGTGGGACGAGTGGGCTCCTGCGTGCAGCCCATGGGGAATTCAGCCAGCATCCCTGTGATGGTTTGTATATGCTTGGTCCAGGGAGTGGCACTGTTAGGGGGTGTGGCCCTATTGGAGTAGGTGTGTCATTGTAAAGACCCTCATTCTAGCACCTGGAAGTCAGTCTTCCACTAGCAGCCTTCAGATGAAGATGTAGAACTCTCAGCTCCTCCTGTACCATGCCTGCCTAGATGCTGCCATGCTCCCGCCTTGATGGTAATGGACTGAACCTCTGAACCTGTAAGCCAGCCCCAATTAAGTGTTGTCCTCATAAGAGTTGTCTTGGTCATGGTATCTGTTCACAGCAATTAAACCCTAACTAATACAGTCCCTTTCCTGCCTGGTCCATGTTTGCCTGTTGTTTTTCTTCAAGACTCTAGGAATAAAGCCCAAACAAAACAATGTCTTAGAAGAAACACGGAGCTGACTATCCATTGGTTAGCAGGCTAACTAATGCCTGTGTGTAGTAAGTGATGGCTACTGGGTTTTCACAGTAAATTTTCATACACACACACACACTCACACACACACATACACACACACACACACATATTCTCCTACTCTATTGTTTGAATTACTTACTTATAGTCAAAGGCTTTCTGATAATTTCTGAAGATTAGTCCTGACCCTGGCAAATATGCATGTCCCTTCCCTTACTTAACAAAGGGGGACGCTAAGTGACAAATCACAAGTAGCATGGCATTTAGTCTATGTGGCTCTCACTTTCCAAGGTCTGTGAGAAAGAGCTGTACAATAAAGAGCACTATTCTGAATCTAAGATTCCTTCAACCGCTACCCCCTCAGGTACATATTTCCCTATGCAATGTTCATTTAGCGCATTCATATTGTTAATCTTGTACATAATATTTTATTGTCTTTGTATTAATGTGGGAGCCAGGGAGAGGAGGGGAATTGCGTCTTTAAAGTCAGTATTTCCTTTTTCTTTTTAAAAAAAGGTTTGTTATTATTATTACTACATTATTATTATTATTATTATTATTATTATTATTATTATTATTAGGTTCTATATAGAGTCTCTCTGTATAGTCCTAACTGTCCTGGAACTTGCTCTGGAGACCAGGCTAATCTTGAACTCACAGAGATCTGCCTCCCTCTATTTTCTAAGTGATGGGACTAATGGTGTGTTCCACTGCACCAACTTTGGTTTATTTTATTGTATTTTAATTTAATTTGTGTGTGTGTGTGTGTGTGTGCGTGCGCGCGCATGTGTGTTTATTTGTGTGTATGTGTGAGTGTATTTATGTGTATGTATTTATGTGTATGTATGTATGTATGTATGTATGGGTGTTGGGGGAAATCTGCATGAGTCGTGCAGGTTTCTGTAGAGTCTAGAAAAGTATATTGGATTTCCTGGAGTTGGAGTTATAGGAAGTTGTGAATGTGGGTTCTGAAAACAGAACTTGGGTCCTCTGCAATATCAGTTTGTGCTCATAACATGGGCCGTCTCTCCAGCCCCTCAAAGCCGGTTATTTTCTGCCAGCTAATGACTTACTGGCAATCTATTGAAGACAGCACCAGAAAGAGAGAGCTCCTAGGGTCCTCTTACATTCTCAGCCTGTGCTTGGGCATCTCGCTTTCTAGGACACCTGGGACAAGTTACACGATGCTCTTCTTCTATCTCAGTTTGTTTGTTTCTGGTCACAGAAATGAAACATGATCTTTAGGGTAAAAGTGAGAAAATCTAGTCAAGAGACCCAGGCAGTCTGGCACTGTCCTAGTGAAGAAGCCCGCCCCTCTGCCAAGCTCCTGTATGAGAACCCCTGCTTGCTGCTCAGTGGTTTCTGCTGGCCCCTCCTTCTTGCCTCTGGATTAAGAAGCCTCTCTCATTACTGCTCATCAGAGTCCTGCTGTTTCAGGAGCCATTTGTGCTGATGAATAGCTTTCTTTTATAACACACTGGGAATGCAGCATTTGGAGAGGGGCTTCGCTCATCCATTCCTACAGCCGTAACCATCGCCGATGTATCCATTCATCAGTCAGTGCTATTGGGGATGGATGGTGTGTCTGGCGCTGTGTGTCGTTTAATACAGATACGTATAATACTGACACAGTTCCAGCCCATACAGGGCACATAAATCACTGAGTTCTTAGGAGTTCAGTTCAACATACCGTCAGCTATCTGTATAATAGCAGGGTAATGATTAGTGAGACAGGCATCTCGGCCTAAGCATAGAGACCGGTGGCAAAGCCTCGAGCGCTTTGTCTGTAATGTCTTAACCCTAGCAACAGAGAAACACATGGGTTGCTAGGGGACATAGATTGAGAGGTGCTGGGGCACAGGGAAAGCTCCCTGAAGGTGAGGATGCTTGAGGTGACTCTCAAAGGATTGCGGAGAAGCCAGCTTGGAGTGACAGCAATCGTGACACCACCCCACCACACAATCGCGCTTCAGCAACCAGGGACCCAGCAAAGACTTTTGGCCGCAGCCTTGTCTGTACTTGGTCAGTGAGTTGTAAACGGGGTCTTTCTTTAGGGATTCCAGGAAGTATTGTGTGCACACAGTTGGTCGAGAAGGAGGAGTGGTCATGGGTGTTCCTGTAGCTCCTAAGCCACGCCTCAAATTCTCATGCCTAGGCTTCTACTGTACAGCACAGATGAGTGCTTTCTAACAGACTTAACTCCCACTTTCTTTTGATAGCCAGAGCCTGACCATTCACCCGAAAGTAGCCCACTTGATAAGGTAGGTAGGAAAAGAGACCAGAGGGAGAGCATGGCACAGAGAGACTGGGGGTGGGGGTAGGGTTGTCTTTGAGAAGCACAGCACAGAGCAGTATCATGCAAGGTGAGAGTTTCCTCAGGTGACAGGCTGATGTTTCTGTGCAACCAATGTACAGATAAGCAAGAACTGGCACCAACATTGGATTCTACTTACGCTTTATGCAAGCAACTCAATGTCAGGGTTGTGTGTTCTATATGCTCTGTCTGTCTGTCGTTCATTACAAAGGCTGGGCAAGAATGCTGGGTGCATGGTGTTACCCTGGCCACTCTGGTGAGACTGATGCAGTCCCGAGTGGGAGAAGAAGCTTCACTGCTCAGAGTGGATGCGTCAGGACCTTTGGGCTCGCGAGGAGGTCAGATGAGGAAAAGCACTCTCTCCAGATATTGCATCACTACCGCCTGTGACCCACCCGCAAAGACGACGCCAAACCGAGAAACTGACTCTTGAACAACCTTGAGCTGTCAGCCCCAACACAGAAATGAACATCATGTCCCCTACAAAGCAGGATGTACCTCCACCTGACATATTGTACCCCTAGTCCGGCCTCTGCCTGTCCACTTGTTTCTGCACTGTTTGGCAGCTTAAGATTTGGTGCAGGAGACACAGCAGAACTCGTCAGATATTGGCGGGTGTCATGAAGCCATCCTGTGAAGGAAGGCCAAGGCTTCAGAATACTCTAGGATGACGGACAGAGGATTTTAGCTAAGTAAAAAGAAAAACATTTTAAAGATTAGAAGAGTTTACAAGATGCCATCCATGCCTCTGAAGAGAGAATGTCTTGATTCCAGAAAGTGTTGAAGTCTAGAGAAAGCTGGGCGGTGATGGTGCACGCCTTTAATCCTAGAACTCGGGAGGCAGAGGTAGGTGGACCTCTGAGTTTGTGGCAAGCCTGGTCTACAGAGTGAGTTCTAGGACAGCCAGGGCTACCGAGAAGAATCCTGTCTTGAAAAACAAACAAACAACAAACAAACAAACAACCCTCCCAAAACAACAACAACATCAACAACAACAACATCATCATCAACAACAACAACAAAAGGCCAATATTACCCCCACCTGAGCTTAAAAGGGAAGGAGGGCCAGATAATATTTGATAACTGTGGGGGGCGGGGGGAAAAAAATAAAAAAAATATTTGATAACTGCTCCAAGAAGACATCAGAGGGAAAAGGAGAGTTCCCTCCCTCCTCCTCTTCTTTGAGACAGGCTCTTATATATGCCAGGCTCGTTTTGAACTCACTATGTGAACTGGTAGAGAAGATTTGGCAAATCAGTTATGTGATTAAATATTAGTATTGAGCAATCGGAAGAATGCATACCGTTGAGTAGCGATGCTACACCTGCTACTAATAATAGGAACCTGCTGAAAATTAGGCAAAGGACCTCAGTGGACACTCTCCAAAGAGGGCACCGAGGTAGTCAACAGACATATGAAAGCATGCTCGATGTCACAAATCATCAGGAAGGTAGAAATCGAAACTCGCCCTTACCACATGCACGGGTCTCATATATGTATAATTCAGCCTATTAATGAGACTTCGTGAGGTTTGTGTGTTTGAATGAGGAAAAATGATATATTCCATTTCACTAATCTCTAGCCGAAAACTGACATTGCTTTTCAACACACGCGTTATATTAAAATGCATAAGGCATATGTTGAAAGGAGTATAGGTTTTCTGTTTAGAGACTCATTCCCACCAAACCTAGTTTGGATATGAAAATACTACAACATCTAGCAAAACCCTCAACTCTGAAGCACTTCTGATCCTTTCTGAAGCTGCCTCCTTGCCCCCATTCTTTTTTTTTTTTTTTTTTTATTAACCTGAGTATTTCTTATTTACATTTCGAGTGTTATTCCCTTTCCGGTTTCGGGTCAACATCCCTTAACCCCCTCCTCCCTTCTTTATGGGTATTCCCCTCCCATCCTCCCCCATTGCCTGCCCTCCCCCAAAATCACGATCACTGGGGTTCAGTCTTAGCAGGACCAAGGGCTTCCCCCCTTCCACTGGTGATCTTACTAGGCTATTCAATGCTACCTATGAGGTTGGAGTCCAGGGTCAGTCCATGTATAGTCTTTAGGTAGTGGCTTAGTCCCTGGAAGCTCTGGTTGCTTGGCATTGTTGTTCATATGGGGTCTCGAGCCCTTCAAGCTCTTCCAGTTCTTTCTCTGATTCCTTCAACGGGGGTCCCGTTCTCAGTTCAGTGGTTTGCTGCTGGCATTTGCCTCTGTATTTGCTGTATTCTGGCTGTGTCTCTCAGGAGAGATCTACATCCGGCTCCTGTCGGCCTGCACTTCTTTGCTTCATCCATCTTGTCTAATTGGGTCCTTGCCCCCATTCTTTGTGTGCCTCTCTGTCTCTCTCCGTCATGTGTGCGCGATGTCAGAAACAGACGAACCTGTGTTGTGCCTTTCTACAGTTGGAGTTTGTTTGAATCATGACACATTCATACACAGTATCAATTTTGTTGACTGCAATTTGACAGGTGTACCGGTTTCTTTGGATAGTTGGCTGTTGACAAACAAGTTCTTTTATTCTGATCTTAACTACTGATGTCAATTCTCAACCGTCACATACCAAAATGCACCCACATGAATTTATACAGAGCAGGGCTACTTCAAAGAGAGGCTGCTCTGAGTTCAAGATGTCACAAATCATCAGGAAGGTAGAAATCAAAACTCACCCTTACCACATGCACGGGTCTCATATATGTAAAATTCAGTCTATTAATGAGACTTCGTGAGGTCCCATGAGGAGGGACCTTCAGGCAGAGGCCGAAGGCCAATTGAGATACAAAGAGGGCCTCTGTGGGGGTCAGCAGTGTGGACTAAGAAGGGCTGAAAGCCCTGAGACAGTCACGAGTCCTCTGTATGTTGGTACATATCTTTGATGGCCAGTGGGGGCTGCAGACACAGCTGTCCTCCTCTTTAGGGGACCCAGGTGACCATGTGTCAGGACTGTGACCTGTGTCAGGACTGGTGACAAGTCTTTAGTTCAGGTACTTGTAAGTTTCTGGACCTGGCCTTTCTGAGGTTTTAATACGCGTTCACGGTCTCATGGCTCAGCCGGCTTTGATGGGTTTAGGAGTGAACCATTTGCCAGCCGGTGCTTCATGGACTCTGCACAAGTGTTATTTATGTGCACAGCAAAGAAATGGGTGGCTGCCTCTGCATTTGCATTAAAAATCTATTCAAAGCCAGGCAAGGGTAATGCAGGCCTTTAGTCCCAGGACTAAGGAGGCAGAGGCAGGTGGATCTCTGAGTTCGAGGTCAGTTGATCTACAGAGTGAGTTTTAGGACAGCCAAGACTACACCAGGAAAGAGAGAGAGAGAGAGAGAGAGAGAGAGGAGGAGGAAGGAGGAGGAGGAGGAGGAGGAGGAGGAGGAGGGAATCAAGAATGGTTCAAATGCTGTCTGTGAAATAGAGCCTCCCAGGGCAAGGTATGAAAAGCCTTGTGAAAAGTCACGGCTTTACATAATATGGAGAAACTTGGTGCAGGGCACAGGCTGATATCTATCTCTGGTCACACACACAGACAAGTCACAAAGCCGGCCTCAAACTCACAACGTTCCTGCCGTAGCTCACTGAGTGCTAGGATTATAGGCATGGGCTGCCACTGGTCTGGTTTCTTGTAATGGATATCTAATTTGCGTTTTAAATATACTGATTTGTTATTTAAAGCATTAGTAAAGGGATCTGTTTTAATCTATTTAAGCTGCTTTCATTATTTTGAAAACTGTGTTTCCTGTGACTTTTGGCTGTTTTATTTTATGTATTTAAAAATGGTACTCAAGATAGAGTCTGAATTTTCTACCAAATTACCAAAAGGATCCATCCATGGCATGCAGTAGCTAAGGACACTTACTGTCACAATTTCTACCAAGAAAACCATTGGATTCTGGAGAAAAGCTACTTCTGTAGAAAGTCAGAATATAAGGAGTTTAGTGCAATCTCTTCTCTTAATAAGAACCTGCCTGGTAGATTATTATTTTCCACTGTAATTGGGGTATGCTTTAAAAGAAAACCACGAACACAAACACATCACATGTACGTCTCTGAGAAAATCCAAATAGTTATGCTTTCAACTTACATTCAAAGACACCCTTTCAAGCCTGAGATATTATTGAGTGTCCCCACTGTTGATGGTGGTGATTAAAAGGGGCTTTAGAAATGGCTTCCAGGGAATGAGCAGCTGCCTGAACGTCAGGGAGGTGGGAAGGAGGCCATCATGTGTTTCTGTGACACTTGGTGGTTCAGTCACACAGAGATTGATTTCTGAGGACACCGGAAATGTGCTGGGATGAAGGTGGAAATTCTCTACTCTCCGGCTCTAACTGGGACATTGCATAATTGTGAAGAATTGGGGCCGGGCTTCGCTGTCTCACTTCATCTGAGAAGAAGTTAGCTAGCATGAAAAGGAACCGAACAGAAACAGAGAGGCGGCTTGCGGGAGAATTGCTAGCAGAGTCACCGGCAGGGAAGCTGAGGTGAAACGGCTTTGATACAAACCAACACACGCGGTTCTAATTAGTAAAACAGGCATGGCAGTGAGCTCGGTGTCTGCTAATTAACTCGGATGTTGCTGGATAGCCCGGCTTCCCCAGGAAGAGCCAAGAGCACTTAACTCACCAGTGTGGTTAATTATTAGAGAACATTGTTCCTGTGTAATTTCCCATCCAGTACTTCCACAAGATGCCTTGCTTTAAGCCTTAAAAACATCAAGTGACACTTCTTACGGGCTATGGCAAGCTTGTGCCAGGGATGAAAAAAAGGGCCTGGGCATTTCATTTAGTACCAGTTTGAAGAATAAGGTGAAGGCTGAGAACGAAATTATCTACCTTTATATGGGGGAAGGTCAGAGATAGAAAAGGACTGACTGTTGGGATAGGAAGGATACTCTTGTGTGGGGTATGCGTGTACACAAACACATATGCATGTTCATGTGTGTGCATGTGAGGCCAGAGGACATCCTTGGATGTCCTTCTGGGCCGCCCCCCAGCCCATTTTCAGAAATGGTTTTTGTTGTCCTGGAACTTGCTAAGCAGGCTAGGATGGCTGGCCAGGGAGCCCCACCATCCACCTGCCTCTACCTTACCAGCCCTGGGATTACAAACACATGTCACCAGGTCCATTTTTTTTTTTAAAAATGGGTTGTGGGGATCAAACTCAGGTCTTCAAGCTTACAAGCCAAGTGCTTTACTGACTGAGTTGTCTCTCCAGATAGAATAATCTTTAGAAGGATACTTATATTTTTTTCCCTCTATGACAAGGGCCAGTTATTAAAATTAGGAATAGCTAGACGGATCATATGACTGTGGTGCACAAGCACTGCCGACACAGTTATACTGAGGTTAGCAATGTATGTGAGAAGATGCCGGGGCAAATCCCTCAGGCTCTCCCAGCAGACTGGAAGGGAAGTGAGACAGACCCTGCACTGTCCCATACAGAAGATGGTGACCAGGTTCTGAGGCAGGCAGGAAAGAACCACATGCAATGTGCTTCACCTGGAAAAAAAAATATATATGTATATATATATATGACTGGACCCAAGCTGCAGCACTGACCTGATAGGCAAGGCTGTCAGGAGCCATTTGTCACTTCTCTGAAGCAGATAGGAGAAGGGAGAAAAAGTCTGTCTGCCAAGCAGGTCAAGGCAGGTCAAGGTTTGTTAACAGAGTTCCTGGTTTGCTGAATGATAAGAAGAGATGTGCTTGAGGCTGAAGATGAGGGGCTGGATATTCTATTGACCTTGGTGAAAGGAACAGATTTTTGTGTGAGAACAAATGTCTTGTGTCTATTTCAACAAATCATTTCTGGTAGCTTGTGGCTTTGCTTCCCATGGTCCTGTAGTATAGGAAGGCTATGAGAAATACACTCGCTGCTGGCATGGTGTTGACCTGCAGACCTCCCATACCTGTTTCTTGCATCTTTTTTCTCTTTCCTATAACCATCCTCACACCCATGTAGAGGACTGTTCAACTTTGTACCGGCTGCACCAGTAAACAAGGCTCAGTGTCAGTGTCCTCTGCCTTAGCTATTTTGAGTGACAGTATATATAGATAGGTTGAGGATGTCTTTTTTAAAGATCTCAAGATCTGGGGCCTGGCTAATTTATTCCCAAATGGACTCACCCCATAGGGCAACTGAAGAGTTTTTCCAGATGAAAGTAAATGTGTCAGTGGGTGCTTCAGAATTGTGAGACAAACCAGCTTGCTTTGGGCAACCCCCAAAAGTGTGCTTCTCAGTGCATCTCACTATGTGTTGGGGATTTTGTGTGCACTCTGCCTCTCCTAATAGTGTGATTTCCATTGGAATGTGAGATTAGCATAGAAGAGTTAAAATGTATTATTGAACAAATATGATAAGACAGTAGATACTATTCTCTATGAAATAAATAAAAATAACTATTCACTATGTTAGAGTTATAGAGAGAATAATAATTGAATTAAAAATACCTTCCAAAATAGCTGTTGAGTGGGATTTGTTAAAAATTCTGGAAGGCTTATCCCCTAAGAAAGTCAAGACTGTTAATAGGTACGTTGATGCTATGACAGAGATGATTACTGTGCACACCGAATGGCTTCCATGATCTCTAATAATCAGCAGCATGACTTCATGTCTCCTAATGTACTCTAGTAAATAGCCAGAAGAATGCATCTTCATATACAAGGTTAGGCTTTACATTGTTGCTTGTCCTCGCAAAACTGCCCAGATCTTCTTGTGTAGGTGGCTCATTAAGCAAATTGTGATGTATTCATAAAAGGGGACAGTATAGAATGGTTTTCAATTCTTTGAGAGTTTGTTGCAATGTATTTTGATCATACTCCCACAGCATCAGCAACCTTCCCTAACTCCTCCCTGCTCTGCCCCCACCTCCCTACCTACTAACTTCTTGTCTTTCATTTTTAAAAATAACTCACCAAGTCCAGTTTGGGCTGCCCATGTGCTCCTGAGCATGGGCCCATCCACTGGAGCATGGCCGACCTACCAAGGCCCACATTTTTGAGAAAGATTGACTCTTTCTTCCCTAGAAGCTGTCAACAGACTAAGCTCTTCAGTTCGAGGGAGGGGCTGGCAAACCCCTTTCCGCTCCATGCTGGACTGCAGACTCTTCCAACAACCAACGCTGCTGTGAGTCCATGAGTTGAGCAGTTCTCACATGCTCATAACTGTTTTGCTCTGGTCCTCCATGACCTGTGACTCTTACAGTCTTTCAGCCCCTTGCTCTGCAATGGTCCCTGTGCTGAGGGGTGCTGTGGGTGATAGAAATATACTATTTGTGGCCAAGTTGAAACTATGCATAAACTACACAATGTAGGTAGAGCTGGAAAACATATTGTTAATATATGAAAAGTCTTTTGGATAAATAACTGCTTGGTGGTTTCCCCTAGAACCTGAAACTGGGGTTCAAAGGCAGGGTAATGGATCCTTAGGGGTGTTACACTGTTCCGTGATTGCTTTTCACAAGGATGGCATTGGAACAAACTGCTGTAGCGACATTTAACGCATCCACCTATAACATAGCATTTAATTCAATACTATGTACAAATTCAAATGTATCACAATGCTAATAGCTTTAAAAAATTCAAGTGTGGATATGCATCCTTAAGACACCTAGAAAGACAGCACTTTCTAGGTGTGAAGGTGAGCATGGGGTTGGTCCTGACCACACCAGCTTTATCTGCTTCCATCTTGTTTGGTTTTTTTGACAACCACACTTTATTCTTGATACATATGCTTTTTGGGTTTGGGGGATTTGATATGAAGGAAGTCCCAGGGATAGCTTAAGTGTTCACTTTGTCCTGGAAGGGCTCTAATCTGACACAGCACTCTCTTTCCCAGCATACGCTTCACCTCTGCAGAAGATGGTGGTCAAGATGATCTTGAACTTGTTGGGGAGCAGGAAGAGTCAGACTTCCTTTGGACGGTGCACTATCTCACCGCTGGGAAGTTTAGGAAGGGAAAGGCATTATAGGTGGTACACTTCAAACATCAGGGACCACGGGCCACTCCAGTGTTAACATGACCTTGGGCCTGTTCCCCAACCACTCTGTCTGTCTGCCCGCTGGGTTCTGACTCCTCTTATTTGCTGTGGAGTTAGATTAGGTATATGATTTGTTTTAGGTGGCTATAAGCACAGGTGACCACTGCCATTCCCCAGCCAGTGTTCAAGTCTTTGTGCCTTTCTCTTTAATGTAGTATGGTAGTCAGGGTCAAAGGTCAAAAACCTCCTTCAGTGTGCTGTACACATCTCACATTTGCGTGAGGGTGAGCGAGAGAAACCTGGTGGTTGTCTCAGCTGGGGTTTCTATTGCTGTGAAGAGACACCATGACTGAGGCAACTCTCATAAAGAACAACATTTAACTGGGGCTGGCTTACAGTTGCAGAGGTTCAGTCCATCATCATCATGGTGGGAAGCATGGGAGCATGCCAGCAGACTTGGTGCTGGAGGAGCCAAGAGTTTTACATATTGATCCGAAGACCAGCAGGAAGGAGAGACTGTCTTCTGCAGGCAGCCAGAGGGGAGTCTCATTTCATACTGGGTGGAGCCTGAGAATAGGACTCCCCAAAGCCCACCTCCATAGTGACACAGTTCCTTCAACAAGGCCACACATATTGCAACAAGGCCACCTCCCATTAGCACCATTCCCTATGGGTCAAGCATATTCAAATCACCACAGTGGGTTGAAGCACTGAGACATCAGAGTGCGAAGTGTATTTCCATTGCAGTGTATTCCAGCTTCTGACACACACCTTGCAGAGCATGGTGTAAAACACACACACACACACACACACACACACACACTCTCACACACACACAACACACACACACAACACACACACAACACACACACACACACACACACACAACACACACACACAACATACACTCACACACACACACACAACACACACACACACAAAACAAGTTTTTATTTACTTTGCGTCCATCTCTGGGGTGTGTGTGTGTGTGTGTATGTGTGTACTTGTATGTTTTAAGGCACTGAGATTTCAAAGCATTGAAGATATTATTATCATTGTAGTGTTTTCTACTTATCCTGACATACAACCTTGTGGAGCATGGTATAAAATCCAAACAGACAACAGAACCTTCTTTTCTTTTATTTACTTTGTGTGCACGTGTGTATATGCATGGTTATCAGGCATGGTTATTGTGAGTGTCCTTACTCATTGAACTATTTTGCTGGCCACACAGACCCTTCATACTCAAATACTAATCAGCATTGCAAGATGGCGGCTGCAGAGCGTTGAACTTCACAAGGGCCCTAGGAGCAGAGGCACCCACTCTATGGCTGCACATGTCACGTCCCCATGAAGCAGGGCTGATCTTTCCTTTGAACCACCACAATTCTGGAAAATGCTTCTGGATTCCCTTAGTTTGCATCCGAAGGGACTCAGAGCTTAAGCAGCTTTGTTTAATATCTGTTACAAATGTTTGATGCCGGGATTGGATAATAGTGGCAAGGCTAATAATGATGCTTTCAGCTTTCACCAGTCTTCTACGGATCTATGATTCTGGAGCTTCAGGAAATGAAGAGCCAAGTACAGAACTCAGACAAGACTCGGGAAACATGGGATCCTTTTCTTGGAAATCCCCTGAGCAGGATCTCAGAAGGAGGTAGGGAAAGGGTTGAAGCGACTGTGCTGCCTACTAAGTGGACTCCTTTTATCGAGAAGTGTGATTGGTGACATCAGTAGCACCGGCTTCTGCACATGCAGACACACCTGTAGACACACCTGTAAAGCGGGCGCAGTTGCTGATTTCAGTACCCTTCAGTGAGTAATCGGCGTCAGAGAAATCATTCTGTGAGCATTTCGCTAACAACCTCCTGGTTACTGGAGACAGGGGCGGAGGGTGCAGCGTTCGCCATGGTAACCAGGCATGGAAAGGCGCATCCGTGGGAAGCCTGAGGGGAGGCAGCAGATAGTTCTCTGAGCAGAGGTGAGGAGCAGCGGGGAGCACCACCCTTTAACTCCACAAGCCACGGGGAATGCTGGGAGAGCTTAAGTCAAGAGCAGGGGTTTGAATTAATTGTTGCAGTATTTCATAGGCATCCCTTAAAAGCTACTTAAAGAACAAGGAAACCATCATTTTAAAGGTTCTTCCTAGTCAAACCTAGAGGCTTTTCTTTGGTATTTCCTGTCAACATCAACTCCATTCCTGCCTGTCCCTTACCTTTCTCCTCTTTTAAAGATTTATTTACTTATTCTATATAAGTACACTGTAGCTGTCTTCAGACACACCAGAAGAGGGCATCGGATCCCATTACAGATGGTTGTGAGCCACTATGTGGTCACTAGGAATTGAACTCAGGATGTCTGGAAGAGCAGTTGGTGCTCTTAACCACTGTGCCATCTCTCCAGCCCATCCTTTCTTCTCTTTTAAGGAAGCTGCTAGTGAGACCAAGGCTGTGGGGAGGGTCATGAAAAGGCATAGGCAATGAGCTGGATAGCAGAAAAGACATCATTAAATATTGTTGCTCTAATTGACCCTTTTCTTTATTGATTGTATTCTAGAACACAGTTGTGAGCCAACACCAATCTTTTGCCATTTTCCCTTCTTTCCACCCAAATTCTGTTTGGGTAAGTTTTCCAAAGAAAGAGAAGGAGGGAAGGTAGGTAGACAAAGGGAAAAAAAGTCCAGTGCATTAGTGTTAGGGTTAGGAAATTCCTAGGGACTGGTAGCAAATGGGTTCATGGGACGGGGGTGGGGGTGGGGGTGGAGCAGCACACAGTAAAGCCTAATTTCCAACAGTGGATCCACCAGTCACTTAAAAGACAAACCTAGATGGATTTCCAAGGAAGTGCTTCATCTTGTCGCAGTCTGTTAACTTAAAACTCTATTCAGACAGATGAAACCAACGTGGAGAAAACGCAGCCCATGTAGAGGCAGCCTGGTGAGACAGATAATTTAGGGCTGGGCAGAGGGAGTCACTTTGGGATCTGGTTTAAAGGGCTCATTAAGAGCTTCCAAACTGCCCACAGCGGACTGTAACCTCTTCACTGAGATCTCACAAGCAGGCTTGTGGGCCATGTTCACAGTCAAAACATTTACCTTGACTTCTTCCTGACCTACCTACATCGAGACGTTTTGTGACCTTTGTTTTTATCTTATCAACCTGCTAACCTATGAGATTCACCTTATAGTTTTCTTTACTAAAGGGAACTCTACATTAAAATGGAGTACATGAAAACATTTTTTACTCAGTCATTTAAACCTTTTGACTAATTTTGCTTCAAAATCCATCAAATTCGCATATACATAGCTATTGTTAGAAAACGTTGTTAGATGGATTATCGCCTAAGGCCTCCCTTGGCTGTGTACCACTGTCCTTTTGGTAAATCTGTCCCCAGACCCCACTCAATGCCTGTGCTCAATGAAAACATTTTTGGAATAAATTTCGGCGGGGCTTCACACAGACTCCTGAAATTCTCCTCTGCAGATTAAGCCAAGGTTCTGTCTTCACTTGGGTAAGGAGAGGTCTCGCAGAGCACTTCAGGTGGCCCGCCTGGCAATGTCGGTCAGCTTTTGTGCTGTAATAGACAGTACTCCTCAGCTGGATTTCATATTAGCTTGTAAACTGAAGGTCTTGTGACTCAAGTAGCTTCTCTCCTGCGCCCACGCTGGAGACCAAACCTGTGCGTGCCCATCTCTGAGTTCCATACCCAACTCCAAGCATTCATATTCTGGGAGTTGGGTGGGACGGTATTTACTTTATAACTCTTACTGAGTAGTTCAGAGGCATTTGTTAGAATGCTACATCCGTTAAAACTAGGAAAAGCTGGTCTCCCCCTGCTCCTAGGTCAAGAAAACAGTTCTTCCTTCAGCTTCCTGTTAGGTTTGAAAATGAGTGTGGATTTGTGTCGCAACACGGGAGTTAGAGGTTTATGGGTGACTCAGGTGTCCTGGGTGCGCATAAGACAAGGGAACGTTCTGATTCACGACAGCCAACAATTTGGTTATTTAAAAAAAATAAAAAAATAAAAAAAAACTGCATGCTGTTAATGAGATCAACCCAGAGATTCTGAGGGAGCTGTTTTCGGAGCTATGTGTTAATTGACTGAATCAACTTTGTATTGACAATCAATTCAAAGCACTCGTTAACAGTTACACAAATGTTTGCAAGGCCTCTCTTTTGGCTCCTCCTTCTTTCTTCCCACAAAAATCCATGAAAGATTGAATGTGGTCGGGAGACTTCTCGTGCCCAAATGTTAATTAGCCCCATGGTGCTTGCCTCAGCATCTCGCCAGACTTAGTCTATAAGGTTAGGGAAAGGGTAAGAGCCAGTAGGATACGACCTGCATTAACTTCCTGCACGTAAACCCGTGGACTGTCCACAGAACTCACTAAGCCTTAACCGCCCCCTGGTCTGTCCTTAATTCAAACATCACAGCCTGAAGGGGGCATGCACATCCGAATCCCAACAAACAGCACTCGAACAGTTCAATAAGGCCATCACTCGCTGTGACCTCTTCCACACACTTCTAGGACAGAGAGTAACGGAAGATTGGGGTAGACTTTTAGAATAAATAAAACTGGCTTAGCGTCCGGGCAATCTCTTAAGGTCTGCGTTTGACCTTCGGAGTTCCGGCCCTGCACGGATGTAGAGACACGTTGTCAACCTCCAGCTGCGTCGGCAAAGCTGAAGGGAGTCTTTGTCCCTGCTGTTTATATCATTACGAGGAGTAACTGGTCTGTGTGCAGCATGTCACGCGTGGCAGCGTTTACAAACTCAGTTGTCTGAGCCCTATGACGATCCGAGAGCTGTGAGGTGCATGAGATGAGATTCACCCTGCTTCTCAGTGAGACACCCTCACTTGCTCACCTCAGCAAGCCATCACACAGACGGAGTGACAGCTACATGCGGGGAACTTGACTCTGTTTCCCTGCCTCTACATTGACCCTTTGAAGCCTGACAGTGTATTATAGTAGCCTTGTCCTGCTCTATGAGAGAGACATTTGGCCTTCTTCCTGGCTCCCATTCACTAGATGCCAGTGTTGCTCTCAGCTGTAAGGATCAGAACTGTCCTCAGACATCCCCCCAATATCCCCTGGGGGACAAAGTATAAAAATCACCTGCAGTTTGAAATCACCTGGTTCTGCCAGTGCCCGGCTTCCAGGGCTCTGACTGGCTTCTTGCCTTGGCTGCTGGAGGGACAGTTCCATCAGATTCACAAGTGTGGAAGGGGCGGGCTGACCAGCTCGTGTGGTAACTGACAGATCCGGCACATTTAGCACATGTTGGCTTTGAGAATAATGGGCAGAGGCTGGGATGACATTTTCAATAAATCAAAATGTAGGCTATCACAAATCTATTAATATTTTCTGGGAGTTTATTATGTACCAAATCAGTCATTCAAATGACTGCATGCCTTAGGTGCTTTCGTGAAATAAATTGGATTTCTTGCGGTAGGCTAGGAGCAGCAGGCAGGGAGAACCTGTATTTCCTGGCCATACTGCGCTGGGTGGGTGATGAATGCATAGGTAGTCTCCACCAGCTAGGTCCTGTGATTTCCCCACTGACTCTCTTTTCAAAATAAAACCCCTGCCCTGTTGCCCCATGTCCTCTTTGTAAGTCACGTTTGATCTTGCATGCCTTCTAGCGCCCATTTTTCCACCGCAGCACAAAAGTGAGGGGAGCAGATGACTAATAGCAGGCTCCTTGGGCTTGGCTAGCTTTCTGGTGTAATTCAGTTATAAATGAGGATGGGGATCCCGAGCGGTGGGATCAAGGGTTTGGGAAGGATGAGGATATCTCTGAATGTTTAGACGCTGCTGCTCTGGCTTGGGGAATGGTGGCCCTCTAAAATCCATGTTGTAACTTGGTCTGGAAGGGGGAAGTATTAAAGGACGTGATCTTTGGAAGTAGTAACATCTCCTCAGGGAAGGGATGCACGTCTGTATAAAGGAGGGTGGAAACAGCGCTCTCTAACCCTTCGATCACTTGGCCACCTAAGTTCACCACAAGAAGGCACAATGTTGGAGGCAACAACCAGCCCCTACCGGTCATCAGCCCTGCTAGATCCTAGACCTTGGGTTTCCTGGTCCTGAGAATCATGAGTACATTTATATAATTTACAAATTACCAGTCTCGGGCATTTTGTCACAGTAGCACTACAGCTCGGTTGCAGTACATCTGAGAGCGCGGCTCCTTCTTACAGAGACTTAACGGGAGCCAAGGCTCTAAGAGCTTGATTTACTTAAGAAGATGCGGAAAGTGCCAGGAAGAGGGGGATCCTGGGAAACTGCCTAGCCTGGACTGGAGCATAACGAAGAACTGGAAAAATTCTACTGGTTTATAAGGTACCTAGATTTTAACTCATTCTTAAAGCCCATGGAATTAAAAATAATGTGTAGGGAGGTCTCACAAGGCCCTGCCCCTAGTTTAGTTGAGGAGTTATAGACAGTGATCAGCCCTACCATATACATATGAGTAACACTAACAGTACTCAGCAGTATACATACATATACATACATGTGTGTATAAGATAGAAGTGTGTGTGTGTGTATGTGTGTGTGTGTTAGAAACTACCTTAAATATCATCTAGAAGAGATAGCAAAACACTTCTCAGAAATCTATTGCTCTTTTAAAAAACAAATACACCAAATTAAAACATTTTAAATAAACAGAGCACAGATTTTAAAGTATGTTTATATATGCGTGTGCTGTGGTAGATATGGCGGTCAGAGGACAGGTTGAATGATCAGTTCTCTCCTTCTGTAGGTTCTAGGAATTGAACTCAGGCCATCAGGCGAAGGGGCAAGCACCTTTACCCGCTGAGCCCTCTCGCTGGCCTGGCACATGCTTCTGAAACACGGTTTACCGCTGTCATCCCTTTGTATCTTCATCCATCAGATGAGCTGAGCTGACGCGAAAAAAGAGGATTCATTGATCCCAGGGACACAAGCCTAGATCACAAGATCACGATGTTAAGTCTGCTGTCTTTGAAACGTGTGCTCTTTCTGGTTCATACCGTCTCTGTTATTAAATTACTTAATTTATCAGAGCAAAAAGCAAAACCTTAGGGAGGCCATTAGCAATTTACTATTTCCAGTTCTTTTGGGAATCTGTTAATTGCCCTTTCATAAATGCTGCTCATTATGATTAAGACTTTGATTAAATGTGGGAGCCTAGCATTTATATAATATTACAGACATATTTAACATGAATTTAAAGCTCCAGAGTAGCATGGGCTGTGCAGTCACATCTATGGGTACTATAATACTCACTGTTAACCAACCTAGAATTCTTTCTTTTTCTTTCTGTATGTGGGAATTTTGCCTGTATACATGTCTGTGCGCCACATGCGTGCCCCTTGCCTTAGAAGTGGACTTACAGAGGACTGGGAGCTGCCATGTGGGGTCCTCTGTAAGAGCAGCCAGTGCTCTTAGTCACTGAGCCACCTCTCCAGTCCCCAGTGCTAGCTTCTCAAGAGCTGGTTTTTTTATAGTATGACTGACTCCCCCTCGAGAACTTTACGATGCAAGGAAGGCTTGGATGGTAAGTCACAAAAGTCGGTGTGAGGAGGCCTTGCCAGAGGGGCAGACCAGCCTCATGGTGCTTGGGAACACTTGAGCTTAAGGGACAGATGTCGAGCTGTGAGAGGGAGGAGGGTGCTGTGGTGAGAAGGGCTGTGCATTCTGTCGTGGGCACTGTAGAGCTGTTAGCCATGCCCGTCAGAACTCAACAGTACCTGTTGTTGTAAAATTATTAAAAATGGCTGTCTTTTACTCCGCTAGGTTCAGCACCACAGCACACCAAGATATCTGGTAGACATCTTGCCAGAAACACACATCCCAATTCCGTAGTGGCCCAGTGTCTCTGCCGATGCACATTCTCTTATACTTAAATCGCCACAAGAAAGAACACACAACACAATAACCTCTGATCCCATTGATAAGATATAAATTGCCCACCTAGACACACAAAGTCCTGTACACATCCATTCCTTAAGAACATTCATAACAGCCTGTAAATACACAGAGAGGAATCTTAACGTCAGCCTCCATGTTCTCTCCACGGCTACTCTGCCAGTCTCCTCCAGTCTCTCATTCCAGTCTCCTCCTCTTCCCTCAAACTTTTCTCCCGCCATCCTTCCTTCTCGTCCAATGAGAGGCCTCAATCTATCTTGTACCTGCCTTTACCTTATAACACCCTACAAGTACCCACTTGTAGCTTACAGCACATTGCCAGAGGAGGAGAGTGAAGCGGAGGGTCATGGAATGTGCCTATTCAAGAGAAGGGATCAGAAAACTGGTCCCTGTCCCGCCATGCTCTTCTGTCTTCGTTTCTCTGTGCACATCAAGGCAAGGGAGATAGTCAGAAGCTACAAGGAAGGAAACTGGGACAGAGGGCATGTGGTAGGGAAATGGGTTTGGGCGCATATTGTTCTCATCACTTGGAGGTCATTTTACCCAAGTTCCGAAGATCACTTGGTCAGAAAAGAATCTGCTGTATCCTTTTGTATGCTTGCAAGGAGCGAATGAATCGACATTAATACATTGATTATTTAACATGGTAGCATTATGTTATGACTATCCATGCATGCATATATATGTATGCATAGATGTGATTAAATCTAAATTTACTCAGGAGGTAAGAGATTAAACTGCTTTTTCCATTTAGTCCAAGGGCTTGTTTGGAGAGGCATTAAACCCTTCCTTCTGAGTGAGTCTGCGTACACTATGCTTCCATTGGGGAGTTAGCAGCCAATGAACGAATGTGTACATGTTAGCATGTACATTCATGTGTCATGAATGAATCAACATTTCCTGGTCCTGTCCTGTCTCTTCCTTCCTACCACCCTCTTACCTTCCTTCTTCTCTGTCTTTGCCCCACTCCTTAGACAAACATTTGTCAAGTGCCTATAAGACCTGTCTGAAATGAGACGGGGGGGGGGTCTTTACATTGGGCTAAGAGGTGGAAAATAATTTAAGACACTAAATGAAGAATGGGATTATATAGTTTATAATAAAGGTTTTGGAAGAATAGGGCAGAGTTATGGAATAGATGGTGCCATGGCTGTGGAAAAGAGGGTCAGAGAAAGCCTCTCTCTGCAGGGGGCATGTGAGCACAGAGCTAACCATATATGTATCCGTATGGAGATTCCCCAGGAAGAGAGTAGAGGCTATCAGAAGGAACAACTTGCATTTTCCCCCACTTAAAGCTCACTAGGAGAGGCCAGGACAGACAGTGGCAGTGACTGTGACTAAGACAGATGGCATAAGTCTTTGTAGATTGGGAATCATGTCTTATGAAATCAGAGCTACTGGGGTTGTCCCTATAACTCTCAATAGGAGGCCAGCTATGTCCATAGTGAAGAACCAGCCTGCCTCCATCTTGGGCTTAAAAGCTATTATATAGTAAAGACAAACTAGGTTCTCATTCCTCATTATGACTAGGTCCTCATTATGACTACATCTGTTCCTCAAGACTGGGCTCTGCCTCACTTCACTGCCTTTTCCAGGAAATGACAATCAGGTTTTTGTTTCAAAAAGTTGTAGTCATCAAGGATCTTGTGACCAGACCCTTGTTTCAAAGATTGCTATGACTACCTTGCTATGGTCTGCTTCTGTAACCCTGCCTATTTTGTGTGCCAACCACCATTTGGCAACTCCCTACCTCTTTACTGTAAAAATCTTGTCTTCCTCACATGCAATGTCGATCTCTTGAACCACACTTTAAAGGAGAGACAGCCCGTGTGTGTGAATAAAAAAAGAAAGACTTGCTTTAATTAATTGCTTGATTTAATTAATTTGGCCATGATGATTTGGGTCGGTGGTCTTTCTCTTTGCATCTTTGAGAGTAACAATAGGAGTTGATGAAATAGTTTGACAGCAAATTTAGAGACCTACAGGACCGCAGGGCCATTAAAGCCGGAAGAACGTGTTGACAGAGAGGGGGTGACTGGTCACACTGCACAGTGAAGAGAGATGAGGGTGTCAAGAACTGGATACAGATCCTAGGAAGCAAACGGGCTGCTGATTCACTCTGCTCATAATTTTATTTATTATAAAGACATATCTCAGGGAAGGGGAGCTGGCAGACAAGGAAAAATGAGCTCAGGGGGCCTTCAAAATTCTTACAACACTGTTCAAAGGGGTCTGAGCACAGCCGTGTCTCACACATGATTTTATCGCCCTCTCCCCTGCCTTCCTTGTCCTAACGGGACTTACATTATTTATGCATTTTGTATTTTAGTCTCCTTGCCAGTAAAGTCACAGTCTTCATGCTGGAAAAACCTCAGAGCAGTATCATTATCACGATTTTTCTTCTCAAATGAGCTATATAATAATGATTCCATTTATTATACCTGGAGACTTTTTTTTTTAAATTAACCTCCCAGAGATCAAGTTCATGAATTATTGATGCAGAGATTTCTAGATTGTCATTATTATGACATTCCCAGTAAATTTCCTTCTCGCATTGTCAAGGCTTGGCTTAGTAGCTAAGAGAAAGCAAGCCTTTATGAACCAACCATCTCCGAATGGAAAAAGCTTTTCCTCCGCTCCGCAGGAGATCCCAGCTCCTCACTTGCTGATTATGCGAGCATCAAGCTCTGGATTCATTTGCCTTCCAAAGGCTCCTGCCATGCTGCTTCCAATTACTTTAAACCGGGCGTCCGATTCCCTAGTAACTGCTGGGTTCTGCTCGTCCATCTGTTCCTGCAGGGGCTTGAAGCCCCAGAAAGAAGTAGCAGTTAGAACATTTCAACCTAATGTGCCATCCGGAGGTCTGCAGGCCAGTCATTACAACACAATGATGGGAGCCTCACCTCCTCTAGGTGAGTTGACGAACATAGGAGGAGCTGACAGAAATAAGGCCAGTGAGCGGGGAGGGAAGGAGTCCCGCCTCCTGCTGGGGGCCACTTCCTCTTGTGAGCCACCTACAGCTCAGAGTCCTGAGGCGTGGTCTGTAGGCCACCAGTGTGCTCAGGACACAGGCTTGAGGTGATTGCTTTAGAATGCTTTAAGGTGTTTTTTCCTCCTAGAAAGTCGTAAATGTTTGGGTGGATGGCTCCACCATCGGCAGAGCTGTTCCTAAGGGCCTGTGTGTATTTCCCCATAGCTTTCTCTGTCGCTCTGCGGCAGGATGCAATGGAGCCCACGTTAAGCTGGCTCTAGAAATAAGTTCCTAGTATTCTTAGTGGAGTGGAATTGCAATGGTAGGCGATACAGATAAATCTTAGAGAAGCAATTTATTAAATTAATGATTACTTGATTCAAATAAATCTGTTTGTTGTTGTTGTGTGTGTGCACACGCATGTATCTTATGGTGCTAGAACATTAAATAAAGGCATGCACCTTAGAGTTGACCATCTAAAACTTAGAGTCATTTCTTTATGTCACCCTGTGTGGTCGAGATTACTCCACCCCCTACCCCCAAAGGTCCCTTTCCCATAAAATTACTGGGAGAATTAAGTGAGATGTAACTTAGCGCAAGATCTGTCATATGGTAAACATCTAAAACACGGCAGCTGTCACACATCTGTGCTGCTGAGAAGTGAGCTAAATATTGCTATGTAAGGGAAGTCACTTTAGAGAGCCACATGAATGACAGTCCTGTCCTACTCTGTGTCCTTGCCAGTAAAGTCAAGACAGAGCAGGTGCACCTGGCAAACTGATGGAGCACACTAGGCTGCACAATGGGGGATATGTCCAAAGTCATGGCCTTAGAGCTTCAATGGGTAGAGGCTAAGTACCAATTACTTTTAAGCTCAAACACAAAGTGAGTGTGGAAAGTCCTATGGGCTTCTGTTAGTGACAAGCCCATGCTGCCTTGGGGTGCTGAGAGGTACTGGCCCCATCGCTTTCAGGTCTAAATACTTGAGAGCTGGAAGTCTATACTGTCCTCTGGGCATTGTGCTTACGGAGGGGTTTGTCTTCCTAATTACATGGCAAGGAGACCCAACTTTAGTGGGTCCTGTTCTTAGTTCCGTCTCCTGCGAGGTTGTCTGGCAGATCTTGTAAGTTAAAAGTATTTAGGAGCAGGTACTTGTTTTAATAAATGTTTTCAGTTCCTTGCCTTTAATGATTCATTTAATCATCCGACCTGCTCTACAAGGCTGACCCTGGCCCTCTCTTGCTTGAAATAATAATAATAAAAAAAGAGAATGTTGCCACGTAGAGTGACATAAGTGGTTTGTTCAAATTAGGTATGTTTCACCGATGGAATTTGAACTCAGGAAGTTTAATGTGAGAGGCGGTTTTCATGGTTTCCCTATATTGCTACTCTTCGAAAAATGTACCTTGCCAGTATTTATGTAACCTATGGATAGTCACTGGAGTAGATGACTAAGAGGTAGGGACCCAGGGGAGAGTGATCTGACATGTAATCCTAAGAGGGGGGCAGATCAAGAGGGGGAGGGCTCAAAGTGTGGACAGAGGTAACCCCTCCGTCACATTGTATCCTTGGGCAGATTCTGTATCCAAAGGGCTTTGGCAAAGGAGAATGATGTATGTCAGCGCAGAGAAGCAAGGCCACGTGGGCCCCTCGTCTTCCTTTGCAGGAGAGACATTTCCCATCAGGATGATTAGGTAGAAGCCAGCAATGAAGTCCCTCAATTAGCATTCCTTCAAAATGCCATCTGTGAGTGACTAGGGAGGTGACAGCCAGCAGGCGGAAACACACAGGGCGAACTCTGCAAAGACAGGAGTCTGGGGAGGCAGAGCTGCTTCATCTACTGCTGCCGGGCATGTTCAAGGGTCCAGCCACCAAGCAAATGCCCCCTGCCACGGAGACAGAGACAGAAGCTATGATTGAGTGGGTGCTTAAAGACGCAGCGTCGTCTTATTTTTATACCAGACTTAACGGAATGCTGTTGACTTTCTCGAGCATTTGGAAACTTGCAAAAAAATTAAAAAAATGAAAATACATCCAGGTTATGGAGGAGACGCGTCTCAGAATGCATCGGGACTTGGTAGCATCTGGTCCACTCTCTCCCAGGCTCTGTGTCCCCTGCACTTCACAACTGCTACCCTCACAGGAGGGGGAGCCACCATACCTGGCTTTATTTCAAAGCTGTAGTGAAATCCTTAGTGCTGCTGTGGTAGGGAAAAGGGAGAGGCATATGGAAGAAGCCAGCAGACCCCTTCTCTCTGGAGCGGTATATAAAGGACAGAGCATGCTCAGGATAAGCATGCATGTACAAATATGGCAGAAGGTAGATGTCGTGTAACTGGCCTCAGAAGAGTCACTATTCTTATAGCTTACAGCCAAAGAGCTTCTATCCTTTCCTAGCTCTCTGGTCTACTTCTCCTGAGGGGAGGGGGACGTCGAGGGGGACGGGATGGGGAAGAGTCTTTTTCTTAATATATTGGCCTTGATTTTATCACCATCCATGTGTCTCTGGTGCAATTTTTTTTGGTTGTTGTTGTTGTTCTGGGACACAAGAACCTGAAACTCTCAGGGGTGCCCTGTGGACTCCGACCCAAGCTTATAAAACCACTATATTGCTTGGTATCCATGCCAGCTGAGAAACCCAGTTGGTTCTTTTCATGCACTGAGACAACAGACTGAGTGTTAGGAAAGGGTGTGAGATCTTGTGTTACTTAGATTCTGCATTGGAAAACCAACCAACCAACCAACCAACCAACCAACCAACCAACCAACCAACCAACCAACCAACCAAAAAACTAGCCAGAACTGTAGAACACCAGTGATTGAAGCACCTTGAGGACAAAGGCAAAGGGTTGCTGCAAGTTTGAAGCCATCAGGGTTTGCACAGTGAGTTCTAGACCAGTCAGGAGAGACTCTCTCCTAAAAGCAAAGCACAAAACCCCTAGAATCTATTCCTGTGGAGTTTAGTGGATCAATGAATTTCTTCATCCCCTAAATGCAATACTTGAAGTCTGCTTGTACGGAGGCACCAGATGGAAGGGAAATTTCAGTGTCTTTACTCCTATTTGCCTGTCCATCCGTTCATTCATTCTCTGAACAGCTATTGTGCTCACACTGTTAGAACGATACTCAGTTAATCCAATTGGATTTTACGTACTGAAATTAGCATTCAGGTTCTCGCCCCATGGGCAAGGACACAGGCTGGAGATGCTTTAGTTATGTGCCCATGAGGGCTATGCTGCTTTGGAAGAAGGTTTTGCATCAGGTGAACCTGTGAGATCCATCTTTGATATAGAATATCAAGGCCTCTGAAATCTATCCTCAGCCTTCCCTGACACCCATGACCTTCTCTCTGTCCTACCCCCGCAGTGAACTCTGGTTTGTGTGGGTCTCCCTGAAGTTACACTGTACAGTAGAAATAACCAGAGCCTCAGATGGAATGTTACAATTTCTAGTACATCTATGAGGTGATCAAAAAGGGTGAAAGTGGTTTTGACACCAAGTTTTACTTATCTATTGATATAAAACCACAGCTCTCATCTCAAAGGGATGGGAAGTTTATTCTGGGACACGAGAACCCGGAAATCTGAGTGTTCCTGACCCAGACGTGTGGATTCAGGTTACCCCAAATACCACACTTTGATGTGGTACTAGCTTCATGAAGTTTTGTTAAGTTTTGTGAAGACAGAAAAAAGAAAGCCATAAATCAAGGTAGTTTTCAAATGCACTGGTGGAAATATTAGATGGGTCGGTTACAGGAGAGAGGAGGAATGTGCTGAGGTCCTTGGCTGCTATCTGATGACATTTTTAGCCTGTGGGTTAGTAAAAGCTACAGTCATTTGGCACATTTGGAAAGGTTTCACTGATAGTCACGAGAATATAACTCAAGGACAGAGGTGGGCAATGAAGCACTATTAGGGGGTTAAAGATAGCTTCATATAACTTGGCTCTGAACCTACAACATGCTAGCTCTCTGGTCACCGAGATTCTACTCAGTCAGTCAGCCTTGTAGAATCTTTGACACAGGCGAGGGAACCCCACCCTCAAACTTCAGTTTGTATATCCCAACAAAGAATTATTATTTATGCAGTCGGCATCAAGAATATTAAAATATTTTATATCATCCGTTTTGAGCTGAGCCTTTGAAATTCGGTTTGCGTTCTGCATTTATAAATTGGATCAGCCATGTTTTAAGTGTTCACCGGCATTTATAGGTGGTAGTGATTATGATACTGCTGAGTACAATTTGACCTAGTGGCCACCAGGCCAGCACCATGTGATGGTTTCTAGTTGTCCTATGGTACCTACTCTTCCTTTCTCCTGAAGCATGAGTCTTACCTGGACATATAGTTGTTGTTGGTCTAGAGACTACATTTCCCAGCCTGCCCTATAATTTATCATACCACAGGACAATGTCTGTTGGCTAGAATATAAATAGAAGACAAGCTTGCAAGTTTGAGTCATTCCCGTCTCTTGTATTTCTTCATTCACGCTACAGGAGTCACACATAGTAATGAACCTTAACTCCCAGTATTTCCGAATATGATCTTATTTGAAAATGTCACTCTAGGTTTCATTAATTAAGGTTACAGTACATGAGTACAATATGGTACATTCCTGTAAGAGAAAGGCCCATGTACAAGAGAAGATGGCCTTGTGAAGATGGAGGCAGAGACGGCCAATGATGGCCAGCAGATACAAGGTACTAGAAGAAGCAAAGATTTCATTCATGGTTTTAAGGAATGCATGGCTTTGGTGGCAGCTTGATTTCTATCACTTAACCTAAAGACCTTTGAGGCAATACATGATGTTGCTAGCTACCTAGCTTGTGGAACTTTACTATGTTAGCCTTTGACAATAGGTACTGTCTAGCAAATACCTTTTCCTTCAGGGTACAACTGAAGAACCTGTTTGTTGTGAGGCAATTTCCTCTGAGATAAACCTTCCATCTTGGAAGGAAATCTTTTAAGGCTCAGGATGTTCTAAAGGGAGATGAGACGGTCCAACCTGCCTGGAAGCAATCAGGGAGTAAATAATTCAAAGGTTTCAGGAAGTCCTTGAAACTGAACAGATTTATCAGTCTCCTCCCTCCAAGAGCTTACATAAGCAGTAAGTTACTGAGAAACACTCCCAAACAAGCTGAGTAGAAGAGGCTCAGATCAGCCTAGAGACCTAGAGGAGACAGATCAGCCAAACTGCCTTCAAGAAGCTGATGATTGTTGGGGGGGCGGTAATGGGGGAGGATGGGGAGGGAACACACATATAGAAGAAGGAGGGTTAGGGGGATGTTGGCCTGGAAACTGGGAAAGGGAATAACAATTGAAATGTAAATAAGAAATACCCAATTTAATAAAGATGGAGGGGGAAAAAACCTAACAACTTAAAAAAAAAAGAAAAAAAGAAAAAAAGAAGCTAAGACCAGCACAACTGCTCAGAAGAGGGAATGACCGGGTAAGCTACCTTTCCACTCTCCAACATGTTGAGCTGCCTGCAAGTTATACACTGGGCTCTATGGTTTCAGCTTTTGGGAACTGTCACCCATGCTGGGGTGGGCTTGGCTGATGGTAACCAGCCTGAGTAATTTCTATTCCAGTAAGAATCACCCATACTCCTTCTATAAGTAGTTCCAGTAAAACTTATTGGTTCACTAAGCTGGACTTTAGTAACATTCTTACTTCAGTTGTTGTTGGTTTCCTATGTGGGGTGAGCAGCCTTTTTTAATGTCTCTCCAAGAGCAGCATCACACAACACTATTGCCAAGGATCAGCCTCATGTAGAGGCACAGTGGCATTGCTGACTGGAGGTCTTCAGTAATGGCCACTTGTCAGATCTCTGCCATTCCAAGCATGGTTCAGGTTATGAAACACAGGAAATGTGGCCTAGGAATTAAAAGTACCTTAACTTCCTGAGGATAATCTCCCAGGAAAGAGTGATCAGAGAACAGAGTGTCCAGGTACAAGAGCTTGGAAGGGTTCTCATAAAGACAGAGAGCTCTCCTTAAAACGGACCCCATGGCAAACAGCATGGGAAGAAACCAGCTTGCTCTTTGATTTAGAACTGGGAATAAATGTGGAGCATTGGCCCACTCTATCACTCTTTGCTGATGTCCTGTGATCCCATTGTGAAGAAGGGTTCTCAGGTCTACCTGCATCTTTCCTTTCCTCCCCTGCAAACCTTTTCCTCCCCAGAGACTGAGTAATCTGAAACACAAAGACTTTTAAGATGTTGTTCTAGGCTTTCTTTTTCAATTTGGAAAAACATCCCTTTCTATTTGACAGAATCCATATCAAGAGCAGACACTAGGAGCCCAGGATTTTGCTTGGCTCACTGCCAAAGTGGGAGGACGGACAGCAAGGATGAGTATCTGCAATAGATCTAGTGTTGGCCAAGGTTAGCACTCCCATACTGTCTCTAATAGAAAGACTCATTTGTGATGTTCTACAATTGTTCTCCTTTAAGAAATACTTTAATATATTTAGTCTAAATTGCATGATGGCAATTATGCTCCTAAGTCTGATTAAGTGGCCTGATAGAAGGAATCTTTGCTTCCATAAGGGGTATTTGTTTTTCAATAGATGGGTCTAATTTTCCATGGTGGGAGGAATCATATTATAAGCATCGAGACTGCTTTTTTTTTCATTAGTTATTTATAAAGCTCTTATTAGGCTGATTAAATGTACAAAGGGGAGAAAAATAAGTTATTGTTAATCAATTTCTAATCTATTCATTATGGAGCTGATAGAAGGTAATGCTCACTCACCGTGGGGGATCTTTCTTTATTCAGACTTCAGATCATCCCATTGCCATGTATCATGTCAATTAATAGGCAGGACATTTAACTTTCTACAATTAGCATCCTTGTTTGTCACCTTTGTAACGTCACCTTCTTCTTCACAATTCCTGCTGTGATTCCTCATTGTGCGGTGAGTGAAAACACAGTCTTTGGGTAGGAACTCAAGGTGGACAGCTTCTGGTGGATAGTAACACTGGCCTGTGGTACTCTCTCTTTTATGAGAGCTATGGCACTGTCCTGTCTTAACTCTATGAAATTAAGTGAGGCTGAATGACATGCTTGGTTAATGAGAGGAAGTAGAACAGATGTATAGCAGAGACCACAGTCTCTAACTGTTGGTATCCAAACCTCTGGTCCTTCCCTTGTTGTGACACATATACTTTGGGTGTAGGTGGCTATAACAGTCAACAGGCTGCTGTCTTTCCCACGTGGCCCCGCCTGAGAAGAAGGTGGAAGAGAAGTCCTCGCTAACACAAATGGACATGTTTTGAAATTGATAAAGACACCCTTGCCTCAAACCATTAAAAATTGGGGCTGTTTGTTAACATGGTTTAGTATCAGAGTTCCCTCTTTCAAAACTTGATCAGCTCCACTCTGTTTGCAAGTGAGGTTTGACTTGGAACATCTACATATCATAGAAACAATAACGTCATCTTCCTGAGGAGGAGGATGGAGGGAGTGAAGTTCTCTCTTTACTGTACAATATACCCTGGCACTCCCTTACAACTTTCCTAGCATTTCTTGGAACTCAACCTGAATCCCAATGAACTAGAAGAAGCAAAAATCTCACCAGTTAAATTCTGGCCCAACAGTCACAATCTGTAGCTTGTAAAAAGGAAGGATCTGGACAAACAACATATTTTCTTTTGTTTCACAGAGTGATTCAGGGGGTTCTGTTTAAAGATGGGTGGATGACACACACAGCTTGGGGGTTGAACTTCCCTTGAGCAGATGAAAAGTTAGAACATCACCGTTTCCCTACTCCCCCATCTTGAGGATCATGTCAGTTGCCATTGTCATTATACTTACACATCTGTGATACTTAGAAAAATATCCCTGTCCCCTGTGGCTATTTAAAGTAGCGGAATGTACTCAGGGAAGGCTGTGTTATCCTAGGAGTCAAAGAATGCATTTCTCTGTAGCACAACACTGCCAAGTGTTAAAGCTAAGCTTGTGCATGCTTTGCAGTCATCCTATCAGTTACTGGCATTGTCCGTGGCTTTTTTCCTCAGGCACCAGAGTTTGTAATGTCTCTTCTGGTGTCTTACATATGCCCCTGTCGTCGAGTTCTGAAGAAACGGTCCCTGGTGCACCTGGCTGTCAGTCAGCTGGGATGCTCATGAGGAATGCAGACCACAAGACTTCAGATTCACTGAGTTCCCACCATTTTCTGCATCTTTCATAGGCATCTATCTTTCTTCTCCAGAAAATTTCTGGGCATAACTCACTATGATAATCACTGAGCTATGGCTAAAGGAACCGTAAACATAGAACCAAAGTTCTAAGAACTGGGAGAGAAGTTTTATTTTCTTTCTGGTATTGCTCAGCAGTACCAATTGATCAGTCACTAGCTGATTGGCATCTCGGTCGCCTCTCAGCTTTGGCGTTTATAAACAAGGCCACCGTAAATATCCCTGTCAAAGCTGAGGTGTGCGAACGCATTTTCATCTAATTTAGGTAAATGCCAAAGACAGAGTGACAGTTGGGTGCTAGGTTTCATAGGAAACAGGGACGCTATCCTCAACAGTGATTATTATTTACACCCCTCATGGCAAGGACTCACTGGATGCTCGCGTGGCTCTGTGTCCTTACCAGCATTGGATGCTGTTAGTGTTTTGGAGTCTGGTCACATATGACTTGTAGTGGCGAGTGATATGACGTGCATCTTCTCGGATGCTAATTTGGTGTCTGTCTATCTTTGATGGGGACTCTTCCCATTTAAAAATCAGATTGTCTTCTGGTTGTTAGCATTCTGGTTTGTTTATTCCACATAGCAGCCCATTATTAAATATGTACCTGGGCAATATGTCCCTCCCAGGAAGCCATCTTTATTGGTTGGTCTGTTTGAAGGAGTCTGGAGCTGGGTCCAAACACAGTTGCCCACACTCTTGCCTGCACTTGTAGCGATCTATTTTTCCCTTCAGCTTTGCAGCCCTGATTGGTCATGTGTTCTTTGTTGTTTCTGACATTCTAAATTTGTCCCTTTGCTTCCCAGAGGTGCCTTGTGGGTTGACATGGGTCTATACACCAAAGGAATGGGGCTGGGCGAGGAAAGATGTGCCCTAAAAGTACAATTTATCTATAGCCCTACTTTACATTGTGTCTGGGAGTAGACAAGAGCCACATTCGCATGGGTTAACTCCAGCTGGGCATCCTGCTTGAGATGTGTGTAAGCGTGTAAGCTTATTATCAGCCACCAGAGACAGCAATGCCTCTACCACTGTATTCTTGTCATGTATTGTGTTGAGAACTGCTCTCCACAGGTCACACATAGCAGCTCTCCGATATATTGTTATTAGTGTTGCTGGTATTGTCCATCCTGTGCTGTGGTTGCTCAAGTTTTCCTCATAGGATAATTTATTGGATCCTCACCCCTGAGAGAGGCACTAGTCTGTCTCCTCTTCATTGCTGAGGACACAGGTAGGAATTAGTTGAATTGGTGTTAAACTAGTGGATAGCAGCACCCTCTATGCTCACGAGCAGTTTTTTCAGTCATAAAACAAAACAAAACAACAACAACAACAACAAAAAAACAACACAAGGGGACAGTTTCTATGAGTCAAGGAGATTGATAGAAGAGGACCACTTTCTTTCTTTCTCTCTTTCTTTCTCTCTTTCTTTCTTTCTTTCTTTCTTTCTTTCTTTCTTTATTCCTTTTTTTGGAGCTGAGGACCGGAACCCAGGGCCTTGTGCTTGCTAGGCAAGCAGTCTACCACTGAGCTAAGTCCCCAGTCCCAGAGGACCACTTCTTACAAAGCTGAGGGCATAGGTAAAGTTCTTGAGACTCCAAGAGGCTTTCTTGCCTCTTGTCCTCCAAACAAACATCCAGCAGCCTTAGAATCCTCCACATGCAAAAACCTGGCAAAGCCTGGTCAGTTATTTATGCTTTTTGATGGGTTGGGTTAGCTAGAGTTCCCTTAAGGATGAGGCCTGGCAGGGAGAAGCCATAAAGAGACATAGGGTTGGTAAGCAGAGAAGGCCAATAGTCCTGAAATCATCCTGACTGGGGGAATGAATTCTAAAGAGACACATGGGCCCTCTCTATGGCTGTCAAATGGAATCTCATACTGGGGGAAAGCAGAAAACTGAAGTCCCGTGTCAGTCAGATGGGGGAGCTTGTCTTCCAGGAAGAGACTGCATAGAGTTGACAACTTGCAGGAGAGACTAGGCCTGGGGCTTTGGGTTGCCGGGGCTTGATTCTTCCACTGGGCTCAGCCCCAGCATGTGTTATGAGGCCCACTGCTCTTCTGCGAAGGTCAGAGGCAGAAGCAGTCTGGTCTGCACTTGATTTTTTTTAAAGGTTAGAAACATCATTCACAGCACTGCAGGGTGGCCTCTATACAATGCCAGATGTGAGGATCCTTTTCCAACACTCTGTTAGGAATTCTGACAATGATGATGATGGTGGGAGCCAGGCTCCCTTCCTACCTTACAAGTCAAGATCTCCTTGGCCTATTTGCAGCAGCATGGGGCCTATGGGGCCAGCATCACTCTTTCTCTTCAATCCTTCGTCTGGATTTTTAACCTCGATGTATAATTTGTTGCTGTGTTGGTATATCTACTTATGTAGCATGATGGAAGGTATTAATATACCTTGAAAGCCATATCAGTGACATGGTGTGGGAATAGGAGATAAGGTTTTTCACATCTGGAGTGACACAGAATACAAAGCTACAGGTTTCAAGATGTAGCCCAAAGAGTCTCGAGGGCTGGAAGAATGGGCCAGTGTGTCTGTAAGAGACTTAATGAGGAGTGCGTTGGGAAGCATGACTTTTTTGAAGGTAAATTCTCACTGTGGACTAGTTAGTGTGTCTCTCTCAATCCCAGGAGGCCAGGGGTCACTGGCTGTAGAACTCAGGAGTGTAGAAACTTGTCTTTCCCTGATTACTCTAATGACCGCTGCCATCACAGCATGGGGCTTTCTGCATGGTTCAACTCAGTGCTATCATTGACCCAAGGAGGGAACTTTTAATTTTAACCAAGGAACTGAAGGCAAGGAGGGGGAGGATAAAGGGGTGCCTACAAAGGCTATATGAGGAGCTGTCCCCCCAGCTTGTTGTACATGTTGGGCTTAAAAGCAGAAGGGAGGGTCGTTCTTCGGTTTCTTTTAACTTTCATCTCTGTCAGGCTAAGGAAGAAGGCCTGTTTAGGTGTGGATGGTTTTGTCAAGGCATGTTTCTGCTTGGCATTTGAAAGCTCACTCATCTCCTGGGAATGGAATGGTCCAGTTCCTCTCAGAGGAATTTAAGACGTTAGCCATCAGCTTTGACTCAATCTCGCAGGCAAAGCCATTAAATCCCACCATGTGCTCATCTGCTCAGGTAGAATGGCCAGGCGGAGGGCGGTGGTATAGACGCATACTTGCGTCTCCTGGTTGAGCTATTAAGGATGGCCATTCCACCGCTTACGGCAACTATAGTTGAATAGTAAGCGTCGACACCCAATCTCAATGATTGCCCCTCCCTCACAGGCCCTCCAGCAAGCACTGTGACTTACTTTCTCATCTTTGCATGCCGATGTATGAGACAGGTCCTGGTTTATAATAAGGGTTCAACAATAGTAGATAATATAAACGACCTACCTTTCAACACAAGGGAATGTCTTCTGTATTCTTATTTCGGGGAGTGAAGTTTTGATCTAATGTATCCATGGCAACACTTCACTAATAGAAGCACTGTACATGTTGGGCTTAAAAGCACTATCTTTTTTTTTTTTTTTTTTTTTTTTAAGTGCCGTGATAGACTAATAACTGTTAGTTTGCAATCACAGACAACAAAAGAAATGATTGCATGAATGTCTGAGAATCCAGGTGTTAATTCAGCAGCACAGAATGTGCGTGAGCCTGCACTTTCCTTTCTTAAGGCTTGGGAGCAGGTGTGTACTTGCTTTGGAATTCACTGGAATCAGATTCAAGACCTTCTATAATTCTCCAGGCTCAGAGGAATAGAGATCGCCTTGAAAGGTCACCCACCACAAGCCCCTGCCTTTGGGCAGGACAGGAGATAAAATGCCTGTGGACCTTCTCTCCTTTATAAACCTGTCTCAAGGAGAATAGAGGTAAGCACTCGCTACTCCGGCTGTGCCTCTCCAGAGGGAGAGCCCTTCTGGTCCGATTTTACATGATAATGAATTCTCCTCTGCTACACTGTATAAGCACTTCCATTTGCTCGGCCCTCAGCAGAGCAAGACGTTGGTTGGCACCATGCACAGAGTGACCTTCAATACATGGGGCGACTCCACCTGGATTCTTTTCCCAGTAAGACCAGTTCCTTAAGCATGCTCTCATGACTGGCTTTGCAAGCATCTGTCCTTGCAAGCATTTTTTTGTCTCTTTCTGTTGAAACATTTCCTATTCATCCATATCCACTTACTTAAAATTAAACACCAAGGTAATTCAGAACTGACCGTAGCTAAGAAAGGCGTAGTCCAGGCAGTATCTCAGGAATGCGTTGCATTTTTTTTTTCAAGTCACAGTGACACAGAATGCTAGTGTAGCTTGGCCCTAGGCATCTCTATCTTCCAGACCTTTCTCAGCAGAACTGCCTCTACCCTGTGATGGTTGGCATTATGGGACCGTCCCAGCACACTTGGCTTATATAGTGTTGTGGCTCAAACCCAGAACCTCAAGTATGCTAACCAAGCACTCTGCAACTGAGCTATATCTAGTCCCACAGAACATGAAAATTGTATTTCTGATATGAATGGAGTCTATGGCTGCCTCTGAGGGCTTTGTTTGTGGCCTGTGCTATTGTGGAAACCACGTGGAAGCCCGTTCTCCACGCTCCCGATGACTGTTTAGAGCAGAGAAGCTACTTTTGCAGTGGCGTTGATGACCACAGATGCACGGTTGAGAAAGAGGGATGCGGAAGGCTCCTGTGACATCCCCGACTCCTACCCCAACCCCCAAAAAATAACAGCCTAAAAACGAAGCCATCAAAGACAACTCTTAAAAACTGTGATATTATATCCCCACAATGATGGCTCCTGATGGTGCTACAGGTTGGAAAGGACTCAGTTTTCTCTAGCAGTCTGGCCACTGGAAATCTGACCATCCCTCGGTGAGTATATGAACAACACAGATTGGACTTGCTTTTTATTATTACTTTTATTTTGTTGGGAGGGGTGTCACTGGGTTGGGGGCAGACATGGAAGGGCTGGGGAGTGAGTGCGATCGGGGAGGACAATGGGAAGTTCCCAAAGAATCAATAAAAATAGTATTTTGAAGAAAAAGATTCTGCGTAAAAATAACTTTAAAATCCATCCTCTTGTACTATAATTTTGCTCAAGGTGATGAGTGTTTTCGGGGGCTGAGCCTTGGCGCTGTGCAGTGACAGCTGCCGCTGGATGCTGGCTCACCGTGGTGGGTGCACGGGGCGTCGTCTTCGTTTCTCGGTTCGCACAGTTGTTTCAAGTTAATCTGAGATCGATGCAAAACGGCAACGCCGACTGAAGAAATGTACCCATTTGTGCCTCGTAGTCTAATTTTCAAACCCAGCAGGTTCAATTTACTTACAAAGGTTGGTCTAAGATAGAGTTCTCAGTGCAGAAAGGCAATTTAACCCAAGTGCTTTCCTCTAATTACACAGCACAGCTATTTGCATAAGTAACCAGCCTGGGGATTCGGGGACCTGGGAGACGCAATGCTATTAGAGTGGAAGTTGTATTTTTGATAATTTTAAAGAAAATAATAGCAAGTCAAGATCTGAAGTGCTTCGTCGTTTTAGAAGTAAATGGCAGAAGGTCTAATCGCATGTCACTCAAGTCAAGTGTGTTCCACAAGGAGAGTCCTCTTAATGGGAAGCAGTCAAATATGGATCCCTTGTCACCATTGGCGGCCATTGCTGTAGGACAGGATGTTGGTCACACTGCGTGAGGATAAAGGACAGTTTGTGTCAATCAAGGTGAACAGTCCAGACACGATTTTCCTCTGCCAATATGGAAAATGTTACTTAAAAAAAAAAAAAGATTTATTTATTTCGTGCGTGTGAGTACCCTGTCGCTGTCTTCAGACAGACCAGAAGGGGACATTGAATCCCACTACAGATGGCTGTGAGCCACCATGTGGTTGCTGGGAATTGAACTCAGGACCTCTGGAAGAAGTGTCAGTGCTCTTAACTGCCGAGCCATCAGTCCAGCCTGGAAAATGGTATTTTTAAAGCCTCTCCCAATCTCTTGTCTGCTGTAGAAAATGAAGTCATTTCTTAGGTTAATGGGTTCAGACTATCACAAAAAAAAGTTTATCTTAAAATTCGATAAGACAATTTCCAACATATTGATAAACAGTGACATTGTTTACTGAGAATGAGAAATAAATGTTCTTGGCAGAGAGTTCCTTTTTTCCTTTTTTTAAAGTAGACAAAACAGTCTCCTGAAGAGATGGGCCTTTGAGACCAGCATCTCTGTGCTGCAGGGCAGCCAGTCTGTCAGATTGGAACTAAGACATGAACGCAAACATAAAAGCAAATGAACTCGATCTCGGCTCCTCCCTCTGCATCCTTAATAGATGATTTAAAGATTTGCAATACAGTGTTGCAAGCCATCTGCCAACTTTCCTTCTAGTAGAAAACAGGCCCCACAGGCTTGACGCAAACCCAAGAGGGAGCTCTTGGCTCTCCACTCTCAAGTCCCTGGCTGTGGTGATAGAGCGTCCATCCGCAAGCATCCCGAAGAAAAAGCAGCAGAAGAAACGTCTTTCACAGCTTCCATGGGCGTCAGGTCTGTCACTTCTGTAAAAGCTTTGGTCCATGACAATGGACTGGACACACTAGGAATTAAGGTCAGATTGTCACCAGCTCTTCAGGAATGACCAAGCCCACACGACAGGACCGAAGAACAGTTGCAACCTATCCAAGTGGCCGGACAGTTCTTTAAAGGCATTATCATTAAACGGCAGCCTTTCAAAGCCAGAGGTCAAGATGAGAAAGGACAGCCTAGACAGCGAGTTGCCGGTTACCGTGGCGCAGACGTGGCAGATGGGTTGATCTGAAGGGAAAAGAAGATAAATCTGCCAACTGGTGCAGGGTTAGCCTAGGAGAAGGATATCTCACTTCAGTGGAGACAGCTCCAGATGCTCCATTCATTACAGACCCCCAGGAAGGGCTGACCTCGCTGTGAGGACAGCCTGGGCTTGGGGCCCCATCTTCCCTGCACGGACACACAATGAAGGCAGGCACTCTCATGGTCATCTCTGTAGGCCGTCATGGGTCACGGGGGTCACAGAGATGGGAACAGAAAAGAAGTGTGCCTCACCTGCCTGGGCAGTGTACGAAGGTCAGTGTTGGTGGAGCAGTAATGGGAGTGGTTTACTTGCTATTCAGGGACCCTGACTGAGGTCCCGAGTGCCACACATAAGAACATCACATAAGCACAGGTGCATCTCAAACCCCCTGTGTGGCTTAACTCTCATGAAGGATGAGTCAGGGAAATCGCCCTTTGAATGGCGGCTCACAGCAATCCTTAGTCTCTGGGAGTTGGAATTATGCTATACCTACAGTTTTGACGCCCTCTCCCCCTTTTTTTGTGATGGAGATCGAATCCTGAGCTTTGCATTTGTTAGGGAGTGCTTGTCTACCAGCTGAATCTCCAAACCCTTTTCCATTTTTATGCTTTAAAAAAGTATTTCCATGACACCTTTTCTAAGGCGATTGCGGGCAGAGAGGTCCTTGGAGGGGCAGGAAGCTGCAGTTCTATCGGGACTCGGATCTTGCTGTTGCTGCCGTGTCTAACTTGAGCCTGACTTCCCTTAGCTATCTCGTGGTAGAGACCACGAAGATGATGCTCCCCAGTGACCTCAGAGGTGATTTTAGCTTCCAGATCTGTCACCAAAGGCTGGACCCTGGGCAAAGTCCTTCACTTTCCTATCCTATGTTTCCTTCTACATAACATGGCCCACCCTGAGAAGCACAAAGAGCATGGGTAGAGGCAACACACAGCTGTATTATCTCAGGTACATAAGGGTCTATGAAGGGTTAGCTGTTGTACTGAAGTAGGTACTCATGGGCTGACAAGATAGACTGGTGTGTAAAGGCACTTGGGCACAAGCCCGATGACCCAAGTCAGATTCCAAGAGCCCAGAACACTGACTTCTAAAGGTCCACACAGGCACACCTGCACTCACAAACATTTGGAACACACACATGCACTACACATGTGCACATGCACATGCAGACGCGTACAAGGAAATTAAAATAATGATCTGTTCTTGCTACAAAGCACCAGGTCCTCTTGGGCCAATGAGGGGATGTGAAGCGGGATGCAAGCCTGGTGTCTCTGCTTTCATTTTGTGTCTGCCCTTCAGCTGAAGGCGTAGGGATAATCTTTCCTCTCTAGTCACCTTGAGTTCCTGGAAGGACCAACCCTCCACTCCCTAAGAGGCCGATTCTCACTGAGGGCGAGGCCACAGCCTCAGGGACAGATCTGCTCACAACTGAACAATCTGATGCCACAAGCAGGTCTGTCTGGAGTAGAGCTTGATGGGATTTCATGCCGACCAGCACTGCTCAGCTATGTGTACCTGTTGCCCTCTGCTTAAATCTGAACTTCATGTCGGTACCTTCAAGGTGGATTTGGGGTCACTGGACTCCTATTTGTTCAGCTTCCGGACGTGGTCATAATAAACGCATCTCCACTAATGTCTTTTTAATGGGCACACGGGGGATGGGTGACTGCGTCTGGCCTGTAGGGGCTGCTGGAGGCTGGGCTTTTGCCTTAAAACCTTGGGTAACAGTCCAGTGACCAGAATCCCAGTTATTGTTGCTTAAAGGAGAGCCCAGGTCCCTCCCTCTAGAGTCTCTGTCTCCTAACTGGGTCTAGCCCAGTTCTGAGGTTCCCTACGCTTCTACCAAAGCTACTGGGTCTTCTCCTCTTAGTTCTCCAGTTGCCCTTGTTCCTGGCTCTTGCTGGGGTCTGTCCTGGAGTCCATGAGACAGTACTGATGGCTTTGGCTGCTTTTGGTATCACTGGAAGGAGAGCACCTTGGAACCCTGATCTTTTCAAAGCAGAGGTACAGCTCTTGGTTATTATTGAGTGTCTGACTTCACATAATTAGCCTCTCAGGAACTCTAAACACATGGCTGAAGGCGTGTGTGGCTGAAACAGTGAGACCACAGAAGTAGGTAGGTGGGGAGAACCAGAGAAGGGAACCAGAGGAGAACCGGAGAGGGGAAATCTTTTTTCCCTCTAGTTTCAGCCACAGATACATATTGACTCATCTGCACTTGGCACACATAGGTCAACTGTAGAGGTGGCCCTTGTCATCCTGAGAGACAGTAGTCATGTCTACATGATAGGTTGACACTGGGACCCTGAACAGCGTGGAAGGGGATGTAGTTCTATTCCAGGGGTGGAGGGAGGTTCTGGGACAAGAGGCGAAGGAGGCAAGACTTGGAAGAATAATAATACTGGGCTTAGATAATTTGAAGATGAGCTTACAGAGATTTAAATGCAAGGGGCAAGGAAGAAAAAAAGGGAGTGAAAGTCCAGTGTTATGGGGCTGCGACTAAGGCTCCTGCAGGAGGGAACCCGAAAGTAGCAAGGGGTCACCTAGAAGGGGGAACCCGAGTTTTTCAGGTGTCTGGACCCGTGGGGCTTAGAGGCTGAGACTCTGGGAGTCAATGATGAGGCCTATGCATCCAGGGGAAAGGGGCCCAGTTACTAGGGATAAGAGGAGAACGTTATTACCACAGCAACTAGTCACAGACAAAATGGGGACAGCCCTGGTACCCATAATACAGCTAGATCCTGGGCTCCTTCACCACAGAGGCTCCTCTCCTGGGCCCCTCACTCCTGAGGCTCAGGGTGCTATGTGGTCTATGGCAGGATTAGACTTTGAGGTGGGAGTTCGGATGCTCCGCTACCAGAGGAGAGGGACCTGCAGAAATGGTCACCACACAAGCCGACCCTGCAGAGGGGCAATGCCACACGGTTTATTTCCTCAGGGAGAGGTTTTTTAATAGGGGTGCTGCAGCCTCTCCTAGACCGCTCATAATATAAATTATGCCTTTAAAGTGTAAACCAACCCTGCCGACATGTCCCCTTTCTATGGGTGTGCCTTTCCCAGGCTGCACGCACGGAGCCCCTGTGGTATGCAAGGTACTGAGGAGAGAAGCAGACATCGGCTGAGCTATTTCCTTCCCCTGTATTATAAGGAGATATTAATGCTTAAAAATTATAGGCATTACTGGCTTCTTAAAAATAGGAACCAAAATGACCCGTACTATCACCATATTAAGCCGTTATATTATCTTTATTCCGGATTCACATGTGCGTGCGTCCTTACAGAGTTACACTCATAAATACGGTTTTGTGTGGCTTATTCTTACATGGCTATATTGCCTTTGGAAATTATTCTTACTTTTTTTCCAGGCCTAGGTGTGGGATGCTTAGGCGATGAGAAATTGGATTTTAGCAGCTCAAGGAGAGGGCCATTTGGAAGGAGGAGCGAATGCTATTACTTCGTTTGTATTTTGTTTGAAGGCATATTTTAGTCCACTGCTGTAGTGACTGAGGCAACCGCTTCTGGGCAGGGATTTGAGCATTGGCGAAAAGTGGAATTAAAGAGGACACTGGCACATTCTCAGGGCTCCTCAATGTCTGATAGCCACCCACCTGCAAACCCAGTCACACTTCCATCTCCAGACACCGAAAGTTCCACTGGGAACTCTGGTCAGTGGATACTGACGGGGATGACACCCATTACCTGAAACAGCAGGATGTCACGGAGAGGGGAGGGAATGGGGAGGACAGGGGGAGGGGGAGAGGGAGGCGGAGGGGGAGGAGAGGAAGGGGGAGGGAAAGGGAGTTCACGGCATTTCAGACATGCGCTAACAAGAACTAGTAGCCTCACAATCTTCACAGAGAAGACACTTGTTTCCCCCAGACTGAAATTTTACAATGTGGGACTCTGACCTGAAACCTCTGAGTGCAATGACTAAAAGTCACTAAGATGGAGGCCAGGAGTGGCTCATGCCTGCAAGCCCAGTGCTTGGGAGGCTTACACCAGGATAAGTCACGAGTTTGAGGGCAGTCTGGGGTACAGAGTAATGCCCTGTTTCAAAAGACATAATGTCAAACAAAATAGACCAGCCATCAAGCCAGCTATTGGAAGCCTCTTGCTGTGATCCTGCATGCGCCGCGTGGAACTCATATTACTATGCCCAAACAACCTTAAGAGATGGAACTGGGCCATTCCTAGTGTTTCCGAGGCATTATTTTGAGAAGTAAAGAGCTGGAGTGTGACCCTTAAACAAACTATCATTTTAGCACATATACTTATCGTGAGGCTAGAATTGATGCCTTTAGTAAATTCTTTCTTACTAGGTAATCTCTCTAAAAGGTCATGTGGAACCCACAGGTTGAAAGGCTTTTTCTTGCTAGTAAGATGTATTTTATACTTTAATTATATGTATCACACGCATATATGTGACAATGTTCTTGCATTCACAGTAGTGGTGTTGACTTTAGTGCAGGTGTCTATGGAGAATACACAGGCATTAAAGCTGCTCTGGAAAAAGCAGAACAGGTACAAAATGATCAGTGCCTGATTTTCACTTGGAAGACACATGTCAATCAAAAGTCTTTGATGGACAAAGACAAGTCTGTCGGGGTAATGTTTGGCGATGTGGCTGCTTAGATCCATCCACGTTAAACAATCTTTATAGATCTTGGAGCAGTGAGACTCTACTACTTTGGTCTTTCATACAGTAACTCCACAGAGAATCAAAACCACGGACTCTTGAGGTTTCCTGAAATTCTGCTTTGGAGGAACCTCACTACACAGATATGAAGTGAAAAGAAGATCTGAAGTTGGAGCTATAACAACCTGCAGGGGCTAGAATGGTATCGAGTGGGCCAGGTCTGGGGGTGTGGGCCTCTAAAATAGTGGCTCCTTGGGAAACTGAGGCAGGAAGATTGCAAGTTCCAGGAGGACCTCAGCAAATTCATAAGATACTGTATCAAAATAATAAAAAAAAAAGATTTGGGGATTTAGCTCAGCAGTAAAGCACTTGCCTAGCCTAGCACGAGCATGGAGAAGACTGTGGATTGCATCCCTAGTACAATGGATAAATGTATAAGCAAATACATGGTTGGCAGAGAACTCATGGCAAGTCCACTTCCTGGCCTTGACTTTGGACTCCAGCCACACAGTGCTGTTCTCCTAAGGGAGAGCAGCCGGAAGAGGCTGTTCCATTTTTACAACTGCTGTGTAATTACACTGTGTTGGTTTGAATAAGAATGGTCCCCAAAGGCTCATGTATTTGAATGCTTGGTCGTCCAGGGAGTGAGACTGTTTGAAAGGATTAGAAGGATTAGGATGTGTGTCCCCCCCACTAACCCCCCTATCATGGGGGGTGGGGGTGGAGGGTGGGGCATGGGGGATGGTGGGGTGTTTGAGGTCTCGAGGGCCTATGCCAAGCCCAGTACTTCCCTCTCTCTCTGCCTACAATTGGGACGAATCTCTCAACTACTTCTCTAGCGCCATGCCTGCCATGCTTCCTGCCTTGATGATAATGGGCTAAAGCTCTGAGACTGTAAGCCAGCCCCCAACTAAACGTTTTCTTTTATAAGTGTTGCTTTCCTCATGATGTTTCTTCACAGCATCGGAACAGCGACTAAAGGCACTCACCCATTTCAGAATAAAAGGTGAAATGTAAACAAGATAAAGGGTTTAGGATTCCCCCTGGGAGAGGCATGGCTTCATGTGGGAGGAGTTCCGACTTCTAGAAAGCTGTGCCTACATTTGATGTCTGGACACCACACTGTGTAGTCAAAGTACAGCTCCCTGGAAAGTCTGGAAAGCAAGGTTTGATGAAGGACTGGGGTCAGTTCAGTGCGCTTAGTAGATCCAATGTGTTGAGCCCTAGGAGCGAGTGCTGTGGGTCAGAAAGTGTAAGAAAACTTAGGACAGTCTCACCAGAGGCATCTTTGTAAGAATATATACACATTTTGTTTTGTTTTGAGAGAAGCTGTGTAGTTCTGGCTTTCTCTAACTGTCTGAGCCTCCTGCCCCTGTCTTTGCAGGTGCTGAGATTATAGGGTGTGCATTTGCCATTTAAACAAGGTTAGCCTCCCTGGTGTGCTCTAAATGCTCCCACTTGCATACCGGGTAAGTAACTTGTGAAATTAGCACTCACCCATGTGAGGAGCTCTGACTGGACAGCATCTTGGAGGACCTAGAGCAGCACCAGTGACCTTCTCTGTGCTCCCAAGAGCAGAAGGGGACAGCAAGACAGAAATATCACCAAAGTGGGTTTAATGTCGTTCTAAAGCCGAGTAGCAGGTGATGTCAAATGGGAGGGAATGACGTCCGAGTGGGGAGGGCAGGGAGCGGTGTGAGAAAAGCCTTTGTGGGCTTGCAGTCTCACCTCAGGGCTGACAGTTTTTGACTTGATCTGCTGAAGGCAGCTGTGCAGTCGACATGGCCATACACAGGGGTCCTTGGCGATGCTCTCAGCGTAGGGATGGAACCCACTGAACTTTCTTAGTTTCTCTATATGTGCACATCTTTAAAAAGGGATCAGCCATTTACTCTGAAACATTCCATGAAGAGGCAAAAAAAAAAAAAAAAAAAAAAAAAAAAAAAAAAAAAGAGTCTGGCCATATTCAAAAGTGGTGATTAATAGATGAATGTTAACATGGAAATTAGGTCCAAGTGTCTGGAAAGACTTAGTCCGGGTCTAACTTAACTGTCTACTCAGACGACATCTTTGAAGGCATGCTTATGAATTTATAGATGGTTTGAACATTGCTCTGAGTATCGGAAAGGAATACAGTGTGTACCCAAAACCTGAGCCACGAGAACACTAGCCTTCTCAAGCAATGTGGTGAAGACATTTTATATCAAGCCTACAGACCCCTCCCGCAGCCATCTCTGCCCTGCAGACAAATACCGCAGAGCCCATCAGCACTTGCTGACATCAAGGCAGGGCTCAGGGAGACCCAGGAAAGGTTACGGGCGCCATCGTTAACCAGCTGCATGACGGTCATCAGTCCCTCTTGCTCTAGGTCTGTCCTTGCATTAAATCTTGAACTGGAGTAAGTTTGTCTTCTCCACCATCTCAAAGCTGTGAGAAGCCGCAAGGAACGACACTCAGCAGAGAGTGTCAGCGCTGGGGCGAGTCTTAGTTGGGTTAATGAAGCAGTGAGCCTCTGGTTCCAGACAGTGATGAATAAGGGAGTGGTAGACCGGGTCCATACACAAGCAATTTGCCTAAATGTATTCATTTTTCACTCCGGAAGAACGTTGCTTTCCATTTCAAAGACTCTGTTCCTGATCCATCTTTGCAGGGCTGACAAATTACCAAAAGGCGGATGAAATTGGGGTATAGAAATCTCTTTGTGATAAGGCCCCGGAAAAGCCATGCTGAAATTCAATTGCAAAGAACGGTGCATCAACGATATGCTAGTTGCCCTGGGGAGGCTGCTTTCTTCTTGAGAATCAAACGTGCCGTTTTAATACTTGAACAAAAGTCCAGATCAACTGTGTCCTCAAAGACTTGAGACATCATCCCTGGCGCGTGCATAGCGCAGGCATCTTGGCGGCCATGTTTGTGAGCGTCCTAAACTTTTCCATGACTATGAGGGCAGTGACATTTTGTCATGTACAACACCAACTTGGCTACATGAGATTGCCAAGGAATGTTTCTTGGTTTTCAGGTACATCCTGTTTTGTCTATGTTGTCTCTCTGTCTCTGTCTCTCTCTGCCTCCCTCTTTCTGTTTGTCTCTGTCTCCTTCTTTGCCTCTGTCTCCTTCTCTGCCTCCCTCCTTCCCTCCCTCTCTCCTCCCCTCCCTCCCTCCTTTCTTCCTGTTCTTCCCCCTTTTATTTATTTCTTTTCCCTGGACTTTCTATGTGGATTGAATCCTGGACATCACATATGCCAAGAGAGTAGTCTGGCACTGAGCTATATCCCCAGGCTGCTTGTGCTTTTAAATTTAAGACGGGGTCTCACTAAATTGCCCCAACTGGACCCTGAATTCACCCTGAACCCAGACAACACTTAGACTGGTGATCTTCCTTTAGCCTCCTGAGGAGCTAGGGTCATAGTCCTGCACCACCAGGCCTGGCTGGGAGTCACTTTCATCCTTGGACCCTAATGGCTTTCCCCATGGAAGCCTGGGTGAGTACCTTTTGCTTATGGGATCCCTTCCAGACGAGCTCTGGCAGTCCATGATGAGTGTGAGCTTGGTGCCTAGTCACTGCTCCTGGCATTCCAGTTAGAGTTAGTTATTGAATGCTCCATTTATTGGAATAGACATGCACGCTGAGCCTGCTAGATTTTCCAAGTTTCACTTAGAACAAAGCTGTCTTGGGGCTGGCAGAAGAGACATGAAGAGCAAGTATTGACTATATATAATACACATTTATATGTGGTTGTGGGTATATATGTATATGCACATACACACATATATAAATATATATTTGTATATATAAACATATATATATATATAATGTTTTGGAGAATTTTTAAAAATAAACAGTTTAGTTGGTTTAAATTTAATATTTGACCAAACGCTGTCAGAATCTGCTGCCTTTCAAGGACATTAGAAGAATCCACTAAGAATGTGTTTGCTGTTGTCACAATGTCTATCCTCCATCTTGGGCTGTGTGTTGAGCTGCCTCCCTACAAGAGAGCCACCCAGGCTAGGGAAGGTAGAGGAGAGGGCTGATGGATATGTGCTCCCATGTTGACAAGGGGAAGGACAAGTATGGCAGAGGCCAGTGAGATTTTTCCATTAAGTCAAGAGAAACACAACTTGCCCCTCACATCACCTCTGATGACTTCCTGGACCAGCTGCTTCCCCGACACCCTACTGAGGAACAAATTGCTTTCCTGGCAGGACATTTGGACACTCCTGCACTAATGGACACGGATCCCAGCATGCCAAGCCAAGCAAGAAGGCAATTTAATATGAACAACACTGTCATCTCAATTTAGGACAACAGCGAGGATGCCCTACAGGGCTCTGCAACAGCTTCTGGAAGTGCACACCATAAGACATTCACACTGTCTTAAGGCTACAGAAAGCTGGTGTTTCCAGTAAACAGTCGGAGCAAGGATAACAGAGAAGACGCTGCCAAGACAATGGCAGCACCGTCCTATCTGCCAGCTTCAGTTTGATGTGGAGATGGAGGCTGGGCAGAGACTCGGAGCCCACCGTTCCCTGACAGACACAGAAAGGCTAACTCTAAGGGAGAGATGTGTGGACACAGGTCTGAGGGCATTTCAGAGCAGACGAAGGGGATTTACATTTTCAGTTTCAAACTTAAATGTCTACCTGAACTGCTAAGCAAGACCAAAACAAACGGACGCCTTTTAATTTGCATCTTGACGCTGGCTGTATGCAAAAAAAAAAAAAAAATGCCTTTGTAAACCTCGAAAGGCTTTCTATGTTGGTATGCACCTTAACAATGGTTTCTATTTTGTTTTCTCCACACTAAGGATGCGGCTGAACCCAGCCAACACATGTATTATTCTAGGATCATTTATATTGAGATATTATCTTTGACAAGAATTCCCATGATAAATCAGCTGCATGCAGAACTTCCAGAAACTGTAAATAAATATATTTTTACATAATATGGATTTTTTTGCCATCTTTATTGAGTCAATAAAGGTTTTTTAATAATCACATTGAGGATTCTCTTACACAGGTTAAGAAGAAAGATGTTTGAATGTGTGGTGCTTTGAATGACAGATGTACCCCCCACCCCCATAGGCTTAGGCTTTTTGACACTTGGTCTCCTGTTGGAGGTGCTGTTTGGGGAGGCGGTGCTGCCTTGATGGAGGAATTACAGCATTGGGGTAGACTTTGAGGGGTCAGACCCTCCCCTTACCTCACTTCTGATTTGCTCTCTCTGCTTTGTGTTTGTGGTTGGAGGTGTGATCTCTCAGTGTCCTGCTCCTATCCAGCCTGCTGCTTGCTGCCATGTGCTGCCCCGCCCTCTCCCGGTGCCATGACACTCTCCCTCTAGAACTGGAAGCCAAAGAAACTCTTCCATAAGTTGTGTTTTATCACAGCAACAGAAACATAATTAATATAACATGTAATAAAAATAAAATCGCATTTTCTTGACAAAATGTGTACACATGCATACACATACACTGTGCATGTGAGCACATACACACACACATACACACATGCATGCACACACACACGCACACACACATACACACATACATGCACACACACACACATGCGCACACATACACACATGCACACACATGCACACATACACACATGTACACACACGTGCGCGCACACACACACATGTCTATGCTGAGTCACACTACTTGCTATTCTTACCATAGAGTCATTTTTAAGAACACACATTGTAACACACCTCTGCTAGTAATTACCATGGGTCACCACAGAACTATCTATGTGATGGGGCACAGGATGACTGGATCTGTGCCCCATTGGTGCATTTGCTGGGTGGTGGATAAAGTCTTTCTCCATCTTCCTCTTCAATGAGGAGCCAGAGTTTAAAACTGAATTCTATGGGGATTAAATACCTATTTTAAAATATTTTTCCATTTTCTTTGTTCTTTTTAAAATCTTTGTGTTCATGTACAGTTGTGGGTAGGGTATATATTCACATGTGTGTGAGCACATGCAGACATGAGCATACACGTGTGAAGGTCAGAGGTCAGACTCGTGTGTTTTTAGATAGGGTCTCTTGTTGTTCATGACTGGCCTGCAAGGCTCTGGTGATTCTCCAGTCTCTGCGTCCCATGTGGCCATAGGAGCACTGGAATTACCCATGTGTGCTACTTCTGTACGTGATTTCACATGGGTCCTGGGGATTCGAACTCAGGTCCTCATGCTTGTACAGAGGGTGCTTTGCCCATTGAGCCATCTCCTGAACTGCTTTCTCTCTCCTGTTCTCCTTTACAAATGTTTATGTGTGTCTAGGAATTCATCCCTCTCCAAAACACAGCCGGGGAAGACTGAGGGCAATTCACTCTGTGGACTTAAAAATATTCTATCTATTCAGACAGATGCTGTTAATTCTTTAATCACCACCATCATCATCACTGCCATCATCATCACCCTCATCATCACCACCACCATCATCATCTTCACCATCATTACTTTTTAAATACAAAGCCCTTTAGTATCACTGTTGTCTGCCAGTGCGAACCATGGTAAATAATTGCAGTTTGAGGCACATAGCTATGTTGTGCTAGGACTACCTGGGAGATGCTTCCCCAAGAGCTATCTGGTCCATGTCTTTAGCACTGGTAAGATGCCCGGCACACCCCTGTCACCCTTTCCTCACATACAGAACAGCTTAGAACTCAATGTTCTTCAGGAGAAAGCCTTGCTTTGTGAACCCATCAGGAGGGATCTCAGAACCAACGTTAGACTCAGCAGCAGAGGCGGCTCCGAGAGGGTTAATCAGAAGGTTTTAAATTCCATATGGAATGCTAGCCTTGCAGCTGGGCTTCCCCAGACAACTGCAGCCCTTGCACCAGGTACTGAACAGAGAAGCAGAGGCTCCAGGAGGGGAAGAAATGCATCTTTAAAGGACCTTCGAAGATCCAGGGCTTTCAGGATTATGGTTTCATCGGTGTGTAGCAGAAAGGAGCTTCCCTCCTGGATTGGAGCCTTCTGCTTTCCTCCTGGAGGAGTGGGTATAGTAGCATGGAGCACGTCAGGCTGTGGTGCTGGCTGTGGTCCTCACGTAGGGATTCACAGGAGGCTTGATGGGAGGTTCTAACGCTTGTTTTTCTTTGAAAAAACAGAACACATTTCAAGACATCAAATGTGTTTGTTTCGGTTTGGGTTTTCCTTCTATTCTGCCCAAGAAAAATGATGTTTCAATTTCTAAGTGTGAAATAAGAGTTTGGGATCACAGCATTGGGGGGTGTGTGTGTGTGTGTGTGTGTGTGTGTGTGTGTGTGTGTGTGTGTGTGTGTGTGTGTTGGGTTTAGTGTGAGGCAGACAGGGGAAAAGTATACACACACATCATCTTATTTATATATGTGTCTCTGTATGCATGTGTGTGTACACTAAGGGCATTCATTAAAAAGCAAGATAACTGGAACTAGAGATTCTGCTCGGTGGTTAAGAACACTTGATGCTCTTGCAGATGTGGGATGAGCTCCTGCACACACACGATGGCTCACAGCTGTCTGCAACCCCACGTCTAGGGGAGTCAAAGCTCTCTCTGGCCTCTGTGGTCATTGCATCATGTGGTTGGCCTGTTTATATGCAGGAACGTCATTAAACAATTTTTTTAATGGTAAGCCTGCAAGAGCTGAGGCCTGGGTGGGTGTGTGAGCCCAGCATGGCCTGGCTCTGGACCTAGGATGACAGTCCCTGTCTCACAGGCCCTGTGGGCATTCTTTCTATTGACTGGCCTTCCATCAGAGGACTGCTGTAAGCAGGACTCTGTGCACTCCAATTTCTGCTTCCTGCTTTCTTCCATAACCGCTACAAGACAAGGACCAACAGGCTAGAAGCTGACCTGGGCTTCTACATGGCCTCTCCTCTTCCGTGGGCCGTCTAGTGGAACGAGCCCACGATGCCCAAATCCAGTTTTTCCTCCAGAAAGATGGCAAGAAGGCAAGCATGCTAGTTAGTGACGAGAGCCTTGGTCCTTGTACCATCTGGGAGGGAAGAGAGGGTGTTACACACCCCCTACAGGCTTGTGCTTCTGAGGCCCGTGAACCTCACATTGCTAAGCTACTTTCCTGGTCAGGTCCCAGCTACATCTGAGCATCGGAGATGTTCCCTTCTGTGTATAAGAGGGAACCCAGGCAGGTTCCTTTCTGTGTAAGAGAGGGAATCCAGCCAGGCTTGTTACAGATACCTTAGGAAGCCTGCCCCCTGCAGGCACGGCACCCTCTTTTGTTCTTCCTCAGCGGATGGAACACAGACAAATTATTGACAGGAGTGGAGCGCCTTGTGTGATAGAGTACTTGATGAACCCAGGATCTCAGATAAATACTCTTCTACCTCCCTCCTTAGACCCCGAAATGTCTGTTCCTGACATGTGTTCATTACAGCAATTCCTGTCTGACCCGTACACGCAGGTTAAGTCTTTGAGTTTGTAAAAACTTTACAGCAATAGCACAAAGCAAATATAAGCAAAAATTGTCAAGTGTGGCTTTTGACCATAAGAACAAAGTTATAGTACTTGTGGGGCAAGTACTATATTGAATATAATCATATTAAGTGAATTAGACCAAACTCAAGAAAACTTATATTACATCTTCCCTCACACATGGGTCCTGGATTTCTGATGGGCACATAAAGTCACGTATGTATACGCAATGGTTAGTGTTGTCAACCTGATAGAATCTAGGATCACCTGGGAGACTGGCCTTTGGAACACTTGTGGGGATCATCTGGGCTGCTTTAAGTGGGCAGAGAGACCTGTACATGGTGGGTGGGGTCATTTCTTCACTGGGCCTGGGTGATTTAAGTGGAAGGTGCCCGCTGAGCAGGGTGCATCCCTTACTCTCTGCCTCTCTAGTGTAGATGTGCCGTGAGCGGCCGCTTCAAGCTCCTGCCCTCTGACTTCCCCACAATGCTGTTCTGTGAGCTAAAAATAGAGCCTTTCTCCCTTTGATCAGAGTATTTAATCACAGTCATAGGAAGAGAATCTAACATGATATATCATGATCTATCTATCTATCTATCTATCTATCTATCTATCTATCTATCTATCTACCTATCTATGGAAGATGTGAGGAGATAGATGCCTGGTAACTATGCACAGGTAACCAGCCATGTTGGCAGAATATAGATTAGAAAACACAAAATGCCAGACAATTGGAAAGTGGGTGAATGAGCAGAGGGGGTATGCTAAGTAACTTTGTCTATAGTGCTGGCTGAATTAATGGCTTCTCCAGACACTAGAATTCTGTCATTTTTTGAGTGACCCTGTAGAAGATGTCATCTGTCTTCCCCTCTGACCTAATTTTAACAAAATGAGCGCCTGGTTTCTGATTCACACTCTTGGCTTGAACTGGCTTGCGGAAGCTACTGGCTCACTCTGGGGATATGGGCTCTTCCCCTCCAGTTCCTGCTAAAAGGAGGGCTTGACTTCGTGCTGGAAATTAAGGAGTGAACTGGACTCCAAAGTTATTAAAATGTCCCTTCAAGCCTTTTACAACTGATGCTGCATCCGGTTTGGATGGTGCGGGGTGATTCTAGCCACTGTGTCTTAAGCTTCAGCAATCAGTAGAGTGCATGCTGAAGCTGTCTCCAGAGAAGGCTTGACAATGAGGCTGGGCACCGAGTGGTCCTGGGTAGACAGTAAAGCCAAGGATGGGACCACGAGGAAAAGCAAATAGGAAAGCTCTATTCCTTAAAGACACGCTAAATGAATTCCAGTCCCACGAACCTTCCTCATCGCTCCCATACTTCAAAACTTTGTATGTACTTCAGTCACACAAGCTGCAGTTTTAATTACCTGAATGTGTTTCTGAAAGATTAACCAGAGATGCAAGAGAGATTATGGGAAGGGTTCAGTGAACGCTTCAGGAGGCAACGGTGTGAAAGTACAGCAGTAATATCATCCCTTGTAGACAGCAATTGGGAGAGATGGCTTTTCTACAACACCAGAGAGAGGGGGAAAAGATGAGAAGGAAACTAGAAAAAGTGTAGACTATCAGGAAGGAGTCAGTCGGTTCTCGAAACCTAAATGTTCCAAAAACAAAAACATAATCCTCGTCTGGACTTAATGTTTCGGTCCTTGGGATCTTTGAAAGCTATGCTATTATTAAAATTATTATAACCAGGGGCTGGAGAATCGGTTGAGCAGTTACACTGGCTGCTCTTCCAGGGGACCCAAGTTTAATTCTTAGTACCCACACGACAGTTCACATCTGTACTCTAGTCCCAGGGGATACAACGACCTGCTCTGGTCAGGCACTGCATCCATGGGATGCATAGACGTACATGCAAACAAAACACCCATGAGCACAAAATAATAATTTAAAAGTAATTATTATGCTCAACGCATCACATCTGAAATGCAACTCTCTTAATTTATGAATTTGTGTTTCTAAAAATCTGTTGGTTTTTTACTTGAATATCAATAATCAGCAGATGTAACTGAAAAAAATTAGGGTTTTAAATGAACTCTTGGTAAGCAAGATGATATCTCAGGTGATCTATCGATAGATGTATAAAATGAATTCTAGCTATACGGATGGCCCAAATATATAGAATGTATAGCCAAGAATGAGATGAAAGACAAGTGCTGGTTGTCTATTAACCAAGGCAGCCTACATTCCCTACTTAGTGCCATGCACCTCTCGGTGACCTTAGCTTCACTCTATGGTAATCAAAGACCCGTAGATAGGGTACTTCATAAACCAGCTTCCTTCTAGCATCCAAAACAGCCAGCCCTATGGGTGCTCTTGACATACTCCATTTCACAACATCAACAGGAAGTTGCTGAGCAGAGTCAGAGGAAGATGCTGTGATGGGTGATCTCAGTTGTCACGTAGACTACATACATCTGGAGTCAACTAAAACCCAAGGTGCTGGATGCTTGTGTGACTATTCGGGGCAGGAAGGCACATCCTAAATCCGGGCCACACCCTCTGGTGGCAGCCTAGTTAGATGGTAGAGGAAGGAATCTTCTGCTTGCTGTCTACTTACTCTCACGTTCTCACTGGCAAATTACTCTACGCTGTTGCTGAGGCGTCTCATTCCCAGGATTAGAACCAACTGCCATGGGATTCCAGTGGAGATTGAAGATCAGCAGCTCTTCAGGAACCCTCCGGGACTCCAGTGCCAGGGTGAAACTGCCGAGACATCGGTGCTGTGGGTTGGCCAGCTACCAGATCATTGGTCTTCCCTGTGTGAGTGCCATTGTTGGACTGTCCAGATCTAGTCTAACCAATTAATATATAATCCATATATACATGTATCTATGTATATATCTACATATATACCTATATACACACATGTATATATTATACATGTATATGCCTATATGTATGTGTGTATATATCTATATCATCTATATCTATACCTATACCTATACCTATACCTATACCTATATCTATATCTATATCTATATCTATATCTATATCTATATCTATGTCTATACCTGTTCATTCTATATCATTTCTGTACCTTTGAGAACCCTCGCCTAACACCCTTGAGCACAACTGGCTTCTGGGAACTGGTATCGCTAGCTCCAGATTCTGACACCTGCACGTATGTACATGTATGCACATTCAGCAGACTGCAGTTGCTTGCTCCACTGAGCCAGAGTCTTGGACAACTGTGTCTTATTTGTGATGTCAAGGACACATATTACAATGAGCTCAAAGTTCCTTGAATACAATGTGAAATAGTCAATGGTTGTCTCTTATAAACTTCCTTTCCTTTTCTCCTAATAATGGAATCTTCATCTACTGTGATGGGTAGACGTTTTAATAACATTCTCAAATATTACTGCAACATGGGCCATGTCGCCATGGGCCCTGCTATAAGTTTAGTTTATTTAGTACCCAAACGCAGATATGTATAAATATCAAATGTGATTTTGAACCAAAATTTCAGTGCTTTTACACAATGTTTGGATAATTCCACCCACAGGGAGTCCATTTCTAGGTTTCTTTTTAGGGGCCACACCTACATGGGGAAAGATGCCTTTTAACTCACAGCAAGATGCTACCTGCTTGCCAAGTTCTATATCCATCTGTTGCCTGCCTCGGGCACACTGGGAGTCACGGGGGTCTACTAGGGTTCTCTTGAGTAACAGAACTTATAGAATGGATATTTATTTATATATAGAAAGGGGCTTTATAAGAATAACTCACAGAGTGGTCCAGTTAGTCCAACAATGATGGGCATGAGTGGAAAGTTCATGAATTTAGTAGTTGCTCAGTACACAGGGCTGAATATTTCAGCTGGTCTTCAGTCTATGTCAGAACCCCGAAGAAGCAAGCTCTTAATGTCAGTGAAGGGATGGACTTGCTGGTGAGGTGAGAGCAAGCAGGCAAAGAACGAAAGCTTCTTCCATGTCCATACATAGGCTCCCAGCAGAAGGCGTGGCCTCAATTAGAGATGGGTTTTCCCAGCTTAAAAGCTCTGGGTTAAAGATGTGTATGTCTTCCTACTCAAAGATCTAGATCAGAAGTGAATCTTCCTACTTCAGATTCACCAAAGATCCTCACAGGTGTACCCTCTGTTTCTGGATTTTAGTTAATTCTAGATGTAGTCAAGTTGGCAACCAAAAGTAGCCATTGCAAAGGACATTCTTTAAAATCTGCTTAGACACTAAGAGGCATGGAGCTGTCTCTTCCCTTCATGGTGTAGTACTCCCACTTAGGCCAAGTTGTCTCCCCCTGCCTCCCGTCTTCTCTGCCTAGGCCATGCCATGGATGGGTATGGAGGAGCCCTGGAATAGGAGGAAGGATGGTCCTGCACAGAAAGCCTCTTTAGGTTAGGTCAGGTTACACAGGACACTGTGGTCCCCTTAACACGACGCTGTTTTAAGACATTTCCTTTTTTCTGAGTCTCCTAAGACTCTGAATTAACTTGAATAAATTCTCCTAATCTGAGGCAGTGTTTTAGAAAGCTTTTAATACTCTAAATCACTTTGCACATACTAACAGCTTAACACTCACTTGTGATTGGAAAATTTACCTCGGAACATGCACAGATTGACACTGTTCCAGGAGTCTTTGGGGACAGGGGCTTTCGTCTGTTTTATTCCAATAGGTATTTTCTAGTTGCCCCCTTTTATTTACTAATAAATACTTCTTGGCACAGATGTTTCTGTGTTGGCACAGGTGTGGGAAGGCTTCATGGCCTCCTGCCCTGTCTAGAAGCTATTTAGTTTTCTCCCAAAGCCCATTCCTTGGAAGAAAGGTCCTGAACATTGGAGGGGAGCCCAGTACTCCAGGGACAATGGGAACTAAATAGGAACCCCGAAGCTCAGAGAAGTCCCAAGCTCTGAGCGGAGAAATGGGGTGTCTCAGTCACAGCCACTAGTTACATCCAGATAGGGTTCCACTCACCCCAGGGCCAGCAGAACATCTGAGGTCTGTAAGACCCCAAGACATCATCACAGGAGCAGTTGCTACGTGATATGTGGGATTGAGACTTCAGTAAGGGTTGAGGTTAGACGCTGAGTTACTTCTTGTCAGCCACGGTAATTAATCGCCGCCTCAGGAGATGGCATAATTACCTCCTAAGTAGAGATGGCTGCTTGTCCTGAATGATTAGGTGAAGCCCTACATGAAGTGGGAGGCTGGAGACGGCCATTCTTGCAAATCGAGAGAAAATGGAGCAAAACCAGACCAGCGGGGCCTTTCTTACAACCCCATGCCATGTGCCAAGTGACAGACGAATCCTTTTGCTTACTTTATGCTTTTACCTTATGAGGCAGAGACTCTGTTCTGTGTTATTTGAATTATTATTTCTATGTCATATCGACAGTCCAGTTTGACTAACTGTAATTCAGGGGTCTGCTACTGGAAGCAGTCACTGTACTCGAACTTAGCTTGATGTCCAAGAAGTGATACCCGGAGTAGCTATTGTGGGACACATGTGTCTGAAGTGTCTTCCATTCAAATGAAACATGGGCCTGGGAAGTCGAGACTCTCAGGATCCAGGAGCTGACTCGTCAAGCTTTTAAGGCAGAAACTTCGTTGAAAATGAGAAGACCGTAGCTGTGCCTGGCTACGGTCCCTCTACTTGCCTAACCTAGACCCACTGTGAGCATCACCTCACAAGTTTTTTGAGTGCCACTGGCTTGCTCTGGTTACATCCTCAAGATCGAGAAGAAAGCTGAGGGTCATGGGGCTAGACAAAACCACCATTGTGCAATTGGGAAACTGAGGCAGTCACTCACTTATGACCTCAAACTCTGGGATGGAGAGATATTACACTCTTTATGCTGTTTTCTTGTGTGGGGTTGTTTGTTTTGTTTTTTCTTGAGATAGGCTCTTATGCAGTTCAGGCTGGCCTTGAACTTGCTTTGCATGTGAGGATGAATTTGGACTTTTTATTCTCTTGTCTCCACTTCCTAAATGCTGGGATTATAGTGTGGGTCACCATGCTGACTTGATGGAGTGTTGGGCTTTGCATATGTTAGGCAAGCATTCTGCCAATTGAGCTCCACCCTCAATTTTAGGAGTCTTTTTAATCTAATGTTCTTTACACATTTTTCTTTTTTCTTTTGTTTTGTTTTGGTTTTTTTTAGAGACAGGGTTTCTCTGTGTCGCTCTGGCTGTCCTGGAACTCACTCTGTAGACCAGGCCGGACTCAAACTCAGAGATGTGCCTGCCTTTGCCTTCTGGGTGCTGGGATTAAAGTCATACATCACCATCTAACTAATGACTCTTAACACTTTTCAAGTAAATTATCTAAACTTTCATTCTCAGCTAAACAGGGTCTGCTTTTATAATGAAGCCAGATCGGTTTAAAATGAGCTTGCTTTAAAAGAGCCTATCTGATACTTAACATTATTTTCTGAAAAGAAAAAAAAAGGCAAAAAGAATATTTTCCAAACAAAGACACGTTTATAAAAACATGGGCACAACTGATTTTTATCTCTAGCCAGAAATCCCTGCATGAGTTAAGTGCTCTTTACTAAATTTGCTGTATTTGGGAAGTAGAGGTTTCATTGCCTATATTTTGACAGCCAAGGCAAAGACCTTTGAGAACAATTAATGCTAACCCCTCCCAGGATTGGCTCCTTTTGCATGGGATATAAAAATAATAACATAGGGACATTAACTTGCTTCCTCCAGCAGGGAGACTCACTGAGTGGCCCAGAAACCGAAAGCAGCAGAGGTATCTTATCTAGAGACCTATTGGTAAATTATGATTTGTTTCATGATGCCTTGGCCCTTTAGAGAACATTTTTTTTTTACTGGGCCTAGGCTGTGTGTAAGAGCTGTTCCTTAGTTGGTGCCTCTGACGCTCATGTTTGGATGCTCTACATAGCAAAGGGAAGTAAGGGGACCAGGGTACAAAGGCAGCTTCAAATGTTTTGAAGAGTTAGTTACCTGCTAGGTCCAATCTAAAAAGTATTATTTTCTCACTCAGACTTGTCAAAAATTGTCCCGGGAAATGCAACTTTATTTTTATACTTGTTTATCCATTTTTTAAGTTTTTGAAGATATATTTGTACTTTATGTGTAAAGTGTTCTGCCTGTTGTAACTAATTTTTTTCAAACATCTATTTTTAATGATGGTTCTTGAACACTTTAATCTCTCTTGTAGCACACTACCACCAGAGGTAGTGGGAAAGAAAGGATACGGGGCAAGTGGACCTGTTTAGAAAGGTTCTTCAGAGCAACTCCCATCTCTGTTGTCTGGAAATCGGCCGTTCAGTTCACAGGTTAGCAGTGGCAGCTTGATCCACTTGCAAACACTTCATGGCTACACCAGCAGTCCAGTTCAGTAGAGTCGGGAGAGCAAACATCAATCAGTGGCAGTGGCACAACCTAACGGAGACAGCCAGGCCTCAGCCTTGGCACGAGTCAGCAAGAGGGATCCGGAGGAACACCAGGAGAAGCTCTCGGCTGCACCTTTCAGCAAATCAAAGATCACTGAAGGCTCAAGGCCGGCAGGGGTTGCACAGCTAGCTCTAGAAGCAAGTCAAGCTCAACCTGTGTCACCATCTGCCGAGACCTTTGATGCTCTCTCCAAACATCAAGTATCCTCCATGTGTCTTGCCTCAGCACATGCGGCTGTCTCAGCTGACATCGCTCTGTCCATCGGTCCAAGCCCACGGAAGCAGCAAGAAACTGCAGCACGTCACCAGAAGTTTTTGGTGCGTTTCTCTCTATGGAATCCCAACAAATGCAGCTCAACTACACAATGTAAGGCGGACCGATACATGCTTGTCCTTAGCAAAGAATCCTTCATCACGTGTCCTTTCACGGGCTCGCTTTAGCAGAGCGTCCTCTCTCTTGTGTCTGCTTCAGCTAAAGGTTTCTTCATGAGTCTGCCTGAGTCGTTCACCTGTGTCCACTTCAGGGAAACACTCCTTCATATGTTTGCCCCAGCAAAACACCATGCAAATACAACTGACTCTCCAAAGAGCCCTGAAGTTTCCACTTCAGCCTGTGGTGCGGGTGGAGTCAGGGGAGCTGTGTCCCAGTAGAGAAGGTCTGGGGATCGAAATGGAGAGGTCAGGGGAGATGGCAGGCCGGCCAATTCCCACCATTGTTTGAGGGGCTGTCTGTTACAGTATAATTAAAAAAGGGCACGGCTGGTTCCCGAGCGTCACCACTCCATGCTGGCCCCCTGGTACTCTCGGGCCTGGGTGGTCACCCCTGGTGTTAGTTCTGGCACTGGAAGGCCATATAGAACTAACATTAATTTATCTCAGCTGGCTTCAGTGTGGCACCATGCCATGTTAGCCTAGCTATCTTCTGCCCCAGCAGTCTCTCCACTCCCATGCTACCTGACCACCCTGGCCACCCTGGCCAGCCAGGAACTCTGGTCCCAGCTACCTCTACCCAGTAATATCAGGACTCAATAAACTGTAACCTAACAACCAGATTTATATGTTACATACTCAATGTACAATATCCACACAATAAACTTACAACAGGTGATAAGAATATAGACTACCCACCTAGATAAGATATAATTTGATCATCTAGACACACAAAATCCTGTACACCTCCATTCCTTAAGAATAGTCATAACAATCTGTAAATGTGCAGAGAGAAATCTTAACATCTGCCTCCATTTTCTCTCCGATGCTCCCTCTCCTTGCTCCAGTCTCCTCCTCCTCCTCTCTAAAATGTTTCTCCCGCCCATTCTTACTTCTCTTCCAATGACAGGCCTTGTTCTATCCTGTACCTGCCTTCACCTGCATCAACCTACAGCTTTCCACATTGGCTGCCTGCCTCACATGCAGGGAATGGAATGCTTCTCCCTTGGAGAAGAGGCAGGATTCTCTGGAAGAAGTCACATCTGCCTCTCTGAGGGGGAAATTCATAGTAAAAGGACTGCATTACTCAGTGTTAGGTAACACATTAGGGTTTCTATTGCTGTGATAACATACCAAGACCAAAAGCAACCTGGGGGGGGGGTGGGATTTATCCACCTCTTATTGTCTAAGTTGATCAATGAGGGAAACCAGGCTTGAACCTGGAGGCGAGGCAATGGAGGAGTGCCGTAGCCTTCTGGCTTGCTCTCCAGTGTCTTGAGGTCTGCTTTCTAATAGCTACCTGCACCACCAGCCAAGAGGTGGCACCGCCCACAGTGGGATGGGCTGTTCCACGTCAATCATCAAAACAAAAAAGCACCAGTCTTGCCTACAGGCCAGTCTGGTGAGAGCATTTTCTCAGTTAGAGATTCCCTCTTCCAAAATCACTCTAGACCAGTGTTTCTCAACCTTCCTAATGTGACCTTTTAATACAGTTCCTCAGGCTGTGGTGACCCCCAACCACAAAATTATTTTTTGCTGCTACTTCATAATCCTAATGTTGTTACTGTTGTGAGCTGTAATGTAAATATCTATGTTTTCTGATGATCATAGGTGACCTCTGTGAAAGGGTCGTTTGACCCCTAAAGAGGTCGAGACCCACGGGTTGAGAACCTCCACTCTAGATTGTGTCAAACCATTGTAAAAATAGTCAGTGCAAGTAATCTAGGGTTCAGGAGCCAGAGGAAGGATGGGACTGAATGAGAGGACAACTCTTGGGAGAGTGCTCTAGAATTGGCACAATGGGTCCCACTATTAGGGACTAAGTAGAAATGTATCTGCAAACAATCAGGAATGTAGGAAGTGCAGTACACTGACTGAATCCAGGCCCAAGGCTTCTCACAGAGGAGTTTTGGTAAGATTTGGAAAAGCTTTGCTGTACTCCCTTGTTTAAATTTTCCACTGTGGTTTCCTTTGGTAAATCTATGAAACTCTTTTCTCAGGAAACATTGGCCTTAAGGTTTGGATGCTTCAAACATCCAGGGAACTAACAGAACTTTAAAGTTTTGGGGTTCCTTTCACCTTTCACAGTAGAAATGCCAAGATCTGGTTAGTGCAATATCATATGTGCTGGTATGTTCCTGAAGTATTCGCTTGTGGGTATAAAGGTTGGTGGTACTGGTATGTGCAAAGTGACGTGTATGTGTGCGTACACGTGTGCGCGTATACACACGTGTCTCTGTCAGTGTCTGAATATGATGCTTGCTTCCTCCCCTGAGGGAGGTTGGTGTTACTGTGAATGTGGCTTCAGAGTGGGCCATGGTTCTCCAATGTATACCAATGGGGAGTGGGGTAGAGACTTTGAAACTATCTAGAGTTGGTGAACATCAGCTTGTGAGTTTTCTCTTACTTTGTTGTCTTCAAAACAATGATTTAGGGACAAACGTCTAAGCTAAACAGCAACTTAGAAGGTAAGATGGGGGACGATCACAGGGGACTACGATGGAGTCTCTCGGGAGACTTTTGGGGACAAAGAATGTCTGTTATATGCCTCTTGGCAGTGTGTGCTCATTGAGACCTAGTATGCAGTGCCAATATGTCCTAGCAGAGAAGGGGAACACTCACTCTCCACCCCTGGTCATCTATCACTATCTCTCAAACATTGTTAAAAACCCCTCTGCAAATACCACCTGAAAGGCTTTGCCCATGGAGATTTTTACTACCTGAGTTAGGGTCTCACCATGTGTAACCCAGGTGGGTCTTACCATGTGTAACCCAGGTGTGTCTCACTGTGTGTAACCCAGTTGGTCTCACTCTGTATCCCAGGTGGGTCTTACCATGTGTAACCCAGGTGGGTCTTACCATGTGTAACCCAGGTGGGTCTCATTCTGTATCCCAAGTGGGTCTCAGTATGTGTAACCCAGGTGGGTTTCACTATGTAATCTAAGGTGGAGCTCAAATTTCCAATCCTCTTGTCTCGGCCTTCCAAGAGCCAAGTCTAGCCAGTTAGGGAACCTTTACACATGAAACCCTTCTACACAATGTCCTCCCCCCCTCTCTCGAGTGTAAGATGTATGATGTAAGATGAGGCCATAAGTTGACACTGGGTGTCTTCTTTGATTGTTCTTCGACTGTTCTCCATTTTCTGAGGCAGGCCTCTCACTGAGCCCAGGACTCATACATTCAGCTAGTCTACCTATCTTGTCCAGTGACCACCCCCAACTCCATGTTTGGGGATTACAAGCAGGCTGCCACACTCACTTGACTTCTGCGTGTGCTGGGGATCTGAACTCTGGTCCTTATGCTTGTGCGGCAATCATTTCATCCATAAAAATGTCTCGATATCATGTTTAATATTGAGCAAACAAGAAGGAATACTTACTGTTTAAGAATCCTAAATGCAAAGCACTTTATTTTTAGAGGAGCACAGGCAGCCAGTTGTGCGGTGTAACGGAAATTGGCTAGAAATACTGCTCGGCACATTATCTCTTCAGCAAACACAAGGGGTTACAAACTCATTCAAGCTCTAAACTAACCTTAAAACAAAAGAGTGATCACAGTTTCCCACATCCTGGGTATTTGTTTTAGAGGAAGATAATATTGAAGTGATGAAAAACTAATATTTTAACTAATTCAAAAAAAACAAAAAAAAAAAACAAAAAAAACAAAAACAAACAAACAAACAAAAAAAAACAAAAAACCCTCCAACCCAGTGTGTGGAAAAGGTATTGGTAGGGACGTGTGGTTGGTAAGTGTGTTAGGAGTATCACATGTTGACTCAGGATCACACTGGTGAGTCTCAATGTTCTCCTCCATAGTTGCATGAAGTTCCTTCAGGTCTAACCCTGACACTTAAGTCCTGCTCCAGCCTCCATGGGGGCATGGAGGACCCCGTCTCCCTCCCCTTCTTGGCTATGGATCATGGTTCCTGTTCCTAGCTATGCTGTCTCTCCCATCAGGATACAGTGGCCATGTTTTCTGTAGTCTCCTGGTTTGTATCCTTAACTCTGGCAGAGAGTCTCCTGCCTGAAATCTTATTGATCCCATGGCTGCATAGAATGTCTTCAACCTTCAAAGTTGAAGTTCCAGTCCTCTCCTCTGTGCTACGACGACCTACATAATGGCCGGTGCGTCGGACTCATTGGTGGACTGTGAGCATGCGAGGATGGACAGACAGCAACATTTTGCTAGTCCTACCGGGGACCTCACAGATAAACATCGGGGAGTAGTGTCCATACAATGTGATGCCCATAGCCTGGGCATGCTCAACGTCATGTGGGAGGAGACTGGGCAGGTCCTGACAACTCTATATTCCTGTGTGACCTTATTCAGCACAATCTCGTGTTGCCACATGGACATGATATCCCCTGCATGTGTGTCCTGTCTTCCCCCTAATTCATCTGTGTCTTGGGCACTGTGGTCATGTGGCCATATTGTCCACCTCAGGGCTACACGCAGGTGACGGGCAATTAATGCAAACAGAATGCATAAATGATTGCCCCTACAAGAGTTCATTTTAAGTATAGTAAATGACACACTAACATTTCCCCCGGTGAATGTTTCTTATTAGAATAGCATGTAGCTGAAGACAGCGCAGTTTCCACTGATTGTGGTAGGAGAAGAAAAGAACTCTGAGGATTTCTGTCAGAAATGCAAATCAGATGTGCTGCCGCTCCGAGCGCGGCACGAGATGGCGCGTGCAATATGCCACTCCGGAAGCTTTAATCTGGGGTGTGCGTGGTTCTACCTAGCTGAGCAGAGCATCTGCATGGGGAACGGGAACAGAAAGGACAGCAGATGAAGATGTCAAGCCCACTGAAGAATCTTCTAGAACTGTGGCTCTGCTCCCAGTTTATGGTGACACTGGGTGCTACTCTGTCTGCATACATTTCAGAGGGTTACCGAAGAGACTCCTTGGTGTGAGGGGCGAGTACAGCTTTAAGGGTAAGATTAGGAGCTGGAGGTTTTACTGTTTCATGCCTGAGAGAACGGAAGGCAGAATGTGTATTTATGTGAGGAGAGATAGCATAGTCATTGCTTAGCAATGAGCAGTCCTGTTAGAAACGAGGAAGGTGTGTCCCCCCCAACCCCCGCCACATACAAGTCGCCCCCTGCATGATAATATTAAAAAAACCCTCGGAAGACCGGAAGTAAGTAGAGAGTATTGAGGACTGAGGATAAATAGACAGGGAAGAGAATAGATGTGGCTGTGATGGACATCAGTCCCCGCGATGTCCATCTGCCTTTTTGTGTTTAGGAAAAATCTCAGACAGGCACATGACATCCAGATGAGGCCATCACTGATGTCTTTGGGGCCACCCCGGAGTTGGTGGCAGCTGGTGGGATGAAGTGGGCAGCTAGGAGCCAAGGTCGGGGCCACCGAGCAGAAAGTGGCTGGGTCAGACTTGAGCAGTTTCCAGTGAGGGAATCCTCTTCCCGGGAGTGTTCCGGTTTGATAAGACAGGCACTCTCAGACAACCTTTGGTGAAGTAACTCATGCACTTCATTCCTTGTGGATAGGATCTTATAAACATTTGGAGATGGATTTGGGTCTAAAGGCAGATGCTTTCTACTGGCTTGATCTGAGATGTGAGGGATGCCTCATCTGCATGTGGAAGAGCTTCAAGTGTTGTCCCTGTGTTGTGACTGATTGTCACCATCCTCTCCATGGGGTGTCATGGTCACCTGTTCCAGGACGGGAGTAGATTTAAATGCCTACCGTCCTCAATTATGAGACTTGCTGGGGTTTCTGAACCCGCTCAATCTTACTAGGTTTCGCACGGGATCTAATGACATTGTTGACTTCTGGATATGACCTGACTTAAAAGCGGAAGTGTCCTCCTTTCTCTTTGTTCCTGACATGTGGGCTTGGCCACTACAGACTGGAAGCTGCCATCCCCGCTCCAGACTCTTAGGAGCCAGAAGTAAACTTCCGTGTTCTTGAAGCAATAGCTACACTCCATGGAAACAGAAAGTAGGCCCATTTCGCTAGAGGAGAACAAAGAGAAGCCTTTTCTGTGGCTGTTACAGTAACAGTGGGCACAAGAATTATTATGGGTTGCAACCTGAAGATGGTTTTGTCTGATACTAAAAGTCCTTGTTAAATACCTTTTTTCTTTTCAGTTATCGTTAGCAGATTAAGTTTTGTAGCCGGCTATTAAGAGAAAATGAAGGGGCTGGGGAATCCACTTAATGGCCAAGCATTTGTGTGAGCATGAGGTTGAAAGCATTGGGGACCTAGGATTGATCCCTGACAGCCACGGTACAAGTCTCAGGTCATGCTACATTCTGCAGTCCCTGCACTGGAGGGGTGGAGGCAGACAGATCCCTGGGGCCTGTTGACCACGGAGAGAGACAATGTCTCAGAAACAAGGTGTACACAGCCTCTAAGGAATGACACCTGAGGATTCCACAAACCTGTGGCCTACTGAAAGATCCTAGTTCGAGTCTCAGGATAGCGTGCCCCAGGAAACACTGATCCCAGACGAGCCCCCAGCTGAAAGATCCCAGACACAGAGAGACCATTTTGGATGTAATAAGCAAAGGCGAGGTTTATTATGGAGATCTATTATGGGGATCTCCGGGCCGACACGTATCCCACGCAGGAGACAGAGGTGTCGACCCCGAAACTCAAGTCAGGGGTTTATATAGGGAAAGCTAGGGGGTTTGGCACGGTTACACACAATTGGCTAATTTCTGGCGTGGCCATAAGTGATTGGCTCATTCAAACATGGCAGTGAGATTACAGCACAGCAGAAGAGTACGTGCTGACTGGGGCATTCAGAATTTTAGAAGCTAGGGGCGTATCAGGGTTTGAAGGACGTCTGGTTAAGGTGTGACTCTGAGTAAGCTGGGGGAGGTACCCTTCTGTATCTTTATGGCCTGTCAGTCTTGGCTGTAGGGCAGGCCCTGCCCTGCCTGGACAGTGTTTAGCCCTGAGTCTGGATTTTGAAACTTACTCTTTTAATTTTATATTTTTAAACCTTAAATCTGTATAATTTTTCTTTCACTACCTACACAGGGACACGTGCCTACTAGAGGGGTGGGGTTGTCTTGAAGAAGCTCCTGTTCAGCTGGCTTAAATGGAGAACACATTCTCTCCTCCATTGCCAGTGGCTTGTGTGCTGACTTACTCAGGCGTGCAATCAAGGGCTGAAAGGCCTGAGCCTCCTCAAACCCATGGTAGCATAGCAATGGTCCTGGAGCTAATATGTCCCTGCAAGGCTACTCAGACTTCCGTTCCCACTTAGGAATGGGGTCAGCTGCCCAAAAGACAAATACTTGTCAAAAGGGGGCTTGGTGGGGCAATGGATATTTCCAGAGAAGGCAAGAGCTTGCTTCCAGCCTGCTGGAGCGCACATCTATTCTATCAGTGACACAAGATAAGTAAACCTGGTTGGGCTGGGCACCAGGCACTAGGCACCAGGGGCCATTTCTACCTAAGAGAGGGCTTCTGAGGGCTGGGAAGGTAAGTGGACGTGAGCAGAGACTTCCTGTTTTGGTTTCCTTAACTGTCTGAGATTACTGTCTCTCTGCTGGTGTCTGATTATATATGGATGGCGTTTAAAGTGGTGCTCAGAAAAGTAAAAACCTCCCCAGTAAGTGGTTTCTTTAAATCATGTTCCTTATGGAAGTTTGGTGCTTTGGGGAAATCTCACAGGCACAGTTTCTGGTCTCTTTAGAACAACAAGTTGATAATATGCATGGACCCTCAAAACATCAATTTTGAGACCCTTTTAAAAACAAATCTGTCAGCATCCAAGATGAGAAGTGGTTTCCCTTCAGCCCATCGTGGGAAGTGGATTCCTGGGTCAATAGACTCAGGGTAGCAGAGATCTTATCTCTTTAATCGTGTCTTTCCACTCGGCCTTTCTCATTGATTAAATATCTCCTGCACTTCACAGGGGCACAATGCTGCCCACACAAAGGCCTGGCGGGCCCGTGTCTCTGGAAAGGGTCTTTCAGAGCCTTGCTTTGATTTAGACTTATTTCTTTCCAAGTAGCAGTCGTCTCCTAAATACAGCCTTCGCTGTCATCTCTCTGCGTGCAAAGCCGCTTGCGGGGATGGTCTAAAGATTGATAAATAAGTAAATAACTGCCGGATTCTTGTCTGAGAGGCATCCGTCCAGAGCTCTTTATAGTCTTTAAAGATTCAACAGGTGACACTTCAGCTCATTCCCTCACGAGGCCGACTTACGCAGTGATTGGCTCAGGAGCTTTGCCTCCTCATAACTCTTCCAAATGATAGGGCCATGTCAGCACGCAGGCCTGCTTACACGAAGAAGCATATTTCATATTCATAGAGGCGGGATGCAAAACCCTGTCTTGTGATTTGGCGAGGAATTCTTTAGGGAGGAGGACACAGCTCAGTCGGTAGAGCACCCTGCCTCGCACACACGCTCTGTGGCCCTGCAGAAACAGGGCACAACAGTGTGCACTTGTAGTTCCGGGACTTGGGAGATGGGTGGGGGTGGGGATGAAAAGTTCAAGGTCATAATCCTACACAGCAAGTTCAAGACTGGAGACGCTGTCTAAAAAACAAACAAACAAGCAAACAAACACAAAACAAAACACAAACTCCTGAAATCCCTTATGGTTTGTGACGTCCTTTCAGAGGAAGATCATCTGCGTAGGTAGCTACAGGAAGAGTTAAGGGAGGCTGTCTGATGACGGGCCTGTCATTTAAAAGCCAAACCTGAAAAAAGCTGGGAAAAAAAATCAGTTGACGCCAAATTCCTGGGCTGTCTGTAAGACGAGACTATAGCCAATATGGCTTTGTAAGGAAGAACTTGTGAGGGGGCAACTCTACCTTCTTCCTGAAGAGTGTGGAGGGAAGCATGACTCGGGAGAAGCTAGCATCCTGGGCCAGCTCCCTTTTCTACAGAGAGAAAGGAGGAAAATTGCTTTCTTTGTGGAGGTGCAAGCCCACTTGACAAATGACCTCCCAGAGGGTATCAGAAGTTGTGCCTCCCTCAAACAGCTTCTTCCTTCAAGATTCTTCCAACCCAGCTCAAGCACAGGGGGAGGTGGGCAGAGTACATTCATTTTTGCCTGAGCTTCACCCTACAGATTTGCAGCCGTACTTGATTTTAAAAATATTCTCTTTACAAAACAAGTCTATGAAATGGGCATTAAACAAATAAAGAAAGAAATAAACAAAAAACATCTTGGTTTTTTAGTCTATTCAGAATATAAGCTTCTGTACAGATGAGTGTGTCAGAGCCTGGGGCAATAGGCTCACATGTCCCTGCCAGAGACGCCTCCCACAGAATCTTCTTCATTCCTGGCTAAGGGGCAGTAAACTTTGAGGAACCAACTGGCAGGGTCCTTGGCTCTAGTGAAAAGCAAAGCAGATAGGAAGGTCAGTGGCTACATTGGTGCCATGGTCCCTGGAGCAGGTCACCAAGCTCCAGGGACCACCAGCAGGGTGAAAAAAAAAAAAAACAAAAACAAAAACAACAAAGGACAAAACTGTATTAACTTCCAGGAGTCAGTGCACGGAGAGTCCTTCTGGTTGGAATGTCTGCCAGTGTGAGGACGGTGCTCTCCTACGGTGCTGAGTGCTTCCCCAGATATGGGAGCATGTGGAGAGCTGTCTTCTGGTACAAGGAGTGGGGTTGACCATGCTATGTGCCCATGTTGGGTCCTTCTTTGGTCTGAAAAGTGAGAGCTTGCTGCTTGGCTTCTTCCGTGTTTTGGCACACTGGGTTCTGGGCACCAGAGGAGCCAGGCTCCAGAAAGGGAGCTAGATACACCGTGAGATTAATGCTGTGAAACCAGAGATTCTTAAGGGACAGGAAGCTGCAGCAAATGCAAAGCCAACATAGGTGACTTAGTGGGTTTCAGGCCAGCCTAGGCTACGGAGTGAGACCTTGCCTTAAAATTAAAAATAACAACAACAGCAACAACAACAACAACAACAACAACAACAGCGGCAGCAGCAATGACAAAATAACAGCGAGAATATAATACCTAGAATTCAGACATTCATCATGGGGATGTATTTTCCTATAATTTAGGAATTACTTAAACTATTTAAGGGTGACACAAAAATATTGAAATTCATTTACGTGCATCCAGCCTCCCAATCCTTCGGATGACATGTTTCATGAAGCTTATTTTGAGAATGTAAATTAAATCTCCCAGCAGACTTCATTCCCATTTTTCTTAACTATGTCATTCAATTAAATTGGTATGACAGGGAGGTGTGCTTGATGCAGATCACAAGCTTGACGGGATGTTGAGCCGGGCCACCTGCGCACTTTGCTCAGGCTGAGGACAGTGGGCAGGTTGGGGGATGCGGTCTCTACAACCTCAGCCTCTGCCAGTGCAAAGCACATGTTTCTTCCCCACCCCCTGACCCCCAGTAAAACCCAAAGGAAACACTCTTTCAGGATGGTGGATGGGTCTACCTAATGCAGTTACTTGCCAGGCTGCCTTTGTCTATCTGCGATTTTCCTGCTCTTTTTAGAACGTACGACCAGCATAGCCATTGTACATAGTGTACTGTTACTGTATGATAACTCCACGCGAGGGCTGTGTAACGATCAAGCCAGGGTAGCTAGCCTTTGTATCTCCTGAGACTGACCATGTCTTAGCCTACAAATTCCTTCCTTCCTTTTAGTTCGTTACAAAAGAGATAATTAGTTATGAACTGTAGTCACTCTAGTGTGCTGTACAACACTGCTTGTGTCATTATCATTACTGTGTGTGTGTTTGTGTGTGCGTGGATGTGTGCATGTGTTTATGAGAGTATGCGTGAGCATGTGCATGTATGTGTGCATGTGTTTGTGAGTGTGTGAGTGTGTGTGTGAATTGTACTGGTACCATGGCATGCAAGTCTTAGAACAAGTTTCAGGCATGCCGTTCTTTCCTTCTGCTCTGGGTTCTGAGCCTAGAACTCAGGCCAGCAGACAGGCAAATGCTCCTACCTACTGAGCTCTCTCTCAGGCCCCATTGCTTGTGTTTTTAACACATAACATTATTAAGTTCCTTTAGTATATATTTCAGCATTTAATTAAGAAAAATTGTAGCTCATCATCTCAGAAACAGTAGTCTTTTATGTTACAATAAAGGAAAAATATTCTAATTACATGTTTGGAAACCTGTGTTAGAGAAGGCTTTAAACTGCAAATAAAAACCTCCACTCATACCCTTGTCCCTCCATACCCAAACCACCACCTTTAATGGTTAATAATAATAATAATAATAATAATAATAATAATCCAGATATGATTTTATAATTCTATGAGGACCAATTTTATTTTTGACTCTTTTCATTTAATTCTGTGTATTAAAAAATAATCTACAGGAAGGACAGAGACTCACCTTACTCATTGTCACAGGGTAAGTCAAAACCATATTTAACCATTGTGGTAATAGTGAAAATGTTAATTTTTTTAGTCACTATCTACTGAAAATGAGTGTGGTAGAGAATATTCTGTGAGGAGGTAGGGATTTATCTCAGTTGGTGGAGTGCTGGATTCACAAAGCCCCGGGTTCAAAGCTCCAATGCCTTGAACCTAGATATGGTGCCACATACTTGCAACCGGAGAATAATTCTGGAGGCAGAGATAGGAGGACCCGAAGCTCAGGGTTACCCTCAGTTGCAGAGTGAGTTCAATGCTTGCCTGAGACACCTAAGACCCTGCCTCAAAGCCACAACCATATGGCTCTCCGATATTCCTCGGATGGACCTTTGTGGTCCTGTCCCTGAGGCCTAATTCCAGCAGAACTGCTCTCACTGAAGGGCCAGAGGTTACCGCTCTACCACACAACGATGGACAGAGAGCTTTGTTTAGGAGGGATGAGCCCAAGAGGAGGCTGAAATAGATGGGCACCAATTTCTTACATTCAAGGCTAATTGATTTCCAGCATTAGATTTCTAAGATCAAACCTGGCTATCGCTGCAGTAGATACTCTTTAGATCTTAGAGGAAAACGAGAGATAGGGGCTGTTACTGAACTGCCAATCTGGAGAAAGGCAAGTAGAGTCAACGCTTCATGGAGGATTTGACGAGTCCTCAGAGTGACAAACAACTACATTTGGACCCATTTTGGGGTTGGGTCCCTCTACTGAATGCAGTGGCAGGAGATTTAACATATTAAATCAAGTTTGTTATTTGTGAAAAGGTATTTTAAGCAGATTGGGACTTGAAGTGATTCCGATTTGTTTTTAGGCTTATTTCATTTTTAGTTTATAAAATCCTTTAAAGTATTCCTTTGTTAACTATCTAATAATTTCCTTAATAATAAGAATTCTTTGAGATGTGTCATTCTTGTAGAATTTAAAGCAAACTACTTCTTAAAATCCTTATCAAGTCATACTTTGATTTTTGCCATTTAAATAACATTGAACTATTTGTGATTTTGTTATAATTTGATTAAAAAATTTTTTTTTACTTATTCACTTTCCATCCTGCTCACTGCCCCCTCCCAGTCACCCTCTTCCACAATCCTTCCCCCATCCCTTCTCCCTTTCTCCTCTGAGTGGGTGGGACCCCCTGGGTATCCACACCCCGACCCCACCCCCCAACTCTCCTGCCCCACACTTGATTTTTTTAAACCACTGAAAGAGAATAGAGTCAGAGATTCTGCCTAAATTTGGATCCAGAGAGAGTAAGGACTATGCCTAGTTGAAAAAAGAAGTTAAAGGGCAACAAAGAAATGTTACATGATACAATGTATGCGCCTACTGTGGGACAGTATTTGGTTATATGAGGGCCTGACACACAGTAACAATGTGGGAGAGCTTCAAAATACCCCTGCTAAGACAAACGAGCAGGAGGACGCAGTTGTGACCCTGTTGATATGAAATACCCACACTGGAGTAATTCGCTGAGACGGAAATGAGAAGTGTGGTTTGATAAGCTTCCGTTTGGGATGAAGAGACATCAGAGAGCTGCTGTACCTGGATAACGCTGTGAATGTTTTCAGTTCTACCAGCTTGAGCGTTTGCGTGATTAAAATGGGAAAATTTGCCATCTATATTTAGCACAATAAAAATAATGAATGCGAGAGCAAAGGATCCAGCTCTGATGGTCTCACTCTGTTACCTGTGGGTGTGGAGGTGAGAGACAAGAGTGAGGGAAGGAGCCAGAATGAGCATCAGGAGGTCATCCCCCACCCCATCCCCAGCTGGAGAGGGGGCGGGTGGGGCAAGCAATCTGATGCAGAGGAAGGCAGGCAGGATGGAGGATGTGGGATAAACAGGCTGGAGGGAAGCTGGTGGGGTTGGGGGGCAGGGGGTGGGGGGTGGGGGTGGGGGTGGGGAGGTAGGGGGTGGGGGGTGGGGGTGGGAGGAGTTGGGGAGTGGGGGGTGTGTGTCCTGGAGTGAGCAGAATGAAACACAGAACAGGAGAAAAGTCAGGGAAAACATAGCATGTTTGTGGGGGGCTCCTACCAACAGAAGACAAAGGACTTAGGATAAAAGCCATATATATATATATGTATATACATATACATACATATATATTTACATATACATATATATATATATACATACACATACATATATACATATATGGGTGTGAGGAGGACTCACACCCATGTCTTACAAGTAGGCTCTGGAGCATTTCCAGCTGACTGGGCTCAAGCTATAGCCGTGTGACCTTTCTTCTTGCTGTGTGGAAGTGATTTGTTCAAATATAAAAAGTAAGACCAAATCTCTCAATTCAACAGTCCCTTTGTGATGGCCATAATATCTGACACTGTGTTTTATGAGAGATATATCCACCGTGAGAAGATATTCTGTTCCCCGCAACCTATCCAGTGAAAAGTTGGAATAGGCCATTCATTTAATAGGGACTCTCTGACTGTGAGTTGTAATTCACCACACATAGTCAATTTATGAAAGTGCATCTTATCTTCCAGAATTGATCTTAAACCCATTAAATATGTCTATAACAGTTTGAGAATTAAAAGGATTTTTACTATAGAAATGAACTCTTAGAAATGCAATTGAGCCCCGAGCCATGCCCAGCAACAAGCTTTCATGACTAGTATAACTACCACTCATTAAAACAGCTTCTCTTTGCAGCATATAGAAGCTATCATAGAGACCCGCATCTGGTCGCAGTGCTGAGAAGTGACGGTAGCGTGCCCCATCCCAAATGGGAAGTCTATAACATTAACCTGGCACCCAGGGCATCATGACTGATGAAGGCATGGGAAAGTCAATGGGTGGAGGAGCAGGGGGTTGGTTTTGAGTGTCTTCTGGGTATGATGGGCATGGTGCACCCATGAACTCTTTACAACTATGATGGCTTGCACAAGATCCACGACTCAAGAGCCCAGCATGGGTGGTAGAAAGGCTCTGTGGTTGAGGAGTTACAGATTGTCAACAACTTTGAGGGACAGGCAGTTTTCTTCAGTGACAAGTCTTCGATAGAATGAGTATGCCCAAGTGGTTACCACTACATCCATATGGCCAACACTAATTAGATTCAATAGGCCTACTTGTACACAAACACACACACATACATCCACACAAACACACACACATCCACACACACACACAAACACACACAAACACACATACACAACACACACACATACACACAACACACACACACACACACACAAACACACACAAACACACACAAACACACACACACACACAACACACACACACACACACACACACAAACACACACACATACACACACACACACACACACACACACACACACACACACACACACACACACACACACACACACACACACACACACACACACACAACACACACACACACACACACACACAAACACACACACACACACACACACACACACACACACACACACACAAACAAACACACACACACACAAACACACAAACACACAACACACACACACACACACACACACACACAAACACACACACACAAACACACACACACAAACACACACACAAACACACACACACACACACACACACACACACACACACGCGGACATGCAGGCACTCAGGCACACATGCAGGCACAGAACAACAAAACCAGAGGAGAACATAAATTAAAGAAGCGGATGCAAGGGAGGCATGTGGAACGTTGGAGATGGCGGATATGATTAAAATGCATTGTATGCATATGAAATGCTGAAGAAAGAGTACAAACATAGCATATGATTTGAAAATCACTTATCAGTTCTCCACTAAGGGGAAAACATGCAGGCCTGCTGGCTTTGAGTCTGAGATCTCGCGAGCTCATTATAACCAGTGGTATGCTACTTAGCACTTTGCATAAAAAACCATGAAGGGAATGATTGGAATCTCCAAGTTGTTTCGTGAAACACCTGTCTTGGAAAATGCAGTGCACAAAAGGCCCGTTCCTGGGCTGTGGGACTAAGATGCGCTTCCCCCATTCTACTGCTTCAGGAAACTGAACGCTTGCACACCAGAAACTTCTAATCCTACAGAAAGTAAAGTTCCCTGCTCCAGTTTAATCCATGGTTAAGCTGCTAGTCATGTGACCATGCATCTACCACTTCATTTCCAATCAAGAAAGAAAAGCAAAATGGAGTCACCTTGGTTCTGGGACACTTTTGGTAGAGAGGGAGTGCCTCTGTTGGAACAGGTTTCAGAAGCTGGCCAGGCTCGCAATGAACTGTGCAGTGTGTCCCCTCCACCAAACACACTTTGAAGCTGAGGTTGGAGCTTACCAAACCGTCTGATGGTAACCTAAACCAGAAACGCCACCCATCAAATGATGCAGGGACCTGTTCCTCTCCTGGTTAAATGTTAAACACAGAGACTCCTTTTGCTAGACCTGCGTTCTTCACATTGCATTCCTACCAGGCTCCAAAGAAAAGTAACATTTCTTTGGTTTCCACCTGGCTGAATTTATTTTCAATCTGCACTTGTTCTGTAATCCTGCCCCCCTCCCCATTTCCTCACCTCAGCCTCAAGAACCCGTGTTGCATGGGCCTTGGTTTGCAAAATGCACCCCGTACCCCATATCCCTATGCAGTTCAAGTTGTTTGGAACTCTGGTAAAATTGCCTCTGCCTCCTGAGTGCTGGGATTTGGTGCCCACAGAACGGGGCCTGGCCTGCTCTGTATTCTTGTACTGCAGATTTCTCTTGTTAAACACAACCGCAGAGAACAAAGTGCTTAGAGTCAAGAGACAGGAAGTTTCAGGGTTGCAAAGCTACCTCCCGGGATGGGTACCCCACCGTTCTCCAGCAGAACAAAAATAGTCCGTGTCTATAATGTTCAGTACAGCTGCTACCTGCCCCATGTGACCACTAAGCACTCAGAGTGGGGCTACTGTAAGGAACTGAGCTGTTGACTATATTGAGCTTGGATGTAAGCGGCAGTGTACATGTATGTTGAGCAACATAACGTAGAGAGAGGTCAGAGCACCATCAAAGTAACCCCACACATTCAGTCGTCTTCAGTGGACGTAGCTCATGGAGTGAGACCAGGGGTCTTCGGTAACTTGTGACTACCACGACTTCCTAGCTGGAACTGAACATTTTGAAAGGATAAAATGACTTCATCCTTGTGTTAGTTTTTCGTCATTGTGATGAAACACATGGAAAAGAAAGGTGCAAGGGAAGAATGGGTTTTTGTCCGTTTGTCTGTCTAGGCTCACTGTGTTGGTACTATCCATTCATAGTCGCATGATGACATTCGTCACTTCTGCGCCTGCCCTGAGTGGAGAAAAGCAGCTTACATCAGGGCAGGGAAAGAGAGGGAAGAGGGTTGCCTAGGAACAAGCTATTATTTTCAAAAAGGATGGCTCAAGGGACTTTCTTCCAGCTACCAATCTCTACTTCCAACGCCCCCGTTCAGCTACGAACTCTTCTATTGACGTGGGTTCTGCTCAGCCACCCCATCACCCTCGACAGCAACCCTAGATGGGGACCATGCCTTCGGCAAGGAGCTCCTCAGAAGGTAGCTCGTATCCAAACAGTGATCCTTGCCTTTATTTAAACAAAACACTGACTGGAGACAAGCAGGACGGTCAGATCGGTGCTGGATTATAAAACACACACTTCAAATCGCAGAACACCGTCTTTCGAGGAACATTTGTCAATTGACAAACACTTTGCAGAGGAACGGTATGCGGGAACTTGCTTGTACATTTGTGAACGGCTTCTTTAATTAAAATAAAGACTCCCCGAAGCTTTCTATCTTTGCACTCCAAGCTGTCTCGCAGGCAGAAAGTCTAGCAAGACTTATTTCCAGTCTGCAAATGAGCCAATCTTGGAGTTGAAATTAGATTTTTGGACACATGTCAAATAAACAAGGAATGCATATTTTTTGACATTTCCTAGCATTGATTTTCCTTCATAAAGGCTTTTTGATGAGAAACGCTTTATGGATTTAAAATTAACATATCAACCTTGGCATGGTTCTACTTGGGGCATGTTTTTAGGCTCGGGCACTTATGGCGAAGGCGGTGTGGCAGAGCCTGGAGTTTCGTGCTTGATGGCGTGTGTTTAGTCATCCTGACGAATGCTCATCTTGTCTGGTGTCTCCTTGAATACATCATGGTGCAAGCCGCATCCATGTGGAGTCTTGATTTTAACTCTAGTTCTTTAAGAAAGAATGAACCCATTACAGTTGACAAAATATTTCATTATAATTTATGTATTTTCATAAAAACAAACCAAGATCTCCTTAAAGAGCAGCAAAGGAAGCCAGGCATGATGTCACGGGTCCATGGCTCTGGTGAGGGCTTCCTTGGCTACCTATTGAGTTTAAGGCTAACCCGGGATATAGAAGAGCCTGTTGCAGAAGGAAGAACAAAGAAATCTGTCCCCCAGCCCTCACATCAGCAAACACTGAACGCCTGTTGCCTTTCTGTTTCTAAACTCAGCGTATTGTTAAAGGGCTCTATATCCTATTGGCTAATTTGAGCTTTAATTCAATCATAACTTAAATCTTTGCATCTTCACTGACTCCTTCCCTACACAAAGACAGATGAGAAGGGTCTGATTCTCACCTCACTAAAATCCTCAGTAAGTCCAAAGTCCCTGATTTTCACCACAGATACAACATAACCATACTCTGCATGTGTCTACGGATCTAGGTTTGATGCAGTGTTTACAACTTGGAGCTGTGCGATTTTAAAGACCGGTTCTGAGGAAAGCGGTGCAAGGCAGCTTTGCTTTAGAAGACTCAGGAGGGGCCTGTGTTGATGAGGGACCAAGGCACATGCTACACTGTCACCCTCTAACCCAGGTCTTTTCCATGCAGGCATTGTCTATTAAAGAAAGGGGTGACTGTTGAGGGCCTAAAGAAATTCCTTCTCATATCCTTTGCAGAATAGGGTTTTAAGAGGAGGAGAGATGGCTCAGTGGTTAAGAGTCTTCCAGAGGACCCAGGTTCGATTCCCACTATCCACACAGCGGGTCACAGCTATCTGTAGCTCCAGTTCCAGGGGATCAAACTCCCTCATTCAGACATATGTGCAGGCAGAACACCAATGCAAGTGAAATAAAAATACATTTGAAAAAAGAATATGGTTTTACAGGCCTCTTATTCTTGTTTGATTTCCTTCCGGTTGATATTAAATCTTGTTTCTGGATTTCTAATTTAAAACAGAAAAGGATTCATTAAAAATTCAGTTACTATTCAAAAAAAGTCTCTCAGATATACTCCAGTCCGAGATAGCACCAAATAAGACAAACATGTTTGGTTTATCGGGGACACAGGAGGTTTGACTCTCACAGCTCTTTTCCTTCTAGGTCAGTGACTATGATGGTCCATATTTGGCCGCTATTTTCCAGTATTAAACATGTCAACATTTTGCATAGGAGTCATAAAAGTTAGTGAGGTAGTTCTGATGCATTGTGAGAAGGCCGCAGGGAACAGTGCATCATTGACATTCCTCAGGAAGTCAATTAATGCTTTTATGAGCCATAGCCCAAATACGATCAAAGGTTTAGCTCAGAATGGGGATCAGGTTATTTGATCCATATATATACTTTCTTGAGTCCTGGTGAAATATAAATACTCTGTGCTCAGTGGAAACTAAAATCTCAGTGCTCCCAGAAGTAAGAGAGTGCTCCCAAGAGTAAGAGATGTCATATGGCTGCGTGCACAAACTCACTGTCTGGTGTCCCAGGGAGCCTTTGATAAGCGATTTCTGTAGTGCTTCCGTATTCTGGATGGACTTTCTGCGGATCTCTACACATGGCATTAAATCCTAGGAGTGCTATTAAGACTCTCTGTTGTAAAAGTGCGTGAAAGCACTTAAACACTTTCTCAAGGCATCTTTGTGAGGTCAGGGAAACAGTTCTAACACTGGGATCACTGAGTGGAAGACAATTCCATTCTATTCCTGTTGCTTCTGCATTACTCGAGCTACTCCCTCATTCATTTACTCCACACAACCTCAAACACATGACTTTACCAGGAAGAAGAAGAATGTAGACTCAGGGCAGGAATACGGGGCGGGATAATCAGTACAAAATTTCAACTCGCATCCTAGGAAGTGGTATCTTCTTTTGAATCATTTTTTATCCTAGTAACGAATCTGCCATGACCAGGTCTGCCGGGCTATTGCCAGATGGACCTGGACCATCACAGAAAACCTTCTAATAGCATGTTAGCTGATCCTCACTGCTCCTTGGCATCTGGTGAACTCAGTGACAGAAAGACAGAAAGGGTCAGGGGATCTCATTTTCCAATGGGCGAGGATATGTGCAAATGAGGAATCCCTAATTCCTTAAGCCCCAGTCAATGAAATCTTCACCCTGAGAGTCATTCCTACTCTCCAAGGTTCATATATATAGCCCTGGTTTACCCTGAAGTAAGTGTATGCGTACAAGCCCGCCCTGAATAAAGTTATATGCACAAACTAATATCATCTCAGAGAGCTGTCTTATTGAAGATCATTGGAAGTCTTGATCAAGAAAGCTGTAACACTAAGATGCTCGAAGAAGCTCCCCTACCCCCGCACGTACTCCTGAGAGGGAGGGAATGGAGGACATAGAACCATAACTCGACTCCAACATGCATGCCACAGAAAACTATACACAGTAGTAGTCATGGATACACATTGGTCCAGGCACGCACCGCCAGTCATGTGACTAGCTGATTAGCCTGATTAGTCTGGAGCTCAATGCACAGGTGATGTAATGGATATTGGTGAAGCCTTTGGTGACTATCTTAGTCACTGTTTTATTGCTATGAAGACACACCTTCACCAAGACAACTTATAAAAGAAAGCATTTAAAATTGGGTGCTTGCTAATAGTTTCAAAGGGTGAGCCCATGACAATCATGGTAGGGAGTGTGGCTTTAGGCAGGTAGGCATGGTGAGAATTAATAGTTGATCCACACGCAGCAGGCAGAGAGTGAGAGACTGGGCCTGTTGTAAGCTTTACAAACTTCAAAGTTCATCCCCTCCCCTTACCCCCAGGTACACATCTCCTCCAACAAGGCCAGATCTTCTAATCCTTCCCAAACAGTTCCATCAGCTGGGGACCAAGTACTCAAATACGTGAGCTCTGGGGGCCATTCTCCTTCAAACCACCACAACAACCTATTAAATATGTCTGTATTTACTGTGCACCAAATGCCATTTTAGCTAATTTATACTTTTCTATTTAGAATTCACACTAGTCTTCTATTGGCTGCTGTGACATAGGCTGTTCTGGAGTACAGGTTGGAAGAGAGGGGTTTACGGTGATTAGTCATTGACAGGACCAGCCTTGCAATCAAAATGTCAACCTAAGCTCCTGTTTAGGCGTTATGGAATCTCTTCAGTCCTTCAACTGACTGGGTTAATGTCCTTTTTTGAAAGTTGGGCATCTGAAGCAAAGGGTGAAGATGAGGTCAATTTGTGTCTGCCAAGAAGCTAAAGATATGAGAACCAGTGGAAGCTTGGAGAGAATAGAAAGACTGCAGCAGAAGGGAGTGGGAGTGGGGAAGAGGGGAGGAGAGATCAATTAAACCATTGTACATTCATTTTATGCTTTGTTTTCCTTTCAACTTCAAATTGCAAGTGACAAGTGATGCTAGTTTAAAATACATTCACAGTGATTGTTGGGGGAGGGCGGTAATGGGGGGAGGATGGGGAGGGGAACACCCATAGAGAAGGGGAGGCGGAGGGTTAGGGGGATGTTGGTCCGGAAACCCGGAAGGGGAATAACAATCGAAATGTAAATAAGAAATACTCAAGTTAATAAAGATGAAAAAAAAATACGTTCACAGATTCTTTGCTAGTTTCTTTCACGCTAAGGCCTAGTTCTCCACCCTTTGAGGATAGCATGGATCTCCTGTGTAGATTCAAGTTGAAGTGATGGTGAGTGACTTGGAGGGTTAGATCCCACAGGTGGGATTCCCTCTTTGTCCTCTCACTTGGGTCACGTGCTCATAGAAAGGTTAGCTGTCGTCTTGGAGACAAACAGCAGAGAACAGGGCACTGTGGTGAGAGACCATGCCTTCAGGGAGCAGCCAAGGCAGAACTGAGATTTTTTTTCCCTCCAAACACATGGTTCGAGGAGCCATCCTACAGCAGGTCTCTCTGCTTGAGTCAAGCTCTCAGAGGGATGTTCCCCTCTGATTGCAACCTCATGGCACCCTGAGGCACAATTCCCAGCCAAAGCCTTTGTTTGTGTTTGTGACTCCAGACCCTTAGAAGCTCTGGGACATAACAAATGTCCTAAGAAATGAGGAGCTGTGGGGCTATTTGTTACATGACACCAGCTAATGAATCAACCCAACAATTCTACTCCCTTCTACAACGAAACAGAACAAGTCAAATTAAAACAAAGATTCACATTACCCAGATTTCTTAAGGACAAAGGGACGCTTAATGATAGCCATCCCCCTTGAAGTCAAGTTCTCACATAACCCAAAGGCATTGCAGCCATTCAAACGACCTCTAAAGCAAATTCCCAAGTCAGGGAGATGGTTCAGTGGACACTTGGCACCAAGTTCGTGATTCAGAGTGTGACCTCCAGGATCCACACCAGGTCCATGACTCTCAGTGTGACCCCCAGAAACCACACAGTTACAGGAGAGAACTGACTCCCACAAGTCATCCTCAAATTAAATAAATGTATTAATTTTTTTAGAAAGTAATTTCTCAGGATTTGCAGTTTAAATATATAGGCTACTCATGATACCACACTGTATTTAAACAACATTGACCAAATACACAAATATCGAATGAATGTTTCCAAAATACAAAAGACGTAAAACCTTGAAAGCTCTCAGAGGAATGTAAGAAACATGGTAAAAACCAGGCCAAAGAAATCGCCTGCCTCATGAAGTCATATTAAAATGCAGCTTTTTAGGCAGAACCATTCAGATAACAGCAGACAGACATATGAAATTAGCCATCAGTCTAAAATGACTGTAAGTCACTTGAAAAGAAAGTCTTTGACAGGATTCTGATCCCTAACTGTGACAGCCAACCTTAGGCTATCCACGGTCAGTGTGGACTACGCGGGGCCTGGTGGAGGCCAAGGCTGGGGGTGGGGCTTGATTTGCACAGGTTTTGAGGACATCACACTTACCTGAGTCTTCATTTGCCCATGACTATGATTATTAACCCTGGGGCAACTTTTGTTTGTGTGTTTGTTTTCCTTTTGGGGTATCACGATATCTCACTCTCCTTCAACTCTTACTTCCTCTGCTGCCCAACCCTGGCTTTGTGAGGCACGTCACAGGACACACACAGGCTTCACTAGAACAACAGACGCTAATGTACGCACAAGCTTGACTTAGCCAAGAGTTAGGCCTGGGCACTAAGACTTGGCTAACTTGTACCCTCCTCCTGAAAGCTCCTCATGAGCCCGCAATTCTAAAAGAAATGTTTCCCATCCACGATCAATAGCATCTTGTAAAACTGCACACATTCCTACCCAGCCTGCTTGAGATTTAATATCAGCATTAGTAGCCATTTGTTGTCGCTGGAACCTCTAATTTAGTAAAGGTTAGGGGATTGGCACAAACTTCCCCTTGATAGACAAAGGTGTGTGTGGGATCTGCTCAGCTCATCTTTGACCTCTCAGAACATCTTTCCTTCCTCTTCCTTCTTCCCTAACAGGCGCCATCAGCCCTGAGTAACTTTGTTTCGAAGTGTGCTTTTGAGTTTTCCCTGCACTCATCATCCTAGTTCCTGAGACACTGAGGCAAAACGACTAAACCTCTGGGGATAGGGGAGGGGGAGGGGACATGTTGGGACGATGGGATGACGAGACGACGACCACGACACGGACTCGAGTCCTCCTCCACTTTTACTCTGAGGGTTTTGAGAAGACTTTCTCTGGCCCCCTGCATCAACTGAACACGGCAAGGAAAGCGAAAAGGTCTGGTGTGGGGGTTTCGCGCATCTTAAAACGAACATCCCAATAAACAGAGAGCCGAATATCCCAGCATAACTCACAACTCCTCCTTCCAAAATAAATACAAACATTTTCATAGGTCGAGTCCCACACAGGAATGAAGAAAAAGACCAATCTGTTTTTCTGTAATCAGTTCAAATATATCTGAGCCTGAAAGGAAAATGCAAGCGGCGGCCCTAGCTTACCCACAAAAGGAAGGCGCACACCACCAAGCACCACCGGATGTGGTCAGTACTCACCCCACAGCCCAGGCCGTTGCCCCCTTCACAGGTGACTTTCTTCTGGCCCCGTTCAGGCAGCAGCCCAGCTCCGCAGCCAGGACGGGGGCACAGCACACCTCCCATCTGCAGCACGCACTCCTCGGCACCATACTGCTGGTACCTGTTGTACTGGAGGAAGCCAGAGGCAAGGGGTGAGCTTTGTACAGTGAGACAGAGCGGTCTCAGGTCTCAAATGACTTACTTCTGCCTGAGGCTCCCAGTTGAAGGACTCTGGGATTGTGTTCTCAATTTGGTTCACTTTTGGGGGTGGGAGTGTATGATAGTGGGGGATTTGAGGATGAGGATATGGGGGTAACGGTGTGACCCAGCACAGAGAAAGTTTTCCAAACTCAAACACAAAATGAACTAGTTCATAGCCAGGCATGGTGCCAAATGCCTGTAATCCCAGCACTTGGGAGGTAGGGGGCAGGAGGACTTTGGGGTTATCCTGAGGTACAAAAAACTTTTCCTGAAAACCCAGGGGGAAAATGATGTATATATTTAACATATTTTTCTTTAGAAAACATATTTTTTTTCACCCAAATCTAGTGTTCTGTGACACTGTGTTCATAAGCTGTACTCTAACTGTTAGGATGTATATGTATGTATTAAATGATTAGTGTGATCAGTCTTTTAAGGCAATATATTTGCATGTTTCTATTCCAGATTTGATGGGGTCTCATAATCACTAAGAAAACAGACCTCACAGTTGTTGACCACCTGCAGGTTGATGGTGGGCTTGACTGCCAGTCAAAGAGCATTCGCCTGGTATTCTGCCTGGTTCTCTTTCCACTGGCTTCATTAGAACACAGAAGGCTGAGCAGCCATAGCACGTACACCATTACCTCAGCCGCACCAACACCATTACCTCAGTCCCGCCAACACCATGGTTTCTGTAACTCCAACCCTCAGCAGCGCCAAGACTTGCGATGGAGAACCCAGATAGGATGGTTTGAATGAAAATGTTCCGCAGTGGCTCACAGTGAGTGGCACTATTAGGGGGCGTGGTCTTGTTGGAGGAAGTGTGTCATTGGGGGTGGGGTTTGAGGTTTTTAGACGCTGAAGCCAGGGCCAGGACCAGGGCCACTGTCTCTTCCTGTTGCTGTGGATCCAGATGTAGAGCTCTCAGCTACCTCTCCAGCTCTGTGTTTGCCATGCTTCCGGCCATGAGGATAATGAACTGAACCTCGGAACTGTAAACCATACCCAATTAAATGTTTTCCTTCATAAGAGTTGCCATGGTCATGGTGTCTCTTCACAGCCATAGAAACCCTAACTAAGACACCAGGCCAGCCCCATGGTGCATCCAAAGCTTCCTGAACAGGAATGCAAGCAAACATAGACTTCTGCTGGGCCAGAGAGAAGGTGCAGAAAGGAATGAGAGGGAAGATGGGTGGGAAAGGGGTCTGGAGAGGGAGAGAGAAGGCCTGGGGATAGGGCTAGATCAGAAAATCAACCAATCAATCAATCAATCAATCAATCAATCAATCAATCAATATCTCTGTCTCTCTGCCTCTATCTCTCTGCCTATCTCTGTCTCTCTCTCTCTGTGTCTCTGTCTCTCTTTCTGTCTCTCTCTGACTCTGTCTGTCTCTTTCTCTCTGTCTCTCTCTCTGACTCTGTCTGTCTCTCTCTCTCTGTCTCTCTCTGTCTCTCTCTGTCTCTCTCTGTCTCTCTCTCTCTCTCTCTCTCTCTCTCTGTGTGTGTGTGTGTGTGTGTGTACATGCAACACATTCATGTGCACAGGGAAGTACTCTTATTGGGAGAGAGACTTCTAAAGATATCCCTTCCTTCCTTTCACAGCCTAGGTTTATAGCACCAGGTCCTTCACCTATCGAAGAACAGTCTCCAGGCCTACTTACCATTGGAGAGACACCCTTAGGGCAGGGAGGATTCTGAAATCTCTGCCTTTATTCCCTTCTCCCTAAGGGCCCTTTAATCTGGGAGTCAGGAGATAGGTGAAATGTCCCTTCTTGATGGGATCCTGGTCTGGCAGTATAATTTGGGAAGGCCCAGGAGATGCCCACTTCACTTTTGTCTTGAGCCCACTTTGCAACAGAAGAGAAGGTGACCAGGCTCAGTGAGATACCCCCCCTCCCCTCTGCTGCCATTGCAAATCCATACACTGGTGCCTTTGGGGTTTCTTCATTGTCTGGGTTTGGGGTAGGGACAACTAGAAGCCATCTCCTCTTACATCATTTACTTAGTACCCTTTTGGGGCACCAGACCCTGAGGTCTTTTCTGTCAGAGTTCTAGGCTGTTCCCCACAGAGACCGCCATATGCTTATGTGTCGCAGTGATAAAAACACTGACCAAAAGCAGTTTTTGGAGGCAGGGGCTTATGTGGCTCACCAGTCACAGCCCATCATCTAGGGAAACCAGACTCAAAACAAACTTAAACAGGGGCCTGGGGCCGGGACTAAAGCAGAGGCCCGGGAGGAATGCTGCTCACTGGCTTGCTTCCTCTGCCTTGCTCAGAGATTTTTTTTTCATATACAGTCCAGGCCTACATGCCTAGGGATTGCACACCCCATATTGGGCTAGGCTCTCTCATATCAATTAGCAATTTAAAAAACATCCACTCCGTAGACATGGCCACAGGCCAGTGTGATCAGGGCAAAGCCTCCATTGAAGTTCCCTCTTGGCTGACTCTGTTTCACGTCAGGTTGACAAAAACTAACTGGGGCTCTCTGCTTCGGGAACGTTGTATGCCTGACTTCTTGTCTGAGCTCTGGTCCCTGTAGTGGTGTCCTTGGCCCGTGAAGAAAAACTGAGTTTCATGGAACACACAGCTCCTAAGGTATTGTTCTGACATTATCAGATCATCGTGGCTTCTAAACTCGGGTCACTGAAGTGGATTTGCCAAGCTATTAACTGGTTTATGCAACCTTTGCTGAGAGTCCACTCTGTATCCATCAGATACCCCCGAGGGCCCGATTTGAGGATGGAGCCCTGGAGACAGCCAGGATCCCTGTCCTCGTCTACGAGGTGATCACAGCAAAGGCCGAAAGATGAACATGAACAGTGTTTTGAGTGGGCGGTGAGCGAGGGGAATAATAACGAAGGATAGGATGGCTCCTGGGGGAAGGCGGTCATCACGAGTATACGCAGTGTTTGGGGAAAGCTTTCCAGACGAGGTACACTTCAGTGGATATCTGAAGGAGATGTGAAGGGAAGCCTGTGGCTCCCCAGGGAAGGAGTTCTGCAGCCAGAATAGCAGATGGGACAAAGGTCCTGAGGCCATATATACTTGGCTGGTTTGAGCGATGCTTGTAAGAGCAGTGGGATTGAGATGGAGCGAGCCAGGAAATAGGAGAGACAGTGAAGGCACAGGGTTCACGGGAATCCTGGATGTCTGGGTCCCTGATGGCTATTGTAAGAACTCGGACTGTTTCTCTAAAAGATACCAGGAGCCTTGGAGATCTCTGAGCAGAGGATTGGTATGACTTGACTGATGTTTTAAAGGCATCTGTCTGACGGATACACTCAAAATAGACTCTAAAGGGCACAGGGGATGCAGGAAGCAGAGATGCTTGCCTGAGCGCTCTTTGGCAGTCAGTGTGAGTGCTGATGGCAGCCTGGACCACAGAGATGGTGTGGAGGTGGGGGTCAGTGGCTGAAGCTGGACATGTGGAAAGGTAGAAATGATAGAACTTTCAGGCAGATTGCTTGCCTGGTAGGAGACAAAGAGGAGTCAAGTTTGAGTGTGATACATTCCCCTTAGGTGGTGAGGGAGGGAATATACTGGAATGAGGTATGGATGTGTGTGTGTGTGTGTGTGTGTGTGTGTGTGTGTATGTGTGTGTGTGTATGTGTGTGTGTGTATGTGTGTGTGTTATGGGAGTATAAAAAAGAAATCATTACTTCTGTCACACTTATGTTCAGTTCTGACACCTGATACACAAGTACCTGGGAATGTTGAAGAGCCCACTCAATGGCTTAGTTAATTTAGAAGGTGTAGGTTGTGGATATAAATTTAAAGTTCTCCTCTATTCCCTCACTTTTCTGGTCCCATGGAAACAAGACAGGAGAGCTGAATGAACCTCTTTATGTACATGCTAATGATCTGTATACACAATGGTATACACAATGTGTGTTGTCAATGGCACAGTCTATGGTTACATATTATAAACAGATTTTCATGGGAGATGGCTTTCTGGGAAATATAAGTAAGCTATGTATTTATTAGTGTAGGAAATGAGGTATTTCATTGAAGGATTAGATGATTTATATAATTGAAGGACTGTGTATTTTTACCTTTCTCTACCTACCTATATATACAATGAGAACTCTATAACTAAGCTGTCTCTAGCCCACTGTGCTTATTAGATGGAGCCTCATACTGGGGTCCATGCTGGCCTTGACCTTGAGGTAGCTTTCCTGCCTTGGCTTCTCAAGTGTTTCCAGTACAAGTCAACCCTCCAGTTTTCTCACTCATTTTTAAAACTAGACATCCTCTTTCCTTCTCTGTTCTTCTTCTACACAGGTTTCTCCTCACTGCGGGGCTTTGTCTTGGGGAGGAAATTAGGTTGGTTAGATTTTTTTTTTTGATTCTGAGGAAGTTCAGTCCCTTTGAAGTGATTTTTATGCAGATTCCTTATATCCATCCTGTATCCATCTCTCTCACTGTCTGTCTGTCTGTCTATCCATCCATCCATCCATCCATCCATCCATAGATATAGTATAGATAGATATCTGTACTGTGAACCTCAAATGACGGCTTACCAGCAGTTTGCATACACTGTAAGAACAGAATGAGTTAGTGGACTCTAACTATTAAGTTTCAGTAATTAAATAATTCTAATAAAATAACAGCAATGGATATTAATAAAAGTGTATCTATACAAATGAGTTTAAAAACAATTGTTCTTAATTGGGGGGTGCAGTTTACTGGTAGAGCACTTACCTAGCATGAATGACGGCCTGGGTTTCATTCTCACAACAACAATAACAACAACAGCAACGCACATACGCATACCACAAAGCACACATATACACCATACATAACACACACACACACACACACACACACACACAGAGACCATTATTCTATGAAATTTGTAAGAAAATCTTTTGACCTAAAACTAATAATGTGATAGTATTTGAAGCAAGCTTAATGCCCTAAGGAAATAATTTAGGCGTGTAATTAGCAAACAGCCTTGTTTAGTTTCTTTCAAGATATGACCCACATTTCCACAGACTCCTCTTAACCTCTCAGGGGCATGACAAACAGATTTTATTGGGAGCACACCACTCTAAGCTTCATGGAGAGTGTGCTAAGTAGAGCAGAATATCTATGTTTTCCTCAGTGTAAAATTTATGGAATTGTGGTAGGTCATTGATAAATGGATTCCAAATGGCAAAACCAGCTGTTCCTTTAACTCGTCTTGCATTATTTCCATGGGGGGGGGTATTTTTACTTTCTAACCTTGGATATCACTTTATAAACAGACCTAAATTTGGAGAATGTGACTACATGGTAACATAGCCTAGGCCTAAGAAAATCAAAGCAAGTAATTAGCCACAAATAACTTATTGTTTGCCTTTGGAATACATGGTGTGTGTGTGTGTGTGTGTGTGTGTGTGTGTGTGTGTGTGTGTGTGTGTGTACTAATATTAGATTATCAAACTTCTAATTTAAGCTTTGGTTAAATCTAGTTTACAAATTTTCAGACATGATTTCATAAAGTAGATAGTTCATAGATAACTTATATCATACTCTTATTGTTATCAAAACACCTGGAAAAAAGCAACTGAAGAGGGAAGGGTTTATTTTGGCTCAGTTTCAGGTATATTATGCTGGGGAAGTCAGAGCAGCAGGAGCTTGAAGCCGCTGGTCATATCATGTCTGCCTTCAGCATGAAGAGAGCATTGAACACTTGGGCTCAGCCTAGGGAGTGGTGGCACCCACAGTGGTCAGGTCTTTTCATCTTAGTCATCCCCTGCAGGCATGTCCTTTCCCTCAGTGATTCTAGGTCTCAAGTTGATAAGTGAGATCAACTATTGTATCTAAAATAATTTATATTTTGTTACATAATATTTGCAAAAGCTTTTTAAAAAATAATCACGCCATGAGACTCTTCACCCAAGGAAAATAACAAATCATTTGCTCAAAGTTCATGGAAACATAATGACAGATGCATTGTTAGAATGTCTCACCTCAGTAAAATCGGAGCTTATTTTTATGCTTTCTACCTTACTTGTGGGATAAAAATTCCTTCTTTTGTGTGCACTCACATAGACTCTCATAGATTCTCTTAAAAACAAGAAATATTCATTTGAAAGTACCAGGCTTATTGGGATTTCAACAAAATCATATTTTAGGATTCTAAATAATGACTCATGGGATAGTATGATGAAACAGATCCTGTATTTTGTTGGCTTGAAGGTAGTTAGGAGTGTTGGACTGAGCAGATTATCATTCAATAATGAGGCAGAGGTCACTGGTTCAAGCCCAGTGTGGGCCAGTGATCTTCCTTTTTCTTTTTTACTGATAGACTGCATGCTAAGTCCATGAAAGAACATGGGTGATTGCCTGAGGAGTCAGGCTAGGAAAGAACTGTGCTTTTGTGGCCTTCTGTTTTCTGTTTCACTCTTGGGCTTAATTTGCATGCTTTCCTGGGGAAAGTAAAGCAAGAGAGGAAATCTAGATTTTAAAAGTCAGAGAAATGTTAAGAACAGGGGAAGGAGGCTGAGACCAGGATGGGGGAGAGCCGGCAGATGTTCTGTGAAAGTGAGTCAGGACTTGTCAGCCATCCAGGAGCTGCCTGCCCCCAGGCAACTGCTTGGAGACTGGTTTTGTGCTGTCCTGGTGTTTTCCAGAGCATCCTTTTGGGGGCACTCAGGTACAGCTGTTGGGCCTCTTTTGCCTTCTTCCAGCATGGATTCTGGCTTCTGTTAACTGAAGCTATGAAGGTGGTCCTTGGGGCAGGTGGATGTGTCACTTGCCCTCCCTGGAGTCACTTGCCTTCTACTGGTAGAAGAGCTGCTGTTGGGAAACTGGTACTCTGTACCACACACCAATGCTAGCCCTTTGCCTACTGCCTGAATCCTTCCCATGGAAGGCGATGGGTGAAGCCTTGGGGTCACAGGGATGCACAGTCTAAATTCCACACTGGTACCGTGTAGGCATTCAACATTAGAACTCAGCTCCATTTTCCTTCCTTTTTCCATTTTGATAAAAAGAGAAACCAAACAAACAAAAAAACCTGTTGGCTCACTGCTCCTTAGCCACCCACTAAAACCCATTTATTGTTTACTTGCTTGGGTTAAAAATGCCAAGAACAACTATGTAAAAGACCAGTGACTTTTCCTAGAATATTTCCCCTCGTTATGTAGGGAATGCCCTATTTTCCCCACTCTCATTAGAAGGCTTTTTATTATTATTTTTTAAAGCACTCCTAAAATCATCTGTAATCTTATTTTTCCTCATTTGCGGGTCGTTAGTCTGAGAGTTAGTGACGGTCTCCGTGGTGGCTCTGTCACCTGCTGAGCCTGTTCTCTGTGCCTTTTCCAGTAATGTTCTTTGCTTCCCTGGACATCTGTCAGCTGCTGATGAAGTGAATTGGCTAGGGAAAGGGCTGGACCTTGTTCTCTGCATAGAAAACGCAATCATTAGGATGGGGAAATCGGACGCAAGAAGGAAGCTCATCAGTGTACGCCGGAGAAATGACTGGGAGCGACAGAAGGAATCCTGGATTGGAATTTACGGAGCCCTCGGGGTACTCTGACATGGATGGAGATGGTGCCAAGAATTTGTATCTCAACTTCTGGGGATAGAAGAATCTTTGAGAAGAAAATGGAAACTGACTAGCTTCTTTGTTTCTTCTGTGCTCTGTTAAACACAGCAGGGTATCTTCAGGGAAGACAAGACTAGGAAGGCAGGAACCATGCAAGATCCCTTCTTCCCAAGGGTTTTTAGCTGATGTGACTTGCTCAGACTCTGTAAGCAGGAGTTCCTAGCCCGCCATTTTGAAGGGCACGGCTCTGGCACTGCTGCCTTTACCTACAATGTGTTTTCCATTTCCTTTGTTCCAGAGCAAAAGCTTGGAGTAGTATTAGGTTAGTTGGCAAGCCTAAGCCCCACCCTGAATGCAAGTAGATTTTGGCTCTAATTTTCTCAGAAGGAACTGTGGTCCTTATGGCCAACCCAACCTTCCTTCCTCTGTCTCCCTGGACACTTTCTCTAGTTCAGTTTGTTCACAGCTCCCCCTTTATTTCAGAGTAAGTCTCTTCATCCAGTGCCGAGGCAGCCTGAAGGTTTCCAGGTGGTTATGTGGCCAGTAGAAGGGAGCGGCGGGGTGACACTTCTGTTCACAAGCTTTGTGTAAGACTGTGGGTGAGACACCAGAACACGTTCATTCCAGTGAACACTTATTTAATGAACCCATCAGAACCTGAATGACTCAGGTTTTTATAATGATTTTCTGGTCTAGAGGGTCTCATATGTAATGTGGTCTACCCTTGAACATGAGGTACTGTGAAGGAGGCCTTCTGCAGTGAGAGATGCGAGTGCAGAGGTCAGTAGAGGGCATCTTCCCCACTCCTGACACTGTGCCATGCTGAGGGTTGACCTTTGGTATGTGTCCTGTGTCACTGTCACAATCTCCAGTGTCATTCATTGGTCATTCTCCAGTATGCATCAATTTTGGCTTCTCCCCTCTCTCCTCCATCTTTCCTTGTGGTCTTGATCCATGAGAAACAAACGGTCCCATGTAGTCAGCTTCTTAAAATGTTTCCTCTTGACTTACCCAAAACTCGGCCACCTCCCTTGGTCTTGCAGACTCCCTGCTCCTTGGACCCCTGTGCTGCCTCCTTCTTACTTTTCCTTTTCACTACTGTCTTTGTGTGGGGATGCTGGGAACAGCCCTCACTTGTAGAAGAGTAGCCTCTGGTTCAGTCTGGCTCCTGGCTTTGGGGTCACTCTGGGGAATCTGAACTCCTTCTTGTTGGTGAACCATTTACTGACTTGCACTTTCAGGTTGATCTCATCATCTCTGTGATGTTTTCCATTGTCCTCTTTAGGCCTTATCTCCTCAAGAGGAGGGACCAACTCCTAGTATTTTCCTTCCAAGGAACGTCCCCTATTTTTCTAGACTTTTAAATCAAGATATGCACATGACTTAATTCAAACTCATGGAGACTTTTAATTATTGGGTCTAACATTTTTCCTTGCCATTGGCCCTTTTCAAATTTAATTCCTTTCTAGTCTGATTTAGATTTTCATTATCTGCCACCATAAATACTGCCTAGAAAACTAGATATCTACAGCCTTATTTACCTGACAACTTTGGGGGAAACCCTGGGCTTAGTTACAAAACTTTTCACCTTGGGCCTTGTGGTGGTTTGAATGAGAATGGCTCCCATAGTCTCATATATTTGAATACTTTGCCCCTGGTTAGTAGAACAGTTTGGGAAGGATTAGGAGGTGTGGCCTTGTTGGAGTGGGTATGGCTATGTTGGAGGAGGTGTGTCATTGGGGGTGGACTTTGAGGTTTCAAAGGATTCTTGCACTTCTCACTGCTCCTTCTATCTGCTTTGTGCTGTGGACACAAGATGTAAGGTCTTAGCTATTGCTCCAAAGCCATGCCTGCCTGCCTGTCCGTCTGATGCTATGCTCCCAACATGACAGACATAAACTCCTAACTTTCTAAAACTGCAAACCTCAAATAAACCCTTATGTAAGTTGCCTAAGACATATGTTTTATCAGAGCAATCAAGAAGTAACTGATAAAAGCATGAACTTTGAACTTGGCTGCTCTCCATTGAAATGATGTAATTGATTTCTTACTCATCCATCACAATTTCCAAATTGATCACACACATCAGGTGGAGATGTAAATTTCCCTTGTGGTGTTATGCTGTTTCTGTAGTGCCATGTTTTCTTTACATTCTTCCCAATCTGTTCATGTCCCATCTCTCTTCCACCGGTCAGGGAGCAACGGATGGTATTTCCATTTGCTATCTGCAGAAGGCTTGGGAGTAAAGCACGTCCACTCTCAGGGAACCAACGCAAGCCATCTTCCTTTCCGTGGTCACAGCTCACTGGCACCTGGAAAGCAGGCCTTCTGAGAGCTGTCCAAACCCCATGCGCTTCACAGGTGACACCTGCTTTGGGACGCAACTCAAACTTTATAATGGTTCTATTCATCTGAGGTGTTTAAAAATCCTTGTCCAGTGGCTGAGTTTCTAAGACTGAACCGTGAACATAAATCAGAAAAAGAACAAGAAGCTAAAATAAACACATCAGGAGCTGAAGAGATGGCTTAGCGGTTAAGAGCACTGGTTGCATTCTGGAAATCAGTCTGGAGGTTCCTCAGAAAATTGGACATTGAACTGCCTGAGGACCCAGCTATACCTCTCTTGGGCATATACCCAAAAGATGCCCCAACATATAAAAAAGACATGTGCTCCACTATGTTCATCGCAGCCTTATTTATAATAGCCAGAAGCTGGAAAGAACCCAGATGCCCTTCAACAGAGGAATGGATACAGAAAAAATGTGGTACATCTACACAATGGAATATTACTCAGCTATCAAAAAACAACGACTTTTATGAAATTTAAAGAGGCAAATGGTTGAACTGGAAAATATCATCCTGAGGAGCTAACCCAATCACAGAAAAACATACATGGTATGCACTCATTGATAAGTGGCTATTAGCCCAAATGCTTGAATTAACCTAGATGCCTAGAACAAATGAAACTCAAGACGGATGATCAAAATGTGAATGCTTCACTCCTTCTTTAAAAGGGGAACAAGAATACCCTTGGCAGGGAAGAGAGAGGCAAAGATTAAAACAGAGACTGAAGGAACACCCATTCAGAGCCTGCCCCACATGTGGCCCATACATATACAGTCACCCAATTAGACAAGATGGATGAAGCAAAGAAGTGCAGACCAACAGGAGCCGGATGTAGATCGCTCCTGAGAGACACAGCCAGAATACAGCAAACACAGAGGCGTATGCCAGCAGCAAACTACTGAACTGAGAATAGGACCCCCGTTGAAGGAATCAGAGAAAGAACTGGAAGAGCTTGAAGGGGCTCGAGACCCCATATGTACAACAATGCCAAGCAACCAGAGCTTCCAGGGACTAAGCCACTACCTAAAGACTATACATGGACTGGCCCTGGACTCTGACCTCATAGGTAGCAATGAATATCCTAGTAAGAGCACCAGTGGAAGGGGAAGCCCTGGGTCCTGCTAAGACTGAACCCCCAGTGAACTAGACTGTTGGGGAGAGGGCGGCAATGGGGGGAGGGTGGGAAGGGGAACACCCATAAGGAAGGGGAAGGGGGAGGGGGATGTTTGCCCGGAAACCGGGAAAGGGAATAACACTCGAAAAGTATATAAGAAATACTCAAGTTAATAAAGAAAAAAAAAAAAGAGCACTGGTTGCTCTCGAAGAAGATCCAGGTTTGAGTCTCAGCACCCACATGGTGGCTCACAGCCATCTGTGACTCCAGTGCCCGGGGATGCCGTCCTTCTGTTACCCGTGAGTACTGCATGACATGGCACACAGACATATACACAGGTAAAAGACAACATTAAAAATTAAAGTTTAAATTATTCTAAATTTTGAAGATTTTAAGTTTTATTTTAGAAGGGAATGGTTAATAGAACTTAGTGATTATTTTGTAGGTTTGTATATGCACACTTGTGTGTGTGAACATGTGTATGCATATGAGTATGTACATGTGTGCATATTTGTGTGTTTGTATGCACATGTGTGCATGTATATGCATATGTGTATATTTGTGTGTATACATATTTATGAATGTACATGAATACATATTTATGTGGGTACATGTGTGCATGTTTATGTGTGCACATGTTTATGTGTACCTGTGTTTTCATTTTTGTGTAAATATATATATATATATATGATATATATATATATATATATATATATATAATGCCAAAAATCAACCTCAGGTGTTGTGCCTCAGGATACCAGCTACCTTGCTTTTGAGACATGTTCCCTCACTGGCCTGGAGCCTAGACTAGCTGGCCGGTGACGCAGATCCTCCTGTCTGTGTTTCTATGTCATCCAGCACTAGAATTACAGGTGAATGTCACCACACCCAACTTTCTTTATCTGAGTTCTGGGGTCTAAACTTGGCTCTTTGTGCTTCCATATCAAGCGCTCTACAAACTGCACTATCTTTTCAAACCAGTGTGGTGGTTTGAATATGCTTGGCCCAGGGAGTGGCACTATTAGGAGGTATGGCCTTGTTAGAGTAGGTGTGCCCTTGTTGGAAGAAGTGTGTCACTGTGATGGTGGGCAAAGAGAGCTTCCTCCTAGCTGCCTGAGGATGCTAGTCTTCTCCTGTCTGCCTTCAGATCAAGATGTAGAACTCTTGGTTCCTTCTCAGCACCATGACTGCCTGGATGCTGCATGCTTACTGCCTTGATGATAATGTACTGAACCTCTGAACCTGTAAGTCAGCCCCAATTAAATGTCCCTATAAGAGTTGTCTTGGTCATGATGTCTCTTCTCAGCAATGGAAACCAGAAGATAAGACACCTAGTGACTCATTTTTTAATCCTAATCTCAACATGCCTAGTAAACTGATGAAAATAGAAAGAAGTCACACAGGAAGAAGTAATGGTTGGCTTGTATGTCTGTCATGCAGCACTGGATACAGTCAGGAGCCAGGACCTGTGTCAGCTCTATTAAGTCATGTGTTAGATGGGCACTAGGCTTATTTGAAGGCCTGCTCTGTTGATGCTATTTGATTGTACTGGCGGATGTAAACAATAGTTACAATCAGAAACATGCAATCTCGCTTGTTACAGAAACTCTGAGAAATGTCTGACCATTATTTTTTCTGTAAGAAGGAAAACCCAGCTTGCTGAGTCCAAGTGATTTCTCCGAGGAGAACGTGACACACATTTGTATGGAGGTTTCATTTTATTACCTACTGTATGCTGCCTGGAACACATAGAAAAGCTAGAGAGCGTCCCTTGTTCCCAGGAGCCATCATGCCCCTGCAGAAATAGACTTGCTTCTTCTCCAGAGCCTCACTGTAACATGTGTGGTATGTTGCCAGTCTTGTGTTCCATTAAAATGTCATTCTCCCTACTGATCTGCCCTGTTTATATAAGTCATGGAAGAAGTCCAGAAGTGCATGCCATCTCTTCTCGGTGATCCTGAACAAGGAAGACCTTGTGTACCTTCCTCCATCTTTTAGCTGCCTCAACCTCTGAGACTCGTCTCCCATATCTCAAGACTGAAGCCCCTTCTCCATAACTACATTTTTGTATTTCTTATAGTCTCCCCTTATTGACTCTGGATGGCAAGGGCCCAAGGACTCCCTTTCTCCTCTTCTCCTTCTAACCCATCAGCGTTTATTCCAGGCCATCAGACTGTATACACCACCATTTCCCCATTAGCTTCAGGCTCCCGCCTCCTCTCTCTCTCCTCCCAGTTCTCCCACGGTTAGCTCACCATCAGCCTCTGAATTTTCTGCAGTGAAGGTTCCAGATGAGCTTAGTGGCTACGTGGTTCTCTATCCCAACTCAGCAGCTTCACTTGTTCTGCCCTCATCCTTGGATTTCTCTTGACTTTGTCATTCCCCATCAGGCTCCTCCCTCCATACCCTGGATCCAGTATTCATTCTTCAGCTAAGAACTATTTTTTTCAATCACCACCCCTAAAGCCCAATGGGATGTGTAATCCTCTTTGTCTTTCTTCTCTTCTTTTCCCCATCTTTCTGCTTTTTCAGAGGAAGGTAGAGTCAGTCTCCTGGATCCACACTCCTCTGTTCCGTGATCACTCTGCAAGGAATCTGAGCTCTCCCTTGTCATACTCTCTCTTTAGTTTTATATTTCTCCAGGACAGTGACCACCACCACCATGGTATACACTGAACATGTCTGTCTATAGACTTAATTTACCAGCCTAACATAATACTGATAGGAATTCCTTTTTATAAACCTCTATCCATTATAGCCTAGAATGATTTCTAGCACATAGTAGGTGCTCAATGATTCATAGCATACAGTAGGTGCTCAGTATTATCTTCTTTCCCATCTTCCTTGGAATGAAAGGAGAGAAAGGAGAAAGTTTGGGTTTTCTAGGACATAGACATCAATATTACAGTGATGTACTTACTATATTGCCATAACTAATCAGGGCATTATTAATTTTGATTATTGCTTGATTAAATTCTAGGAGAATGCAAAGTGGCCCAACTCGCATGTAAATCCAAGAAGATTATTACAGTTGGCTTCTTTCCCTATTAATTACACAGAGAGTCTGAAATAAATATGGAAACAATTTGCAAACATTGCTGTAAGTTAGAGAGAAGGCTCCATTATCTGAACAGAGCACTCGGGTAACAGCAGTTCTTTCAAGAACTCTAAGGTTCTCACTGAAAATGGCTGTGAGGTTACTGTGGAGAGGAATGCATGGAGGAGCCACATAACAACGCGTACCTGTAATACAGGGAGACATAGCTTGGACTTGAATGAACATTTATGTCTGCATTTCTAGAAGCTTAAACTATAAGGAATCAAGGAAGCATACTTTAACTTGTTAACTCAATGATGTGGTAAAGACCCCAATTGCTTATCCTTCCCTGGCCCTTTCTGGTTTCAATCTCATATCAGTAACAGGCAATGGCGTCTTGTCATACACACACACTGTGATGGTTGACTTAACTGTCAACTTTATGAGTTGTAGAGGTACCAGGAGTTGGTCCTTAGCACATGCCTCTGAGGGATTATCTTTGTTGCATGAATTGAGGTGGGAAGCCACACCCACTGTGGCAGCAACATTCCCTGGGCTGTGTGAGTGGAGAAAGAGAGCTAAACAGCAGGCAACACTCTTCCCTCTCTGCTTCCTAACTGGATGTGACATGAGCAGAGGCTTCCAGCTTCTGTCCCCTTCACTTACCTTCCTTTACCTTTGAACTGAGAGGCAGAATAAACCCTTTGTCTCTTGAGTTGCCTTTTTTAGGGGTGTCTTATCATAACAACAAGTAAGGAAACTTAGACATGTAACAAACCAAAACACAACCCAGAATTCATTGGCAAAACTGAATCAGTGCCATTCCAATTGCCCTTGGAATTGGTTAGGGTTGGCAAAGAGTAAGAGTCAACAGAGGAGCATCACTTAGGCCAGCCAAAACGTTACCAATTATTTAGTGTAAATATTGCAAAGGCAATTAAATGTCAAGATTACACAGTGATATAGACTCTGTAGGTTCCTAGAAGGATTGAGAGAGGGTCAGTTGTCCCTTGGTTTCCATGAGGATTAGTTTCAGTATTCTCACTGGATACAAAACATTGGGGATACTCAAGTCACTTCCTTACATTGAGTGGTGGAATAGTATTTAGATACAATGTATACACATCTCCTAGTGTACTTTAAATCATTCTCAGAGTACTAATGATGCCCAATAGAATGCAAATACTATATACATATAATATAACATTTACAAAATTTTACTAGTTTTTATTGTAATGTTGATGCATGTGTGCATGTGTATGATCTTGGAAAGGCATGCATATGTCCTATGTGGAAGTCAGAGGACAACTTTGAGTATCAATTCTCATATTTCCCCCTGTTTGGAGCAGGATCCCTTTGTCACACATGGCTGTTGTAGCTAGCTCAGAGGTTCCCCTGTCCTCCTATAGGGACACTGGGTCTTGTGTCTGGCTTTACATGGGTCCTGGAGACTCAAACTCAGGCCACACTCGTATGGTAAGTGGCTTTGTCCTCTGGGTCACCTTCTAAGGCTTTGTGCTCCTGATGTGTTTCCTAAACATTTCCATTCTGAGATTGTCTGAATCTACAGATGTGAACCCAGAAATACAGCGAGCCAAGTTTGTTTTATGTAGTCAAAAGTATAAGCAAGAATATGTTTGTGTGTATGTATGTGTGCATGTGTGTGTGCATGTGTGTATGCATGTGTGTATGTGTGTATGCATGTGTGTATGTGTGTGTGCATGTGTGTATGCATGTGTGTTGTGTGTGTATGCATGTGTGTATGTGTGTGTATGCATGTGTGTATGTGTGTGTGTGGGGGTGTATGTGTATGTGCATGTGTGTATGCATGTGTGTATGCATATGTGTGTGTGTATGTGTGTGTACCATCCTTTTTATGTCACATAGTCACCTGCACACAGTGAGTGGCTGCTATAAAGTATAAGCAGCACACTGGGTACATGGGAGCCTGCACACCCACTCACAGACATATCAGGAGTGTTTGTGCCTATTGATCCCTTAGGCATGATTTGTCCCTGTGTTTGTTTGTTCATGTACCACTATGCAGGGCCTGCTTACTACTCCAGTCTTGAGATGAAATGCTCTGGCAGGGAGCAGATGTACCAATTAATAACCTGTCAGGTCTGATGGCTAGAGGAGGGGGAAGGTGTCCCCACATGTGTCTTTGGCATGGCCTCCTTTCCTATTTCAGGGTGCTGTGGGTCAGGAGACACATGCTGCCTCCCCAGGGAGGGTCCAAACTGTCTCATTAGTGTCTATCTTTCATGACACTATGATGCAGCCTTTGGAAGGATGACTCACCTGCTCTTCTCCAAGGATCCTGAAGTGATGGAGCTCTTTAATCAGGGAGTTGGGACAGCCAGCTGTGGGAGAGGAAAATTAATCATAAAAGTGTCACTGTCATTCTGTACGGTGGTCCCTTTCTTATATAGTGTCGGGACTACCACAGCTGATACCTGTGCTGACAAGGACACAAAGGTGCACCTGCAAACACACGTCTCGCCAACCACAAAGGAGCCAGACCTTCAAAGCGTGTTGGCCTCTGCCTCAGCTCAGTCAGTCTTCTTTAGGGAAAGGCCTGTGGGTGAGTCCACCCTGGTCTGTTCCCTAGAATGAAGATCATGACCTGGCCTTAGGATACCCTGGTCCTTCCGGGTCTTATAAATGTTCCCTGATACAAAGCTGGGGTTTGAGGGGCTAGAAGGGGACAGTCAGTGATTCTAAGTTCTTACATGCTGATCCGATGGGGTGGTATTTCCTGACCACCAGAGCTGCTGTTCTGCTCTTTAAGGCTTAGGAATGGAGACATCCTGTCTTAGCAGGATCTACTGAGGTTTAGAAACTCCCACTTCCTTTGAGTTCTCCCAGTCATCAGGCATTCCCATTGTTTTCCTTTAGTAATAAGATGACATAAATAAAACTCATATGCATATCACATTTATAGATGTACACATCTGTGAGTGCTTCATATCAGCTAAGACGCGTTCCGTCCCTACCTTCTCAGTGGAATTATTCCACAGCATTAGGTTGGAGTCATTCATAATGTTAACTCCTGAAACAAATTTGATATTAAAAACCTGTTCCTCTGAGATAAGCCCCACGGATAGCATAAATTCATTGACATTTCCATTAAGAAAATTGGATCGTGTGCAGAACCCATCAAAGAAGCCACTGAGACAATTCTCCTTCACTCGGCACTAGGAGAAAAAGGCAGAAGGGACTGAGAGGGTTTTCTGGGTGAGGGCAGGTTAAGGAATGACAAGATTCGCCTTCACATAGGTGAATGAGTGTTTGTGCGTTGTTCTAGACGGTAGGTAGGACGGAATTACAGTGGAGGCTAGTGAAGAGAGGTGTCCACGTCTGGCTGAATGTTGACACAGGACTTTCGAGGGGATTTGGTGTGATGACAATTCTGTGTCAACTTGACTGGCTAAGGTGATGTTTCTAGAATTTGAATTGGTAAGTTGGGATAGGTTATTTCTCCGCCAATTCAAGCAACATTAGATTATATTAGGTTCATGTTTGCTGGGAAGCTGCTCTCTTGGGTGGGCAAGTTCACTGGGCCTAAGGAAGGAGACCAGGGGAGTCACCATGGGGAGAGAAGGGGTGGGGAAGGGAAAGAGAAAGAGAGACAGGGTGCATGCACAGAGAGTGAAGGGAAAGAGATGAGTGTGAAAGACCAAAATGTCTGGATAGTGTAGGGAAGAGCCTTTGGGGGAAGGGCAAGCCCAGCTCGAGGGCTGGAAAGTTCAAGGTTGGGGGCAGGGTATGCCAGGTAGGCGATGAGGGATGCTGGGAGAACCTGGAGGCCAGCTCTGCTTTGGTGTGTAATATATGCACCTCAGTCCCTTGTCCCTGAGTCTGAAACCGCCCAGCTTGACTGTAGATGATCTGCCCTCACCTGTGTGCCTGAGCATCACAGCCCATCCTGGGCACTAGATCTGAGCAGCAGGAGATGGGGAGGCAGGCGGGGGCCTTCTGGACCTGCGACATGTTCCTTTGCTCGCCCTCAGATCTCAGAGCCCCTGGTCTTTGGTCCTTTGACCTGGCGCTTGTACTGTCCCCTTCCCTTAATCTTTTCCCTTTGTTCCCAGAGTGAGTTATATCCCTCCTTCCTGGTTCTCTGGCCAGAGAGGGATTGAGACTTCTCAGCTTCCGTACCCATGTGCAGCAGTCCCAACACCTCTTCCCCCATATGTTTTTGTGGGTGCCAACTTGACTGGATTTTGAATCATCTAAAGCACAAGTCGCTGGGCCATTTGGTGAGGGACTTTTTCCTTCATGTTATCTGTAGTAGGAAAGCTGGCATAACGATGAGGGGCACCTTCCAGTCACAGCTCAGATCCAAGGACAGGGAAAAGGGAGGATTTTGCTTTTTGCCTGCTTGCCCTCACTTTTGCTCCAAAGTCCATCTATCCTGTGGCTGCCACACGTTCATTCAGTGGCATTAAAACCTATTCTACAAACTTCCAGTGTGGACTGAAGACCAGTGACTCCAGTTCCACTGGAAATACTGAGACACTCAGCCTTAGGGACTGGGCGGATTTCAGCCTCTCCAGTATGAGAGTCATTGTTGGATTACCCAGACCACATTCTGTAAGCCATGCAGTAAATCCTGTGTGTGTGTGTGTGTGTGTGTGTGTGTGTGTGTGTGTGTGTGTGTGCACGTGCACAGACGCATGAGCATGTGCGCCTGCTCATTATATCGGTTCTGTCCCTTTGGAGAACCCTGACTAATATGGTGAACACCCACTTTTGTACCCTATTGATTTTTCCGAGATGCCTTAGTGATAAACTTGGATCAGTTCCAGTTCTGAATTTCTGTGGCCATGACCAGCATTGGGACACATTTTAACTTTGAATATTGTCTTATCAGGGTTTCTATTCCTGCACAAACATCATGACCAAGAAGCAAGTTGGGGAGGAAAGGGTTTATTCAGGTTACACTTCCACATTGCTGTTCATCACCAAAGGATTTCAGGACTGGAACTCAAGCAGGTCAGGAAGCAGGAGCTGATGCAGAGGCCATGGGGGGATGTTTCTTACTGGCTTGCTTCCCCTGGCTTGCTCGGCTTGCTTTCTAATAGAACCCAAGACCATCAGCCCAGGGATGGCACCACCCACAATGGGCTGGGTCCTCCCTCCTTGACCACTAGTTGAGAAAATGCCTTACAGCTGGGTCTCATGGAGGCATTTCCTCAACTGAGGCTCCTTTCTCTGTGATAACTCCAGCTTGTGTCAAGTTGACACACAAAACCAACCAGTACAGATATTATACTTACTTCATAGTGAGAAGGTGGTTTGTAAATATCCACTGAGGTAGTACAAGTGTTTTTTTTTATTAAAGAAAATGAATGGAAGTCCGGAGGCAAATATTTTGTTGGAAAACATAATAAATTAATAGTCATAGTCATATCCAATACCACAGAGGAGGTAGTTTGGCTCCTTGGAGTGAGAGCTGAGTGGGTTCTGTAGCAGGAGGCCAAGGAGTCTTGTCAGTGAAGGGCTCTGCTGTGGGGCTTCTCATTTCCGGGTTGCTGTTCCGCTGAGCAGCTGAGGGACAAGCTAAGGTGCACGCGCCGTCTGATTGGCAGTGTAGCCGAGGAGTGCTATAAATATTCAGCCACACGTCATTTTCTGAAACTGTGACGGAAACAGAGGTGGATGGGACACAAGAGATGTGTCGCCATGGAGGTTTTACAGTCCCAGGGTCCGCGCTGAGGGAATGGAAAGCGGCTATGGGAGAAGAGCTGGGAAACTGAGGTCGGTCCATAGCTCAGGGAGGCAGGTGGAGACCGAGGGAGAGGCAGCTGAACTGCCAGTCAAGTACCATGTGCACCTTAGCTGGGCCTTTAGATGCTCAACAGAACAACGATCCGGAAATGACCGCTCAGCGTCAGTGGACCAGAGCTGCTTGCCATAGTAAATTAACAGTTTGCTTGCTCTGGTCGTATACTTTCATCTGCATTACAAGTTTTTGCTTTGGCCTTTTAGTTACATAGGCGTAAAATACTCATACCTCAGTTTATGTCTAGGTGTACTTAAAAAAATGTAATCATTAAAATAATGTGTCCAATCTAAAGGTTTCAGAGTCCCTTTCCTCCTTTGTAAGCGGTGGTTGACATCACTCAAAATTGAGAGGAAAAATGGTCTTCGCTTATTTTTATGCCAGATAAAACAAGAGACAGAATTTGAGATGAGCTCGACTTCAGAATTTATATTCTGGAGCTCTCTTAAGGCACAGGGATGGATGTCAACGAAAGCTTAAAAATAAACATCCTGAACTGAAGACCCAACAATTACCTTCAGCACCTGCGAGATACCACAGACTCCAACAAGCAAGGGTGGGCACAGCATACATTGAAACGTGGCTAGAGTCAAGGTGTTTGACACATGCACTGAGTAATACCCATAGGCTGTGACCGACATGGGGACATAAATTAGGGAAGTCACAGGTACAGACTTAGTGTAATGACGGAGCTTAAAACCCAAAGAGCTAGAAATGTATGCCACGTGCCCAGAATGCCAGTGTAGGGTATGTGAAATTTGGTTTGGATAAAACTGGGTCAAGTTCTAACTGAAATACTACAAGGGGAGAAAGTTGTGAAGGACGAGATGCATGCCCAATAGCAAGGAACTCTAAGAATCCGCTAGGCTTTTAATCTCACGCAAGGTTAGCAAGAGCCTGCGAAAGGCAGCTTGCAAGGTTGCGTCCTCTGCAGCTGCCTGTCTAACCGTGGACTGTGTGGCCGCTTTAGTGATCCTCATGACCAAGGATTAGTGTCTTCTTTGAGTCTCCCTGTTTTGCCTTCAAATCTTCCCCTCACCTCAATCCCTTCTAACACGCTAGTTAGCTTATGACATGTGTGTTCCCATGACAGCGTTCTGCCATTCACGGGTAAACTCACTAATTGTCAGGACGTCTTCTTCCTGCATCTTATTTAGGCTAATGGGAGACAGGAAAAAATGGGAGGGAGTGGAAAAAGGAAAAACATGGAGTGGGTCTCAATATACTACGTTCTTTTCCATTCATCTCTACTGTCCTTCTTGGCTCCTCGAAGGCCCAGCTTACCCTTTCTTACCCCTCTATTTCTACAATGATGAGTTTGTTCAACTGTATATTTAAATAGTCATCCTTAGAAATCCAGCCTAGAGCACAGTACCTGCCCCCTTCCTCTTGACTTTTCCTTTCATCTAATATCGGAAAAGAATAGCCCACAGCCACTGTCACCACTGGACACATAGAGACACACATTTGTACCGGCTAGTTTTGTGTGTTAACTTGACACAAGCTGGGGTTATCACAGAAAAAGGAACCTAAAAGTTGAGGAAATACCTCCATGAGGTCCATCTGTAAGGTATTTTCTCAATTAGTGATCAAAGTTGGGAGGGCCCATTGTGGGTGGTGCCATCCCTGGGCTGATGGTCTTGGGTTCTATAAGAGAGCAAGCTGAGCAAGCCAGGGAAAGCAAGCCAGTAAGTAACATCCCTCCATGGCCTCTGCATCAGCTCCTGCTTCCTGACCTGCTTGAGTTCCAGTCCTGACTTCCTTTGGTGATGAACAGCAATGTGGAAGTATAAGCTGAATAAACCCTTTCCTCCCCAACTTGTTTCTTGGTCATGATGTTTGTGCAGGAATAGAAACCCTGACTAAGACCATATTATAACACAGAGCAGCTTAGAGCCACTGTCACCATTGGACACAGAAGGTAGAGGTACACTTAACAAGAAAATATCAAAATTGGGGGGCTTCATACCTCCTGACCCAAGTTTTGGCCTGACTGGAGTTCTGTACCAACCACTTTGTTTTCTGTAGATGGTTGGATGGGCATCCGAATGAATAGGCTAATGTGAACATCAGTCTGTCATAACATCTGCTTTGAACTGCTGTTTTGAATGCACATAAAAGGAAGCAGGCTGCTTTGGCAACATGACATGAAAAATAAAAGGTAAGCAAGCATGATTATTGCTAATGCCATTGATGCTGTAGGCAATGCTACCTAGAACATTTTCTGTCTTCGAAGGGGAAGCTATTCATAGAATCACACCATCCACCATGCGAAGCAGCAATGCTGGGGCTTCTTGGACCCCAGTTCTAACGCAAAGAGTTAGAAAGTGCTACAGTCACCCTTACAAGGAGAATGGTCTCGAAAAACCAAATCAACCACTCATCTTGGACCCATAGGAAAACTTATGTCACTGGCTAAGACACCTCTTACCATCTGGACAGACAGGCCAGAGATGCCAGCCAGGGTCATGACCCTATAGGCAGAATCAGCTGTTGATTCTGATCTGCCCCGGGTGGGAGGGTAGAGTAGCTGGAGGTAAGAAACACATGCTGGAGACCAGTCACCAGTACAGACTTTTCTGGTCTGTACTCCCAAGGCCTTCTGAAGATCTGTGGCTCCTCATAACAAAAGTCTACTCCTTAGGGAAAAGGATGCAGACAGCCCTATCCCCCTACCCTGTCTGTCTTTAAATGGGATTTGGTACGGGTGAGGCAGTGAGCACGAGAATCTGTGAATCCACGGGTAAGGCTGGATATCACAGGCTGTTTCAAAGGTTAAGTTCCTAAGTAACAGCCCCTTTCAGAGACTGACAAACAGACCCATAGCTAGAAGATTGTGATCCATGCCCCATTCACAGCATATTACATTACTAACAGGACTCCAGGAGACTAATAGTGGATTCTAGCTGCAAGAGCGGCATTGTGCAGAAGAGGGAGCCTTCCCAGAGGTGGGCTCCAGATAAGGCTCAGAAGTGGTAGAGCACTGGCTATCACGGAAGAGACCTTGGGTTCCATCCAGTTCCCTCGCCAAAAGAGAAAGGAAGCAAAACGAACAAGCAAACAAACAAACAGGTACGAGAGGAATCTGAAAACTCTGTCCCTAGCAGGCACAACACACACTGATTAATCATAGCCCAAATCTTTAGCAGTTTAACACATCGTCACATCAAAGGCTCAGTTGCTTTCATCCCCAGTTCCCCAAATACCATGTCCATGTTTCAGCAAAAAATGAATCAAAGTCACGCTAACAGGCAAGGAAAAACACAGAACAAAGAGGCAAGACAAACAGGAGACAGTGACTCGGGCAGGGCCCTGATTGTGGGATTAACAAGTAGGAAATTTAAACAAAGATTAATACATTGAAGGTGCTAATGAAACGGGGGACTGCACGCAGGAACAGATGTGACCCAGCAGAGGTGGTTGCTAAGGAGTCAAGTACTGTGACGGAATAAAGGATGCCTCTGACGGGTGGGAGTTTGAAGGAAAGTCAAGAGACACTTGCCAAATAGAACTGGAAAGGAAAATAGGAACATCTAAGAACCGTGTGAGACCATCTCCACATTCTACAAAGACGGGAAGGGCCCCAAGGAGAAACATTATCTCCTTCAGATAAAGAGAGTGAGACCCTGACCTGGGCAGAGGTCTGATGTTCTAGCTGGACAGGTCAATCACTTGGCTAAGGGAGCATCCCTCAGGGATATTAAGTCGCAGTTCTGGCCAGGGTCCACTCTCGTGACCAGAAGGAAATGATTTTCCGCTTGAGCCTTTCACTGCTCCTGGGACACAGAGAGGTGGATCTCCAATAGCACAAAGAGGAGAAAGGTACTGAGCAGCAGAAATACTTCAAATGACAGGTGTTACAGGATCAGCGACAGATACTCAGTTTGTAGAAACGAGAACAGCTGCAGTAAATGACAGTTTTACTTAACTAATTGTCATCCCTAAGAACCACAACCGTGACCAGCATGTAAAGACATTCCGAAAAGTACAATAGTGGCAGCCATATCTTGGGAGTAACCATTGAACACCTAATGAGATTTAAGGCTTGCCTAACAAGAGGGAAACCATGCCTGGTACTGGAAACTCAGTTGACTACTCAGGGCTAGTAAAGTCTTAGAGAGGAATCTATAACTTCCACTTGACTAGACCAGCAAAATTCCTGTGTTCTAAAAAGAATCCTCATCCCCACAGATAACTGTTGCTCTCACTCTTCATCAGAGAAACTTTTCTTTGCAGTCAATAGAGACTGTCATAGAAAGCCACAGATGGTCAAAATGCAGTGAATAATTCTTGGATCCAAGGCTCAGGGAATATCTCTGAAAGATTCCTAAAGCCACTATATCTCTTAGAAAGAGACATCTGTTGTATCTTGGCAATATGGCTGCCTAAACAAGGCCTGAATGAATACAATACAATAGTCACCTGCTTATGTAGAAGGGGGAAATCTTACAGGAGCCACCCCTACATGAAGAGCTGTAGGCAACTAAGGACTACTCAGAGCAAGAGATTTAGTCTTTCTTAGAGATGATTCCCCCAAACTAGTTATTCAATACCAAGTGGTCATTCATGAAATCAAATTGAATGACTGGAGGAACATTGAATGGAGTCAGCAGGTTATAGTTATATATTTATACATGTGTGTACACATAGATACATACGTCATCACAAGTAAATAATTAAAAATGACTTTAAAAAGGCCAGCAATATCAACCTGAGAGGGAGTGAGGGGCAGGACATGAGAGGGGCTGGAGGTAGAAAAGGGAAGAGAGACATAGTTTAATTACATTTTAACTAAAAATGTAAAAACAACAGATCATAGATGCCTAGGAGGAGAGTTTGTATAGAGTTATGTCTATGTCTTCTAACTGCAAATGACTGACCCAGATGAAAAATAAAGAATTAAAAAGCTTATCTGTCCTGTCAGTCAATATTGTCATATCTCAGACATAAGATAACTCAGCAAGCAAGCGTCTGTATATGTGTGTGTGCACTGTTGTATGTGTACGTTCCCATGCATGTGCACACATCTTATTTCCTTACGGGCCATGCCAAAGCAAAGCCAATCCCTAAGGGACAGCACAATGGAGGACTGGGGCCAAGCCTGTAGAGATGACTCAGGCTGGAGCCACAGTGATGGACACTCAGACCATTGTTGAAATGTCAAAAGAGCTTTTTCCAAAAGAGCCACGAGACATCCAGTTGCAATCTGGTGATTCTGTTTATGTCGGTGGCAATCAGATTGAAATTTTGGATTTCATGGCCGTGCTGGCAATTTAATTGTCCAGTGATTACAGACAGATTACTTAACTGTAGCACCATTCTAAAGAATGACAGATCTTGCACTTGGACAGACCTCTCCTTCCTCATGGAATTACTGCTCTTGGCATCTCAACACACTGCCTGCCAAACTGTCTCCATGCTTCAAAGACTGCAGCTATGGGTTTCCTAACAAATTCCATTTTAGTAGCGAAGTGTTCTCATTACTAGAGAGATTTTTCTAGACTTTAATTCTAGATGTGGGGTGACTAAAACAATATCCACTCTTCTTGTGCAATCGTTCAGCATCTCTTCCAGCGATTTTCTGGAAATTACCCGGATGGAATACACATACAGGAAACACCAGATGTTCATATCCTGTGGGACCATGAAAGGCACCCTGGTTCCTGGTTGAGGAGTTTTGAAATTCCGGTGACCCTAAAGGGACGGTAGGCCTTTTGCTTGACTCCCAGGAAACAAGGCCACTAACCACAGTCCTCCATAGACTTGTGGCCATCAGTCACATAAGGGCAACACCCCAAGCCCCTCCACAGGTAGAGGATATGACCACAAGGTCACATAGGGTCGAGGCAGATATCCATTATAATGAGGTACCTAAAGATCTGGAGGCTTAGCCAATGAACTTTTCTTTCCAGACACTCCTCCCTGCAAATGGTATTTAATCTCAGGCCCACTCTGAGAAGTGGGGTATGGTTTTATTCACTCACTTTCCGCCATGACAATAAATGTCTTAAAACCATGGACTCTTTTCATCGGGATCCGCCATGGGGAGCCACAGAGGTCTTTGCCTACAGAGCTGCATTCTAATCTCCTGTAGAAAGCCTCCCTGCGCTCCCAGCCACCTCCACCACTAAGCTCAAGCCTACAGCTATCTACCCAAGGACTCCCCATGGGACCAGCCAGAAACCCCCTTTATCCCCCTTTGCCCTGGCTAGATCCAGCCCCGTGGGTCCCCACTCCGTTCTCAGCTTTTCTGCAGCATCCCAGTGGCGCCTGGATGCCCAAGAGCCTGAGAACCTGGTCTCCTTAGGCCCAGGGACCCTGAGCCAGCTCCAGCGGTGTCCCACTCTCAGACCTAGCTTCCCCTCCGCTGGAGCGGTGTCCCATGGCTTCCCACAACCTGACAGCCGCGGGATGGCAGCTTGGGGTAAACATGATCAAACTTCCGGAGTCCAGCCTTCCTGAGTAGCCCGAGCCCTGTGACAATGACCCTACAATATCCCTGTGGCTTCTCTGCCTCTCAGGTTTCTCCTTGGCCTGAGCAGCCATTTCCAACTGAAATGTGGTGGCTGACTCCACATCTGTTCACGGATTCAGTGTCAGACACTGGATCAGTGCGGGAGAGCTGAAGGAGAAGATAAGCGACACTGTATCTGGGACCTCACGGAGCTTCACCGAGAGAGGTTTCTGAGAGGCTGCGTCTGTGCCTTTGCATGGCCAGACTTTCCAGACCACAGCATTTTCCCTGGCTCATTCCAGTCCTCACCTTATTATCCCACAGTGAGAAGCATCCCGCCTCGGCAACCTACTTTAAATACTAAAGCCAATAGCTATACCCACCCTAGAGCAGACCTTTGGTCTGGGGGGGGGGGCAGAATCTGTCCGCTTAAACAAAGAGTTTTGAATTAGGGCAATTACAAAGCAGCAAACAGAGAAAGGTTCCTTTTACATCTTTCTCTTAGTCTACTCTTAAATAAGATCTTCCTGGAGTCCCTTCCATCCACTTAGGACAGAAGAATGAAAGGAACTTTATGCCACAAATTTCTTCCTATACATTAAAATTCACCTCCTACAGTTTAGGAAGTAGGACACTACCCCCTTCTTATCTGCTGAAGTTTGCGGGTCTTTGTTGAAGAGATCCCACAAGCCATGCCCAGTTTTCAGGGTGCTTTCCCTCTTTGCAGGCGAAGCAATGGTTCACCTTTCTTTGACTTACCTGTCTTTTGTTAAAGGGATGGACTGATTTGTGTGCTTATTGAAGGGCGAGGAGAGAGGTTTCTTCCCTAATAGCAGTAACATTTTCTGTCTGAATATTCAGAATATCTAAATGAACAAATTGTTAAACTTGTCTTGTCCTTTGATAAATACATCTGCCGGAAAGTGGAAGGAGGCTATACTATTTTGTTTTGTTTTTCTGACCCCAGACTTCTTTCAGGTTCCTCCTCAATGCTACTGGATTGCACAGACCTGGCCCTGGGCCCTCTCCCTACTCCACTAGCTCCCAGGTCCCTCTGTCCTCAACAGGCATCACACACACCTGTAATTAGCAGTCCCTCCCACCCCCACTGCTAATTAAACGGCTCAGTCTGGCCATTGCTTTCAGGAGGGAGAGCCAGGGAAGGCTTCAGGGCTACCTGAAGTAACATTAAGAAGGACTTGGGTGCCCTGGAATTTTGAGGGAGACTTGAGAGTAAAGGAGTGAGGGGCTCCTGCCTGGGGCCTTTCTCAGAAGGTACCTGCTGCAGTGGTCTCTCCAGTGGTCACTCTTTTCCACCAGTTTGCAGAATCTCACGTTAGCTTAGCCACCCCTTCTGAAAGTGCCTCTAAGGCTTCCCTTCATTTCTTCTGTCTTGGTGGTTTCCTTTGCCTTCTCTTTATATCACCCAACTACTACTGTTCTGCCTGCAGTACCCTCTGTGGTTCCTTCCAGTTCTTTCTCCACAGGCGCTGAACTGCTTGACAGAGCCACCGAGCCCAGCCTGTCTCTGGCTACCAGCTCAACACTGCAGCTGCGTGGTTAGCTGTCATTTCAATGTCAAGAAGCTCCATGGCTGGCCCATCTGCTCGCCGCTGGCCAATGAGATCCTCCATTCAGTTCTGGTGAGTCTGAGTTCATTCTTCATGGTGTCCATTCCTACATTTCTTCATAAGTGCTCACATTGTTTTTGTTTGTGCGTTTTGTGCCTGTAGTTGATGGCTAAAGGTCATATCTCACTGCTTTTCAAACCTTAGGTTTAATTGATAGGTTATTTCCCCACTGGTGAAATGAGCCAATTCAAGGCAGATTAGATTATATTAAAGGCAGGTTTATTGGGAAGCTGCTCTTGAGTGGGGGAGTTCACTGGCCCCAAGGATTGAGGTCAGGGGAGTTACCATGGAGAGAGGAGGGAGAGGGAGAAGAGAAAGAAAGGGTGCTCACACAGAGGAGGAGGAGAAAGAAGGAGGAGTAAAGAAAGAAGAGCAAGAGCGAGAGAGCAAGAGAGCAAGAGCTAGAGAGAGAGCGAGAGAGCGAGAGAGAGCGAGGGGGGGGCAGGGTATGCCAAGTAGGGACTGAGGGATGCTGGGAAAACCTGGAGGCCAGGTCTGCTTTGATATGTAAAATGTGCACCTCAGTCCCTTGTCCCAGGTCTAAAGCCAAACATTAATCTTTCCTCATTTAACAAAGTTTAGACAACAGACTGTCTCTCTCTCTCTCATTTTGAAATATGTCTCCCTCCACTTTGCTGCCTCCAAAGTGCCTCCCAACGGCTCTGAGATTTCACACATAGGTTCTTTGGAGAGCTGTCAGCCTTGTGTGTGTGTGTGTGTGTGTGTGTGTGTGTGTGTGTCCCACTCTACTCTCAGTTTGCAGGCAGAGCACCTCAGTTGCACCTCAGAGCATATGTTCTGAACACAAGGCTTTGTTTTGCTCAGGGAAATGGCATAACCGCTAGGAAGCCATTCCTCGGCAGACACCGATTTTCTTCCTAGGTGAGGCCCGTTCTTCTGGTCTCTTTGCCTCTTTTCTCTCGTCTTGGATCCAGTTTTAAGGTCCTCTTTGCTGTCCTTGGTTATGTGGCTTGGTTGTTCCTCTCAACCAAGGCTGGGTTAGCCTGCTTCCATGCTCACCGGATCTCTGTGCAATTTGTTTGTCGTCTGAGTTCCTTGCAGATAAAAATGAATTGCATGCAAGGTATTAACGTGAACTAAGTGTTAGGTTCACTTCCTTTCTTGGTACTAGAAACGGAACCTAAGGCCTCACGATGCTAAACAAGCCCTACAGGGCTCAGTTGTATCTCCAGTAAAAATTGTTAAATGTCGAGATGGATTCTCACCAAGTTGTTCAGGCTGGCTTTGAACTCAAATCTGCAGACCAGGTCTTACATTTGTGATCCTCCCGCCCCAGCCTTCTGAGTAAGTCTCCAAAAGTGACTGAATAAACACATTTTTCAAAAGGAATACAAAGACAGATTTTAAATCAAACAAAAAGGGGGGCATCTTTGGCACTGTTCTCTATTTCAGTCAGTGTAGCCTGCATCCCTTTGTTCTAACACCACAGTGAAAGGTGTTAAGTTATCTAGCTGGGAACCTCCTCTGTGAAGGATTGCATTTCAAGGTTTGACTCATCCCCCATGGAACTGCTTAACTTAAAACAACAACACCCCAAACCCTGAAAAGCAAAACAGAACTTGGCGGGATTAACCCAACCATAGGCTTTGCAGCAAGCCCCTGCCTCAGCCACCACTCTGGAAAGAAGGGGAAACTCATTTGGAAAACACACTCCACTGAAAGCTGTTACAAACTGCCTGGGCCTCTGATCCCTACTTTCCCCCCCTTTTAATTTCCTTGCCAATCATCACTGGGACAATTGTGTTGTCCTCTGGGTTCGATGGAAAACTGTGTGCTCCCAGGCTTGGGATAAAAATAGAAATGGATTCAGCTCTCTGATGTGCTGCTGACACGGGCCACATGACACAAATAATCTACAATTTGCAGATCGCTGCTGTTTGGTGTGAAATGCTTTGAGGATTAATTTCTCTCTTGGTTACATCTTAGAATCCCCGACTGTAGGCTTGGCACTGACAGTTACTTTCTATTCTTCCCTTAAGGACAACTTTGAAAAGGAATCCAGCTAACAAAATGACAGAAAAAGAAAAAAAAAACTGTGGAGACATGAGGTGATCAAAGTCAGTACAGCAAAAGGGAGTGATGCCCTTGGCTCACAAGACAGGGTGGGGCACACTTCCGTGGGTAGGCCTTTTCTGAGCCCATGGATACCTTGTATGTGCCTTGTAAGAGCTTGATTGGGATCTCCATGGGCTTGGCTGAAATGGCCACTTCTGATTTAATTGAGAGTGGGGCTCCACAGAATCCGTGGCAAACTCACTGAGGTGTCTAGACTAAGCATTTGCACTAAAAACCAACACCAGGACTTTGCAATAATCCAATTCAAAGCATTGCTACGCTGGTCAATAAAGCCAAGCCTATTTTGATAATTCTTCTCTGCGGAGAGTTTTGTTTACATTGCGAAGGAAGATGTATTCATTCCCTTTCAATAGCCGGCACTTGATGAATCTCAAGTTCTAGCCTAAACCTGTTAAGAGTCTTTCAGGTAGCAGCTTATTCCTGAATACACATCCCGGGGAATCGCATAGCTCCACAGGCAAAGGTTATATTGCAACACTGCTTCATAATAGGAGTTAACCACCAAAGGGAGCATCAGCAGTATCTGTTGATAGACGAGAAAACCAACCAACAAATGCCCACGCAACAGCCACTTAATGCCAGCCCTGCTGAAGGACCAGGGTTATATCAATGAAAATAGTCAGATGTTCCCCCATGGAATGTGTGCTCTAAAGGGGAAAGGGACAATACTAATAAATGGATGGAAATGTTATCTCTGCAGTGCTGGGGACAAAACCAGGGCTCATAGACTAGGTAGGTTCTACTGAGCTGTAGCCCCAAAGCCAATTGGTACCCATGTCATGTGACTTTAGGACGTGATGAACAGAACCTAGAAGGGAAACTGTAACGCTTGTTCCAAGGGCCACGTGCAGGCCAGGGGAAGGCTACAAGAAGAGTTCTTTTTGAGGGAGCTGGTGAGATGAATCAACGGTTATGAGTTTTGCGGCTACTCTTGGAACTACGTTGGAATTACTTGGAATTACAACTACGTGTAACTCTGGTTCCATGGGATCTAACGCACTCTGCTGGATTCCTCACAGACCCTCTCACACAGGTGGTCTATACTCATACACACCTACAGATACTCATGAAAAGGGCCTTTTGGAAAACAGATTTCTTGTTGAGAAAATGACATGGAAGCAAAGGCTTTTTGGAAGCCAGTTAATATGCGTTAGAGGAAAATGTATCAAAATAGATAAATGTCAAAGCCATAAAGCGGAGGAAACAAGTTGTAACAACCTATCCATAACATTTATGTGCCTGTAAGAAAAACCTCTAAACAGCATGGGTACCCACACTGTTGGAACAACATCATGCCGGGGAATGAAAACATCATTTTAGCATCCCTTGAATTCAAAGAAAAGCATAAGCGGAGTGGGATTCATGGGGAAGGCTTCAACTCTGCCTTTAACGTGTAATATAATTGTTAAACACAAAGTCTGTGTGTGTGTGTGTGTGCGTGCGTGCGTGCATGCGTGCGCACGCGTGCGCATGCGTTGTAGGGGTCAGAGGGCAGCTCTGTAAAATCAAGTTATTTGCTTCCCCTTTTGTGTGGGTTCTGGGGATAAGTACTCAAATCACCAAGTTGGAGAAACACTTTGCTTGCTGACTCATCCTGCCTGCCCTTTTATCTCTATGTTAAAGAGGATTAAGCAGCAGAAGCAGAGAAAGACTAGAGAACCTGAAGCTATCAAAGACCAGAGTGTGAACATAGGAGCTCACAGAGTGTGAACATAGGAGCTCATAGAGTGTGAACATAAGGGCTCACAGAGTGTGAACATAGGAGTTCAGAGTGTGCACATAGGAGCTCACAGAGTGTGAACATAGGAGCTCATAGAGTGTGAACATAGGAGCTCATAGAGTGTGAACATAGGACCTCATAGAGTGTGAACATAGAGTGTGAACTCACAGAGTGTGAACATAGGAGTCAGTTCAGAGTGTGAACATAGGAGCTCACAGAGTGTGAACATAGGAGTTCACAGAGTGTGAACATAGGGGCTCACAGAGTGTGAACATAGGAGTTCAGAGTGTGCACATAGGAGCGCACAGAGTGTGAACATAGGAGCTCACAGAGTGTGAACATAGGAGCTCATAGAGTGTGAACATAGGGGCTCATAGAGTGTGAACATAGGGGCTCACTGAGTGTGAACATAGGAGTTCACAGAGTGTGCACATAGGGGCTCACTGAGTGTGAACATAGCTCACAGAGTGTGAACATAGGAGTTCACAGAGTGTGCACATAGGGGCTCACTGAGTATGAACATAGGAGCTCATAGAGTGTGAACACAGGGGCTCGCAGAGTGTGAACATAACTTACAGAGTGTGAACATAGGGGCTCACTGAATGTGAACATAGGAGCTCACTGCTTTATTTTCTCTCTCCAAGTGCATGTTTGCAACTTCTCATGAGGACACAAAACTTTGCAGTTTTTATTATGTACAAAGGGAAAAAAAACCTTTATAAAGGGTTCCTATTTGGGTGCACTAAATGCTGGTGTTCATGATTCCATAATTGAAAGTATACATAATAAATCTAGAAAAATCCAATAAATTCCAGCTCTGAGAAGGAAGACCTTGCAGTGTAATCGACACAGCAACGCATATGGCTCATGGCTTACCTGGGTGCCGCAACCACGGACATTTTCAAAATAGGTTGACAGAAGCTATGAAATATTTATTCGGCTTCTTGAAGCAATTCTTCCCCCAAGAAGCACAGACGCCTTCTCCAGGGGTTCGAAGCAACATGTTTCAGAGGACATGTTGCTGACTTCATCATTGAGATGAGAGTCGTGCAGATTGATGTTTTCTGGTTTGTCACAGCTGCTCTGTGAATTGAATGTCTCTGTGTGATCTCCCTGCAGCTAGGAGGTGACCCGTCTTCCAATGAGGCACTGAAGAAGAATCAGCCTCGTGGATATTAAGACATAAGCACAAACTTTTCCTTTCACAAATAAATAAATAGCGTGGTTATCGGCGGGAGGTAAATGCCGCTAGAAACGCATTCAAATCCTTTTTCTTTTCTTTCTTTTTGTTTTTTTGAACAACCTTTCACTATGTGTCCACAATGCAAGAGGCCAGGGGCAATAGAAGAAGCCTAAATGAGCCAGGCAGGGACTCTGCCTTCCCGGAGATGCTTGAAGAGATAACATGCATATCAGCCAACCACGTAAATGCAGACAGAAGCAAGGGAGCAGAGCACAGTGAAAGAGCAAACAAATGAGACTATGGATGGAGTGGAAGGCCTGAAGGCTGAAGATGGAGGGTCCGGGGCTGCTGCACAGCTGTGTGGGTGCAGAGAGCTGGAGACATCCTCATCCACACTGCCTCGCTGCTGTGCTTGAAAACCGACACCGCCGAGACCTAATTATTTGTTCCAGAAAAATTCTTCCCCGGAAGATAAGCTTGTAAAGCAGTAAATAACCTGGCTGTTGGCTTTGAGAGATTCCTGCAAATCATTTAGCCTGACAGTTTGCTCATCTTCGGAGCCATCTCTGAACAAGACAATAGATGGTTCACCCGGGCAGTAGCTCAGCTATCGGACAGCAGCAACCTCACCAAGAGTTCTTGTAACCGTCTTGTCTCGCTCCGTCTGACAGACCCAAGCTCCTGGCACAAGCCTGCCTGGGGGCAGTCAGTTCTTCAGCCTCTACCCTGAAAGCTCTGCCTCTGTCACTGGATCCCAGATCCCCAGGTCTCGGAGGTCCCTCTTCCTCCATCCCTTCTATGGGGCACCAGGACAGTCCTCGTGGTGGTGCAGACCTACTGATGCAAACACTTTTCTGTGGTTATGTGGGAGTGGAAAGAGGACACTGAAGACTAGGCAGAAAAGGCTGGTTACACTGTTACAAAACAAAACATTTCTTATGTACAATTTGGTGTTATTCCCTTTCGGTTTCCGGCAAACATCCCCTTCCCTCCCCCCCCTTCCTTATGGGTGTTCCCTCCCCACCCTCCCCCATTGCTGGATTTGGGGGTTCCTGGCAGGGCTTCCCCTTCCACTGGTGCTCTTACTAGGATATTCATAGAGGTCTCAAGGTGGTCTTTAGGTAGTGGCGTGACTCTGGTTGGGCTGCATGGGGGCCCCTTCAAGCTCTTCAGTTCATTCTCTGATTCCTTCAGCGGGGGGTCCGATTTCTCAGTTCAGTGGTTTGCTGTGGCATTGCCTCTGTATTTGCTGTATTCTGGCTGTGTCTCTCAGGAGATCAGATTGTTGGATGTAAAAGCTCTCCCAGGAAGACCCTGGGAGTTCCCCTTTTTGAAGGTAAGCCTTCACATTTAAATCCAGGATTTGTTTCAGCCTGAGCCACTTATCAAAACACTGGATGTCCCTGAGTCCAACCAGAGTCCTGAAGGGTTAGATGTACCTTTTCAAAGAACATGTCCCCGAAGATGCGTCTTTTTATATGTTGCCTCTTTTGTTTAAGGAGGATATCTTGCAGTTTAGTGATTCACCCTATATCCTTGGGCACTTCCCAAACTCCCACTCACTAAGCTTCAGTTCCTGCTTCTATTCCTGTCTCAGAGCTTTAAATGCTGCCTCTATCTGTTTAGGATTGGTAAAGATCTTTTTCCCAATCTGTTGGTTGCAATTTTTCCTCAATAAACTTTGTAGTTTTATGAGAGACCTTGACAACAGAACTTTGCTTGGTCTCATTTTTCTCTCCAGGTCCCCCCCTTGAGCTTTTACAGGTAAGAAAGCCTCTTGGGACCCTGAATAACTGGGTCCCCACATAGGTGGCTGCTGGGGAGCACTTACATTTCACAGGATGTTTGTGACATCAGAAACATTTTAGAGAATTGCAGAGAATGCTGTTCCTACTTTTTCAGAGCTTTAAAGCTTGTCTTCCTCTTTTTGGAATTCCTTCTTTGTTAAGGACATCAATAGATAGATGGTTGTTTTGAAATGGATTCCTTCTACACCAATAGATAGATGGATTTGTGATTATGCAGGTTTTAAGAGGTTTTAAAGGGATACATGCATACACACACACTCACACACATACACACACACTCACACAAACACACACACACACATATCCATCCATATGTGTGTATATATACTTAATGGATTTTCATCCATATGTGTGTATATATACTTAATGGGCTTTTTAAGCCATAAGAAACGAAGCTACATTGCTATATTGTTTGTAGGGAAATGGATACAACTGGAGATGATAATATACATGAATAGGATGGTGTTAAATGTGTTCCTCATTAAGAGGACTCTCAAGGGGACCAATGGGAGTTGGGAGGAAAGGGAAGATGGAGGGTCTAAAAGAGGACACATCCAAAGTGCAAAATACACATGTACAAAGGCTTTAAAAATACAAGGCATTCCACCATGCCGCAAGCTCCCCAACTCAAAGTTAACTTAGACAGTCAACAGAATGTTAGTGCCAGAGAGGGAAGGTTCTTGGGGTGAAGGGTCATGTAACCCTCCACCTTACTTCCTCTGCTCTCAATAGCTCAGCTCAATGCGGGTGGAATCTGTGTTCCCTTTTAATGTCTTTATCCACTGGTCTCTCTGAATGAGCATTACCCTGCAGGTGAAAAGACCCTGTGTGGTTCTGATTCCAAAATCCATCTGACCAGAGGCGAGCACCCGATGAACTCCTCCCCTACGGAGAAAGCAGGAAGCAGGGTTCTGAGTGTCAGACAGAGAAGTTTGTTTAGCTTGAGAGTGCTGGGTTCCAGGTGGTTGGCATATGTTCAGGTTGGTAAGAACTAAATGCGGGATACTTCTGGACCTCTGCATTCTGCCTTAACTGTCCCCAAATTAGACTTCAAGCTGTATTTGGGTGCCACCAGGTTTGGAAAAATAAGCAATGTCCCAACTATTAAGTAAATGACGGTTAGTAGATTTTAGGAGTTTATGTAACTTAATGGGGCTGAAAGTAGAGGCGAGCACAATGGGGGGTGTGTCTCAGTTGGCAGCACTTGCCCAGCATGCATGGAGTCATCATCGCTCTGATACTCAGCACCTCACTAACCTGGCAGGTTAGCACATGCCTATAGATCTCAGCACTCTGGATCAGAAGTTGAAGCGTATCCATCGAGTTCAAGACCAGTCTGGGTTACTTGAGACCCCATCGCAAAACAAAACAGAATGAAACCCTAAACAAACACAAAAGTTAAAAAAAAAAAGAGGCGGAGAAAAGATTTGGAGCACAAAGGCGAGAGGGGGGGAGCCACAATCCAGCCTGTGTTCTCACGGGGGCTTAATGGTATTTTCTGTTTCTGATTTGTCTCATTTTAAATTTATCCTGGTAATTTCCCTTGCTACTTTAGTGCTATGCATTTTATTCCTTTTATTTATCTTAGTGTGGGCATAATTGCTTTCGTTACTGAAGAGCATATTTCAAGTTTTTATAAAAGCGAAACCCACTACTTTGGTAGACGTTCTGAATGTTGCCATTGAGATTCATTACTGTTCTTATACAGCTCTGAGACTTAGATTTCGTAAAGTGCTGGTGTGAGGTACATTTGGAACAAATTAGATAAATAAAATAAAACCAGAATCCAATTTGAAGTACAAGTAACAGCTTTTATGGCGGGGGGTGGGTGGAGAACAACAAGAAGAAACCCATCCCACATAGCTACGGTCCGCTGGTAATCACACTGCGGTTTGGTGCCCAAATCCTGACATTTTAAACATAAGAATTAGTAATCGTTATTTGTCTTAATTGGCTGAAATGGCTAAATCGGAATAATTCCCTTCTGTCAGCAGACTTACACCAATGAGTCCAAACATGGTATTCATAGTTTGAAGTACGGCACTCAAGCACATTCCCAGGGACAGCACTAGAATGAGGGGACAACGACATCCCCAGGGTAGGTGTGATGAGCTGTATGTGGCACTGGGATCCAAGGGATGGCCCTGTGGGTGGTTCTGGAGTAAGCAGGCATCGAATCACAGTTTGGGACAATAGCGTGCAGAACACTGGAAGCAGTGTTTATCCGTCAGCCAGAGAAACAGCACCATGAATGCAGTCAATGACCCTAAGCTGAGGAGTGCCAAGGAGAAGGTTCATCCCTCTCTTGACTGTCCTCCTAGAAGTCGCATGTATGAGGGCTAGGGACATAGCTCAGCTGGTGACGTGCTTGCTATGCAAGTATGAGGACCTGAGTTTGATCTCTGGAATTTCTATAAAAATCTGGTTGGCCTATGCTTGTAACCTCCATGCTGGGGAGGCAACAACAGGTGAATCCCTGGGGCTTGTTGGCCATGTAGTCTAGCCTAGGCAGCAAGCTTCATGACAATAAAGATATACTGTCTTGAAAGCAAGGCAAATGGAGGGTGGTCTCTAGCTTACACATGTGTGTACACACATGTATGTATGCACATACAGACAGAGAGACAGAGACAGACTGAGACAGAGAAAGAGGGTGAAAGAGAGGAGGGAGAGAGGGCGGAAGGGGCAAGCGAGGGAAGGAAGAGAGAGAGAGAGAGAGAGAGAGAGAGAGAGAGAGAGAGAGAGAGAGAGAGAGAGAGAGAGAGAGAGAACCTTGACTTGGAAGTTGCCTAGATATCACTAAAAGCTACTTTAGGGAAAAGCCCGAAAGCTCTACTTTCGTCTCACGGTGACATCACCATTATCATTCTAGAGTGATTTCTGAGCTGCCATTTTGTTTTGGGTTCAATGCATTACTGCCATTCGCTGCCTTTGCAACACCCATGTTGCTATTCGGCGACTTCTGAAATGTCAACTCTCTATCAGGCCCAGGAGGCGTAAAACCATGAAGATTCTCAAGATGCTTTTCCATTCAGAAGTGTTGAGAGAGAAAGGAAACCAAAGAAGTCTAGAATCCAACAACCAAGATGACATGTTAAACTAGACGAGGATTAAAAAAAAAAAGATACAGCAGACCTGGTGCATATCAGTGCAAGGGCTGAACCACCAGGCCTAGCCCCTGAAGCCCCTGTTCTGATTTAGAGAACGTGTGGAAAGCCCTGTGCCACCAACAATGGCGAGAACCAGAGCATTAAGTGAAAATAAAAGATGAATCAAGGTCTTGAGAATCAGCGTGTGCTGGGTGGGTCCAGGGGGCGGGGTGGAGATTGAGGGTCCTGGGGCAGTGGGTAGGAGTGTGCTTTGGTGGGCCATGAGCTCGGAAGCTGGCTGGAGCCCTTTTTGGCCTCAGGTGTTTGGACTTGGCATTGATGGAGCTGCTTTCGGTGGGGGAAACAGATGCCAAACAGTCAGTCTGGCGGCAGGAGGCAAGACTGCCGCTCCACCGTGCAGTCTGTGCAGTGGAAGCTAGAGGCAGACTTCAGATGCATGGTGGGCAAGGATTCTTACTAAGTAAAGTCTCCTCTTGTTCGGCCCATCAATAGCCATGCTATTTGATGACCATTATTCGGAGACACGATATATCAAAATACTTCATTATTCATCTTTTATTCCTACTCCGCAGTTTTTCACACTATCCTTTTAAGGTGGGAATAGAAAGCAACCAACATATTGCTAAGAGACGCAAATGAACGTTCCAGATGTCTTCGATGCATCTGGACCCATTCACTCCGCCCCCGTTCATTTTCAGGCACCACTCTGTGTCCTCAGCAGTGAACGGTGCATGATGGTCCTGTCTCTGCCTTACTTATGCAGATGAGAGATAAACAAGGGAGGGGCTGAATGTCAAAGGCTGGTGCTCTTGGCTTGCTGAGTTGGTACTTATTTCCTTCTTTGAGTAAGATTCACACTACCGTCATCATCCTGTACCTCCTGGGTGGGTGTGAAACCCGCACATTACTGTGACTATGTTTGTCATGTCTCTACAAAAGCACGTGCTTCAGGAGCGGCAGTTGTGGTTTTGATGTTTCGCACAGTTGTGTTTTAACGCCAGCATCCGAGCCACATGTGTCTTCTGTTGCTGGGTAAAACTCCAGAATGGCCTGGGTCTTCTTCCCCCCCAGGGGTGCGTCATAGGGCACTGCGGTCCTCAGCAAGCCTGAGGCCATCTCACCCAAGGAAAGGCTGGCCACCTGGGGTCACGACGGTGCAGGAAGCCTGTCTGTCATAACAAAAGTGCTACCAGGAGCCATCTGGCTGCTGGGACTGGTGAGGAGGGCAAGGACAGATAGACCAGGAGCCATGCTAGATGGGTTTCCTTTGTTGGCCTAGAGTTTTGTAAATGCATCAGTGACATTGACCACACTCCAGCTATAAAATATACATATTTATTTAGTTGTGTTTTCAATACAGACAACTGCTTAGTTCTGCTGCCCCAACAACCTTGTTTGGCTGTCTGACTATCATTTTGGTGTAACCCAGGGCCATTATTGTTCACCTTCTGGTAGTGTTACCGCTGTGACCCTGTCACTGCTGAACAGTCAACTGTGGATGATGGCAGACATAAGCATGCGGTATAGAATGCTCGCATCTTTAAAAACAAACAAGGCAAGGATTGGCACACAACAGATGAAGCATGGAGGGAAGGCACCCATGTCAGGGAATGAACATAGGAGAAATATATATATATATATATATATATATATATATATATACACACACACACACATATGTATAATGTATATACATATATTTTTCATATGTATAATGTATATACATATATTTTTCATATGTATAATGTATATACATATATTTTTCATATGTATACATACATATGACTTTGGGGTTTGTAAATTTTTTTGTTTGTTTTAGTTTTTGAGATAGCATAGGCTATCTAGAATAGGCTACTCTAGAATAGGCTCTAGCATAATCTAGAATACTCTGGCATAGGCTAACTGTAGAATTTTGTAGTTAGCCCAGGCTTTCCTAGAATGTTCAGCAATCCTTTTGCTTCAGTTTTTTTTCAAAAGCTGAGATTACAAGTGGGAGCCACCACACAGGGCATTAGATGAGTTTTTATAAATTATGAAAATCGAAATAAATGAACCAGAAAAATAGAACAAGTTTAAAAAAATGCGTTAAATTAATTTAAAGCAGTCCACCACTGACATCTGGATGGCAGGTCACCCTGGGATGGGGAAGCACTATAGAAAAGAATCTCACTTTCAATGGTGGCTCTGCTTTAAGCAACAGTACTGCTATTGTCCTGGATGTCTATCAGTCTGTCCAGCAACTCAGAAAAGCCATCAGTGCTGCTAGGAACTGAGACTCTATTGCAGGAGAAAGGCGATGATCACATGACTGTGTCTGGCCTGCATTCGCTTTGTTAGTGTCGGGGTGAGCGTCCCAAGTGCCTTTTATTTCATCTATCTCAGCTCCTGTAACCTTGTCATAAGCTGTACAGCTCCTAAGTCTGAGATCACTAGTGGTTCTCAACTTTCCTAATGCTGCAACCCTTTAATATATGGTTGTGGTGACCCCGAACCATAAAATTATTTCATTGCTACTGCATAACTGTAATTTTGCTACTTTATGAATCATAATGTAAATATTTGATATGCAGGATATCAATATTCGACCCCCGAAAGGGGTGGTGAACCTCGGGTTGAGAGCTGCTGCAGTAGACGGCATCTGATGGATCCCACTTCCTGCTCTCCACCGTCCTCAGGTGTAGGAGGAAGAAGGAGGCTCTCTTGGGTCAGTTTTATAAAGACTCTTTGAGGGGTCAGAACTAATCACCTCCTAGTGGATCCTGTTATTACTACTAAGATGATGTCCAGGTTTCAGGATAGTGAAAAACAGATACTCAGACCATGGCAAGAAGTACCTGTTTCCCCTGACATCATGTATTCAGGCAACTGAAGATGACTTTCCAATCTTCCTTCTGCACCCTCGGGCACTAAGATTATATAAGCATATCTTACCATACCCACAGTTTTATGTCAAGCTAAAGACGGAGCCCTGGGCTTCATGCATGTGAGACAAGCGCTCTTCTAGAGAATTCCTTCCTTAGATCCTGAGGGTTCTTCAGTAGTAGGTTTCAAGACTGGGTGAGAATATTGAAGATTGTGATGGTTTGCATATGCTTGGCCCAGGGAGTGGCACTATTAGAAGGTGTGGCCTTGTTGGAGGAAGTGTGTTACTGTGGGGGTGGGCTTGGGGACCCTCCTCCTAGCTTCCTAAGGATGCTCAGTCTGTTCCTGGCTTCCTTCAGGTAATGATGTAGAGTTCAGCTCCTCCTGCACCAGGCCTGCCTGGATGCTGCGATGCCGCCATGTTCCTGCATTGATGATACTGGACTGAACCTCTGAACCTGTAAGCCAGCCCCAATTAAATGTTGTCCTTTATAAAACTTACATTGGTCATGGTGTCTGTTCACAGCAATAAGACCCTAACTAAGACAGAGATGAAATTGGAATATTACACATTAGAAAGCAAGAAGGCTCTCAAAATCCCGTCAAGGTAGTACCAAAAGGATACAAGAGCCAACACAAAGATTAAACCTTGGGTAGAAATAGCACAAAGGAGAGTCAGTCAGAAAACGATGCTTTCAGAGAGGGATGCCCAGACTACCCATAGCTGCACCAGCAGGTAACTGGAAAGGATGCAGCAGAGATCTCCAGGATTTGGGTCTGAAGAGTTTAAGTAATGAATGCTGGTGAAATCCAATTGGCTGCATTGACAGTGAGACTGATGCTGAGTTGCACTGTGTTGGGAGGCTCTTTCGACATCTGAAAACCTCATAACAGGATGTAGAGAGCTGTGGAAGACTAGTGTTTATAGTGTCTGTCTAAGCAGGGTCATTGACAATGGACTCCCTTATTCCTAGGGGATGCTTGGAGCTGCAGAGGGGTGGTGGTCTGGCTTTCCACAATTCTCTAGAAGTTCCTTTCACAGACCATGGTCTCTCTCCAAAGCTATACCAACAGAACTGTCCTTTGGTACACTAAGTCCTGGTCTCTATTGTTTCCTTTGCTTCTCAGAGCTTTAGACCCACTGCAAGCTGTCCACTCTGTAGCTGGTGCGTCTCAGGAACTCAAGGGGAAGGGTACACTCAGAGAGGAGGGTGGTGAGCCAGGAACAGGTGAAAACACAGGAAGGGACCTACCGGGAACCTCTATAGGGCTTGACAGGCACCTCTGCCATGGGACTTTGCTGCTCTCCTGGTGGCACTGACAGTGGTGAAAGGTCTGGATTATGGAAAGGAGAGATGTGTGGCTTGAAAAGACTCAGGAGATTTCGCTTTCCTTAGCTACTTGTCTCAGTTGCTTTTTCATTGTTGTGTGAAATGCCATGACCAAGGAAACTTAGAAAAGAAAGCATTTAGTTAGACTTATGGTTTCAGAGGGTTAGAGTCCATGATGGTGGAGTGAACTGAAAGCTCACATGTTTACCTATAACTATAAGACAGACAGACAGGCAGACACTGAGAATGGTACATAAGTCTTTTGAAACCCAAAAGCCCACCACTCCCAGTCACACATCTCCTCTGGCTAGGCCATACCTTCTAATCTTTCTCAAACAATTACAACAACAGGATGTTCATATGTGAGCCCATGGAGGTCATTTCTCATTCAAGCCACCATGCTACCCATCGCACATGGCTGGGAAATGGACAGAGGAGGCCGATGATGGTCTTGCATGTTGACTGGCTCATTCTCCAACACTAAGTCCTCGGACAGCTCAGAAGTCACACTTGGGAAGCTGGGTGTTCCTCCTAGTGTTTTCGGCCATGCTCATCAGCTCACATTTGAACATGCTGGCTGCTTGGCCCATCTCAGACCATGGAAGGAGGTTGAGACTTACAGTGTTCATTCCCAGCATCCCCTCATACCATAGGAAGGTGGGAGTTGGCATTGTGACAGCACCCCTTCTGCCTCCTGTCTACCACTAAGGTATAAAGTGAAGGCACTCTGGTTCACTGAGGGAAACACCTTCAAAGAGGTATTTTTTTTTTTTTTGGTTCTTTTTTTTCGGATCTGGGGACCGAACCCAGGGCCTTGCGCTTGCTAGGCAAGTGCTCTACCACTGAGCTAAATCCCCAACCCCAAAGAGATATTTTTGAAGGCAAAATAATTTTCAAAAATAGTCGGGCTCTTTTAAGAAAGTCTTATTTTCTAACAGTAGAAACACTACCACGTGACAAGGTCAACTTCTATCACAATGCTGAGGTGATTGGAAGGCAATTTAGATTGGCAAAAATGGAGACCCTCTGACAATGTATCCATTACACTGTCTGGTAAGCAGGGTTGACTCCAGGCTGCAAGAGACCACATTTGCATGGTGGTACTCAGTCTGTAAGCCAGATGTATGTGCCACAGGGGGTCAGTGTTGCTGGCTTAGACCCTACCATGCTTATTTCAGTCTAGTGAAGTTAAATAGCATCTTTGGAGTAGACCCAGCCTGGGCAGAATCTGGAATTAACATGACTTGAAGGTCACTAAATGAATTCTAACAAATAATACTTGTGGCCAAATGTTGAATTTCAAAAACTATAAAAAGCAACTCTGATTAAAAACATTCATGGATTACTGGTTAATTCTGTGTTGAAGCTCTGCGATGCAAATGGGAACCTAAGACAGTCTGCCTAACTCTTGTTTTCAGTGATCTGTTGTCCCTCTGAGCATAGAAGGAGTGGACCACTTTTAATTCCTTGAATATGTGCGGCATCATTAGATCCACTTAAAAATTCTAGGACAAATGAAGAAAAAAATTTTACAGGTATCTAATGAGGCAGCTGTTTAGGACAAATAGAGTTAGGCTACTCTTACAAAGAGAATCTTTGAGATAACACGCTCATCTTGGGAAAAGAAAGTAAGGGGAAAACTAGGTTAATAAGGATCAGTAGCATTGGGGTCTAGCAGGGAGCAGGCTGTGCTTTTCTTACAAGTGTTGCTGTCAGATTATCATTCCTACAGGGTTGTTTTCTGACTTCAGAGGAGTTGGACAGTGTTTAATCTTTACATCACTTCCCTCTTCCTCATCTTCCTCCTTCTTTTAAAAGCGTTTTCAAGAATGAAATTGGCACCACCATGGCCGTTATAACATGATGAAAGAGTAGCGGAAAGTATGAATTAGTAATTCTACCACTGAGTGGTAGTCACACTAACACTTTCTGTGACTGGTCTGATAATTCTCTCTCTCTCTCTCTCTCTCTCTCTCTCTTTCTCTCTCTCTCTCTCTCTCTCACACACACACACAGAGAGAGAGAGAGAGAGAGAGAGAGAGAGAGAGAGAGAGAGAAAGAGAGAGAGAGGAACACATAAGCACACAGAATTCTAAACATTTAGCTTCATGCTGTACATACCTACCAACATGCACAGACATCAGTTCACATCAAACAGAGCAGAGCAGATATGCCACCCTTCTTAATGAATGGCACCTTTCCCATCCTATGGCAGTATTCATTAGCAAAATACCTGATAAGTCACCTCTGAATGTGACTCTATATGTCCAATGGTCTACAAACACCCACTGCTGGAATGGCAGTGTGCTGAAACTCTGATAATCTTATATGATGGTTATTATTGATTACTGATTAGCAAGTTTGATTCGATTTAGAATTACCCCATCTGGACGCTCCTCTGAGGGTGTTTCCAGAGAGGGTTAGCTGAGGTGGGGATGCGGCTGACACCTTTCCACACAGTGGCCTCCTGGACTGAACATCAAGGAGTAAGCGAGCTGAACATCAGCATCCATCTTGGCTGTGGATAGGATGTGATGAGCTGCCTAACATTCCTACCACCATGCTTTCTCCATCATTATAAATTTAGCTCTCAAACGGCAAGCCAAAAACCTAAATGGCTTCTTGTCGAGTATTTTGTCAGAGCTGTGGGAATAGCTAACTTGCTCTGCTAAAACACTTCGGAGTTTGTAAGCTCAGATTTCCTGCGACACTAAGACCAGCTCCTCCCTTCCAGGCCACCATAGTCTGCGGCGTCCCTGTCCTGCTCCAGGTGTGTAATCACCTCTTCTTCCCTGAGGTGAAGCTTGGTTCCACTCCACACCAAGAGAAAAGAGGATAGGTTTTGTGTTTCACCTTAATCACATCAGATTAGGACAGGTGGCAGCCCAGTAGGCAATGTAATTATGAAAAATGTCTGTGCTCAACACAGGCTGCCTCTTTAGCTTCCCAGTCATGCAGGACACCTGAGCCCAACCTTTCTACTCTCAGCTGGTGACAGTCACCTACACGCTCTGGATGTGACGGTGCTGGGCAATCAGAGACCTAGAGTCAGAAGCGCCAGAATCTACTCATGCCGACTAGCCAATTTAATATTAATTCTTCCATTTCAACCCCTACATGCCAAGTTAGAAATATAAACCCAATGGGTGAACTGTCATTGATAAAAAAAAAGATCTTTCTATGCCTTTATGCCTTGCCACCCAAGATAAAGGGACATAATGTCAAGAATTCTGTAGTTTATTGGGAGCATCTTTCTTGCCCAGTAGAAAATGTACAATGAGTATCTGTTAAAGTAGACTTGAAGTGAACCGAAGCTGTCAATACAATTCTGTTTTGAACTTTGGGGGAATCTACACCCAGATTCATTTAGGATATCTTTCTCCAGTAGACATCCCAAACCACCCAACAGCAAGTGCTACATCAAAAGGGCACCCAGTAGCATCAGGGTGACTCTTCTTGCAGTGATTTTTCCTAGCACCTCAAAACCATTCTATTACACCATGGAAAGGAATTGTTACCAAGGAAGCAGAATAAACCCTGCTGCTAAGATCACCTTATTTGTCACAGCATCATTGCATCCAGAGAGTATGACTTCTGACACCTTGGTAGATACGAACCACAGTCTGTCTGAATGTATGAAGCCCAGTTTATTATTTAGAATGGATCCCAATGGAACAATTCAGATTCCCATCCATTTCTTCCCAATACAGTGGTGTGTGTGTGTGTGTGTGTGTGTGTGTGTGTGTGTGTGTGTGTGTGTGTGTGTCTTGATTGCTGCAAATATCCCTCCACTATTACATCTCCCTCTGCGTTAAGGCATACGATTTCTGGGAATAACCAGCGACACGTCATTTATACCCAGAGAAGAAAAGGAATTTGAATACTAATCATGATTAATTTTCTACTCATATGTTCTTCCTAATGTCTTAGTCTATTTCTGAATCAGGCCCTGGGATTACAATTTTACATTGAACTTTGAGTGAGAAACCCAAGGGCAGACTTGAGTGTCGTGTGCCTCTTGAAGACTTGGGAGCAGTTCTCACCAAGGACCGGCACGAACAGATTGTAAGACCTCAGTGGAGACTACTGCTAGTCTAATGCTTTGAGTACATGAGGTACCATTCTTAACCTCATGTGCACATTAAAGTAGCTTGGAGCGTAATTATTATTTGAAGCAACCTGTAATTATCTCTTGAAACAGACACATAATGACACTTTAAAGTCACTTTACTGGCATTCTTATGATGTCTCTTGTACAGCTTTTTAAACTACGTTTTAGTGGAGACTTAGGGGCCAGCCTACTGTCTTGTCTCGCTGCTTCTGTGTAAGCCCTGTCTGTTAGACATCACTCTTGAAGAACAACCCCTCGGCTAGGCAGCTGAGGAGAGGTACCCCTGCTTGTCTTCCACCTAAATCTCCTAAGAATGGAGTTTATGGAGCTCAAAGTCTAGCCAGAATAAAGCCTTTAAGTGTTAGCCAATTTCGTGGTCTGTAAGTATCATTGATTTGTTAATCTGGAGTGTTTTTATAAACCAATTTGGATTAATGTCTTTTGATAGTAGAGGCTGTTTTAAGGCCCTTGAATATTTTTAAGTGTGGTGACTAAGGCAGTGAAGACGAGGCCATGGGCCCCTCCTTTTCTTATCACAGCCTTTGCACCCCATTAAGTGTAGCCTGCAGGTATGTATGGCAGGCCAGACACGGGGATCCATCTGCAGGAGTTGGTCATTATGGCTCAGGAGGTCAATGGTCCATAGAGTGTGGAAGGTGCTTGACAAGGGAAAGCCCTGCTCCCGCCCCCAAGCAGGCCATGTTCCAGACATGTAACAGAAGCAAGCTTATGAGAAGGGCCACCTTTTCTATTGTCATCCACCTAGCACAGCAAAGCTGTGTGACAGCAAGAAGAAGGATGCACACACATCTTTTCAGAGTTGCACAAAGGAAAACGGGGTTCAAGGGGAACAGCAGTATGAGAAAGGAAATAGTTGTTTAGCCCTTAGGGTTTTTTTTCAGAGCAGTTTTCTTTAATAAAATAGTCTTCTAACTTGTGGGTATCCGTATAACGTGATAATGCCAGTGGCTCATGGGCTTCAGTGACAGCCAGAAATTGTGAGACACGACAGAGCTAAAGAGAAAATGTTGGGGTTGCTGAGCTAAGCAAAGATCTCTTAGAAACACCAAACGCAACTGACAGATAAGACTTCATAGAGTAAGACCTTCCTCTCTAGGAAAGATGCTCCAAGGAGGACATGTGACAAGCCACAGAGAGAGAGAGAGAGAGAGATGAGAGATGCACAAATATTTACATTCAACCTGTTGAGTCTGTTTTCACTGTGTGTACGTTAGGACTGACCACACTGTATTGGGTAGCCAGTGAGTGGCTCATCCCTGGGAGAAATATTTTTCCCTTTCTCAACAGATCGCTCCATGCAGTTCTCATTAGGGTGGAGTCTTATGGGTTTCTTTCCTCCTTCCATGTGAGAATGTTTGTTAATATTATCATTGTTCAGGTCTTGTTTGGCATCCATTAAGGCCCTACAACCTGTTCACGCCAGTCTTTTGGCTGCTTCTAAGTCTTCAAGAGGTGCGTGGCACTCAAGTCTGCCCTTGGGATCTTTCACCCAAGGTTCAGCATAAAGATTTTACTCCTGGAGTCTGATCCAGAAATAGCCCACAGGCATTAAGAACAACATGTGAGCAGAAAAATAATCATGATTAGTATTAAAATTCCTTTTCTTCTTAGGGTATAAATGATGTGACTCTGGTTATTCTCAGACATTTTATGCCTTAACACAAAGGGAGTTGAAATAATGGAGGGATATTTGCAACAATTAAGATATTAAAAAAATAATGCTCTTGATTGCATAAGGTGGTGAAATGGGAATAAACGAAAGTGAACTGATGGTGTGAGCTGCGGGTGTGAGCTGATGGTGTGAACAGAGCACGTGGGCCTTGAGGTTCACAAATTTAAACAGATGTTATTGTGCCCCACTGGGGGGGGCAAAGGGGTTCTGAGTTTCCTATGAGCTGATGGTGTGAACTGAGGGAGTGAACTGAGGATGTGGGCCTTGAGACTCACAGATTAAACCCAATGCTATTGTGCCCCACTGGGGACCAAAGAGATTCTGAGTTTCCTATGATCTGAATGAAGCATCCCACAATGGCTACAAAATCCAACCACAGCAGCTTTTGAGAAACCTATACTTCTCTCCATACAAACCTAGACTGCCAGAGTTGGCAAATAATAATGACATGGAAGACTGAGTACAACATGAACTTGTAGATCAATTCAGGTTGAGATGAATAATGAATATAAATATTCTCACATATTTTCCTTTACCTGAAATGCAGATGCAAACGAGTGTCCTAGAGTGTGTCCACAATGAGAGGAGCTCAGAATTTAAATATTTCGAATACAGAGTTGTAGATAGCATGCAGTTCAGTGTGCTGAATCCTTGCGGAATGCCTAGAATGAGAAATGGTGTATTTCCCAGTAACTAAAGCTCCTACCGTCAACACTGGGAACAAGCTTACTATATGCCAGGAGCCAAATTCTTGGGGTCAGCAGGAGTCAAGCTACAGAGGGCAGAGGGGACAGACACACACTGCCCTGGTGTGGGTAGTGTCCCTGTACATTAAAATAGTCACACTGCAGGCACCTGATCTCCTCAGCTCCTCTGAAGCCTGCAGCCCACACTGCTGCATGGACTTAACCAATGGAAACGTAGGTTCGCGTTAGGTAAGTCTCATGTGTAGACAAACCTTACTTTAAAAAGAAAAGGTTCCAGGACGTAAGGATTATCTATATTTCAATAGTAGCAATTCAAAAGAAAAAAACTTAAAGCATGCTAACTTGTGGGTGGGCAAGTCATAGTCTCCATTGGTGTGGACCTCAGACAAGAGACAAAAAAGCACACAGTGTGTGTGCAGATGCTAGGGAGTTTGTATCTCCAACAGATTAAGAGCTGCTGGGGATATTTTAGCCTACTTTTCAGACTCCCACATTCTCTATTTTCTTCTCTTTGTTTGCTTGTGCTTCCTGTTGAATTTCCTTAAACTACCACAGGATCGAAGAGGATTAATTCTGAAGAGAGATTGTGATTTTTACCCGTGCTCCGTTTCCTGTCTGGATGAATAAGCATCCTCATCCCAGCTCTGTGGCGGGAACCCTGCAGCCACGTTTTTTGACCTAGTGATCAAAGTCGCCACCACTAGCGATGAGACCGTCTGAAACTGAGGCTTTCATTGCCTGGACATTCTTGACAAGGATGCATAGCTCGGGTTTACAGCATGGAAAGATCACATGAAAGCAAACTAAGGACATTTAATGCAATAATTCATTGCGATTGTCAGAAATACCACCGCTTTCTTTGTAGCAGTGTTCACAGCAGCTCAGTTATACAATCAGCCTGGTATCTAAAAGGGAAGGAAGACATAAAGGAAAGGTTCGTCTGTCTGTCTGTCTATCTATCTATCTATCTATCTATCTATCTATCTATCTATCTATCTATCTATCTATCATCTATGTATCTATCTGTTTATCTATCAATCATGCATGTATGCATATATGTATGTATCTATCATCTATCTATTATCTACCTGTCTATCAATCATCTATCTATGTATCTATCAATCATGTATGCATGTATGTATCTACCATCTATCTATCATTTATCTATTCACATATTTACACATACTGATGAAATTCTTTTCAGCTATGTAAAAGACGAAATTATGCTGTTTACAAGAAAATGGACGCAACTAGAGATAATCGTAATGAATGGATCAAGCTGGGTTCAGAAAGACAGGCCTCCTCACATATGCAGCGCCTAGATTTCGTCTAGGTACAGAAACTCACGTCAACACATTGCATGGACGCAGAAGTGAAGCCAACAGAACAAAGGGGATGAAGGGGAGGGAAGGAGGAAGGAAGGGAAGGAGGTGTTGGGGGAAATATGCCAAAGTACAGTATGTGCTCCCTTAAAAAGTTGTTATGAAACCTAGTGCTTTGCACAATGTCTATATGCAATGAAAATAAAAACAAACGGAAGAACAGTGGCCTTGCCATAAGATGAGAGGAGGATGCAGGATGTGGCAATGGATGTGGCGCACGAGCTGGACTTGTCTTCCCTCGGGACATTTTTATAAACCCTGAGTAAGCTCTGTCCATTAGGTAAGAGGGTAAAACCAATGCTGACCTTCTAAGGCCGATAATGGGGCTGTGGGTATACAACTGTTACCCATAATGCAAGATGTTGGGAAACTTCTAGAAGACTCACGTTGGCAGCTTACTCCTCAGTGTGGAGAACACCCTCAAGTTCATGTGTAGATACAGGGAAGACAAAGGGTCAGTGTCTACATGGAAGAGTCTTTCAGCTTTTCTGAGACCTGAAATACTGTTCAAATAAAGAGTTCTACGAAAGGCCTTTTCTTTTAGCAACACATAGGCCAAGTTCATGAGAACAGTCGGCTTTGCTGTGCAGTCTCCTGGACCTGAAGAGAGACAGCAAGCCTGAGCATGTGGAATCTTCTGTCCCTTAGAGGCACTCGGCTCCCACAGCCTCTCTTCAGTGTGCTGTGCTGGGTGGGGAAGTCTGAGACTCTTTGCCATTCGCAGACAGTTTGGACTACGTCCCAGCAAGCTAGTGTACTATGGAGCGACAGTTCAAACACAGCCATGAAGGCAGTTCCATTTTTATTTTTATTTATTTTTTGATTGCTCTGGAGTCTAATTGAATAGCATCATGGATGGCCTCAAATAGCATGCTGACTCTCTCACCTGTGCCTGGACTATTACTCCTAATCTGTCCTAGTGTGTATTACTTCCCTCCAACTTGAAAATGTTCTAGTGGACAACAAGGTAAGAAAGGGGTTTCGCCTGCCTCTTTAGGGAACAAGGTTACTCTATTTGTTCTCCAAGGATACTGAAGAAATGATTCTTGAGTACTTTGAGGTCCTGGTGTGCACTTGTGCTGTGGAGGATTGTTGGGCATGTGCAGAAAGCAATGTCTACCTTAAAGATTGAGATGCAAAAAACAAAACAAAACAAAAGAAAAAAAAACAAACACAACAACAACAACAAAAAACCAATTCATTAATTTTTGCTAAAAGACTAGTTGGTAAGTTTATTTTTGGCATTATATTATATATAGTCAGTTCTGCATATCTGTGGTGTTTTCATCCCTAGATTCATCTAATTATAGGTTGAAAGTAGGCAGAGAGTTGGAAAAGCACGTCTGAATGCACACCGGCGTTTCCCTTGTTGCCGTTACATAACAACACAGGATGCTGTCTATTTACACAGGATTTACGGTGTGGGAGGTATTATTAATCCACGGATCATTCTTCAGCACGTAGGAGGATGGGTACAAATGATATATAAACACTGCACCATTTCTGCAAGGGCCCTGAGCATCTTCAGATTTTGGTATCTTTGGGGGAGGACCCTTATCTCATCCCAGGTAGATACCCTTGGAGGAGGCCCGCTTTAGAAGGAAACGGATACAGAATGAATATGTGTATCATTTAATACTGGCTATTAATGCACTCATTTTAAACAACTACAGATAGAACAATTACCAAATCCCAGGAACTCTTTAGCTATGAGGACTAAGGACAGCAAATGTGAAGCCCCAACACTCATAGAATTTATATTTTATGAAATAATTGGGTAACTTACGAAGAGGGAAGAAGCCCCTTGCAGGTAACATTAAGAGCTTTGGAGAAACATACAGCCAGGAAGTCATGGAGGTTGGGGGAGGTGGGGGAGAGGCATGATCTCAGCAAAGCCCTCACCAAGGACAACTAAGTAGAGGCACACTGAGAAGATACAGGGAGGCCAGAATCGGGGTCCACAGAAAGGGGGAGGGGAGAGCTGGAGGCAGCAGGTAGAGTAGGAGAAAAGTCTAGGACTCATCCATGGGCCAGGTATGAATCCTGGAAGGCAAGTTAAGGGATTAAAAGTGAAGTTAAGAGTTGTGATGAGGAACCTCTGCTTGGCTTCCCCTCAGTGTTAACCTCTCACAGGCCCAGGATACATGTCCTGGGAGCTTATATAGCTCAAAAGGAACCAGTTCTGGAGATCTAAGGGCTCGTTGTAACCCTTAGAATATTACTAACACACGTATTTGTACACTTTTAGCCTGAGCAGTTGGCTGAAGGAGCTTTCTCGTGCTGAGGGGAAGAACAATGAAGGGTAGATGGGAGGACACATGGGAGGACCTCGACCTTGGAAATGTTAACTGGGGAGCGTGGGCAGAGCATCAGTGCAGCCAAACACAGAACGTGCCTGTCAAGCAGGGTGACACGATAGGTCCAGCTAGGTAACTAATGGATGTAAGAGAGCCCACTCTTGGGCCCGCCCACTGCATCTCTTATAAGCCAATCATGAGCTTTCTAAGATGTGGGAAAACAAATGATTCCCCAATCCGGTCCTCAGCAGCTCACCCTCTGCTCCCCTCGCATCCCCATTTCAGCTGTGATTTGCAAGATCAGAAGTGAGAGGGACTCTGGAGGTCCGGGGTATGTTGGGAGGAGACCAAGAGGAAAACAAAGCCCAAGAAATGAGCTTTCCGGAACTGTCAGACACTTAGTCCCCGCCCCTCCGCCCCTGTCCCTGCCCACAACCCCATCCTTGCCATTCTGACAATAAATTCACATCACTTCTTCCACTTCCAAGACCTCCGTAAAAGACACCGCTGCCTTTTCTCCTGGAGTTTATTAGAATTCAGCCAAATTGTCTGTTTTAGAATTTACTATTATCACCTCGGGCCTCTGGTTACCTGGCCGTATATGGGATTAGTAATACTACCAATAAACTTGCTTCCAGCTCAGCTTTCACCAGGTCAGAACATAAGGATGGGATCCCACACCTACATTCTGCAAGTGTGAGCAGATATACAGGGAAGTCACAAATACTATAATTAGTGAGGAAAATCTGACGAGAAATAAGAAAGCAAAGATAAGAAATAGAATAGAAATTGTAACTTCGAGAGGGGAAAACCATTTAAAACCAGATGGCTGAGCTCAGGAGAAAAGTATCTGAGAAAAATGAATACGAGTTATTGATCCACATCCAGGGCTAAAGCTGCATGTACTTTAGGGGAAGCAGAGCTATAGGAGTGGGCACCCTGTGGGCTATTGCAAGGACACACAATGCACAATGCCACAGGAACCTTATATTTACAATAGTTGTGTGGGCACCTTGTTGTAATTTTAACTATAGAGAAGTGACAAGATAATTATATACATTTTTCTATTCTGTGTCAGATGCAAAAGCACACATTCTTGTACCCATACATTACAGGAACATCAAAGAGTGTGTTCCCATGTCCAAATGCTGTACAAACTTTAGGGAACTTCAGACAAACCTCTTACAAAGACAAGCTGAGGTACAGCACTGCAGAGACCATGCACAGCTGTTCGAGACATGTGAATTTCACACACACACACACACACACACACACACACACACACACACACACACACACACACCAGCTTCAGAGGAGACACAGTAGAATGGTAAAGATTGATTCGCCTTCACCTGGATTCCTACTACTGTTTAGCAAACTCCCCTCTCCTGACTGAAGCCTCCTTTCTTTCCCTACAGCCTGCCTATGTGGTTAGAGTAGGTTTCCCGGTACCATCAGCCCCTTACGTGACAGTAGAGCCAGGAACGGGGCCTGACACACAGATCGTTCTATGTTCTTTGTTGGCTCAAACAGGCGTAAGTCAGCCCAGATTCAAGACGCAGGGACATAGAAACCACCTGCTTTGTCTTCATTGATAATATTCTTCCCAGGTGGTCTATCTCATGACAACTTGGGTACGATGGGAAAAGGCAGAAGGTGCCATGGATAAGGTGGAAAATAGAAGAAGAAAGAACATTCTTGGGCAGCTTAGACTTTGAAGCAACACCAGCAGGTGCATCTGAAAGGTTCTCAGCTCATGTCATTGAAAGGTCAGCTGTGGGAGCAACTGCAATACCACATAGACAAGAGATCTCAGACTTGGGCCTCAAGGAGACAGACAAGGACCCCAGTCCACGAGCAATGGCAATTAGCAACGAACTGCCATCTACACGTACACCATGTCATCCATGTCAGAGCCAGTGGCTGCCCTCTGCCCTCTGTCATGTCTGCGGGACATGTCATGTCTCACCCTCTGCTGCAGGGCAGCAGGGGTCTTCATCACCTGGACAACAGCCACCAACAGAGAAGCCGGGGAAGAGGGCTACAGAATGCTGAGCATTTGCACCTGAGGGGTCAGTTTCCACGAGGGCAGGAGAGCCACACCAGTGCTGGGATTTGGCAGACTACATAGAAAGCACCCGCTTGGAGGTCGGCTTGCTCTCTAGCAGGCTCTTCACCACTTTCCCCTTCGTTTTCTTCAACCTGTCTCCTCCATTCCATCAAAGGGCCCTTAGTACCCTCGAGGGACGCTTGGCACAAAACCTCTGCCAAATCCTTTCCCGGGATGTCAGTATGAATGGAGGCTTATTAAAACAACAGCAGAGAAATCGGCTGCAAGAACGCAGCGGACACACCACGCCTAGGAAAGGATATAATTACCTCACTTGAACCTCTTAAGGGTCTGCACACCCATCATTAAGGTGCCAGTGCTTCCCCTGCCCCCGAGACCTGTCATCAGATGTGTATGTCTCAAGGACTAACAGGCAGAAACCAATAGTCTCAGGAGCTTCAGCACGGCTGGTTCTGCTCAACTTCGGTCTGCCCATCCCCTGCCCACCAGTCTGGACTTGCCATTCATTCCGCTCACTCCAGTTTTGTATAGAGTACTGTTTCACCTCAGGCTGGACTCAGTTCCACATCTCCATTCTCAACTCTAGAAGCTGGTTTGTGTGTGTTTACCATGCCATGCCCTCCTCTCAGTTACACCATTTTGTATAAAACGGTGGTTCCTCAGGTCATGCCTTGCCCAGAGACATGCTGTCTTAGGGTTCCCATTGCTGTGAAGAGACACATGACCAAGTCAACTCTTATGAAGGACATCATTTAATTGGGGCTGGCTCACAGGTTCAGAGGTTCAGTCCGTTATCATCCTGTCAGGAAACACAGCAGCATCCAGGCAGGCCTGGCGCTGGAGGAGCTGAGAGTTCTACGCCTTCATCCAAAGGAAGTCAGGAGTAGACTGTCCTCGGGCAGCTAAGAGGAGGGTCTCAAAGGTCATACCCACAGTGACTCACTTCCTCCAAAAGGCCATACCTCCTCCCACATGGCTACATCTCCTAAAAGTGCCACTTCTTGGGCTAAACATATTCCAAACACCACGGACGCCATCTTATACGCAACTTTCGAGCCTGTTTTGAGGACAGAGGACTGCCCTCCTGGGTGGATGCAAAAACATCACCATCTGTCCAGCACCACCCATACAGCATAGATATATTCCTGAGAATAGAAAGGGAGACATCTTGTGAATTCATCAAGGTGAATTGAAACTTGTGGTGTCCCGGTATATTAAAATAATAGTAGGAAAACCAGGCCGAAGAACCCATTGGACACACCAGACCAAGGAATGAATGTAATTCTTTCACCTGAACCCCATAAAGTAGTTGACACCTACCACCGTGTGGGCAAGAGCCCCATGGTGGCCTATCTGTCACCTGATACCTGACATATAATCACCAGGCAGGGAACTCTGTAATCTCCTAGGAGTTCAGTTCAGCTTGGTCCATAGCTGTTGACGTGGGTGATTTGAGCGCTCTATCTATCCACTTACTCTGCTGTCTGGATCTGGGTCTACTTCTCAGCTGTGGCTTCTCTGTGGCTGGTTCATTCCCTCACCAACACAGATTCTAATTATGTTCTACCAGTTCACTTCTGAGATTTCCTATAAGTATGATGTAGCTTCTGTAACTTCACTCTGTAACACACACACCCACACAACCTCACACACATACACATAGACACATATATACATTCATATACACACATACATACATATACATACATACACACATACACATATACACACATACATATACCACATATACATATACACACACATACACATAGACACACATATACACATACAAACATACACATAGACACACATACACACAGACACACACATATACACGTACACACATATACGTAAACACACAAATAGACACACACACATACACACATACATACATATACACAGATACACATATACACACATAGACACACATACACATAAACTCACACACACTGTACTCACCATATGAGAGTTAGATTAGTAATTAAGATTGATATCAAGGAACCTAGAGTTGCCTCACCCAGAGTGCCAAGTCAGGTGAGCTTTTCTAACAAGCCAGTGCCACAGAAACTGCTACACCCTGTGAATTTATTGTTATTCGATCAGTTCTGACATTGTGGGAAGACAAAAACATGTTTTCCCAGAAGCATATCCCAAAGAGCACAAAATCAGGCCCTGCACGTATGTCAAATTCCCAAATCCACTCCTCTGCTGGCCTCCTCCTGGGCTTCTTATAAAATGCATAAAATGTCCTTATCTTTGAGTACTTCTGTTGCTGGACCTGAAGGTATTATTTTGGGGGAGGAAATTGAGATCTGTACATATATTCAGAATGCATACTTTGGCACAGCGAGAGCTCGCTGCATAGCGGTTCCTGGCAACCTGCGTTAAAGGATGATGGAGGGGAACATAGCTGGGAATGAGAGCGAATCCTTCTGAGGCAGGTGTCAGCTGATCCCTGGGGGCCCTTCACTTCCCTTCTCAGGCTAATAACATTGACCCTCTTACTCCCCTGAGGGAAGGGTTTGGTGTGTTCCAAGACAGAGGTCCTCTCTCTCCATCTTCTTCTCTTTGGAGAGGAGATAGGAAAGAGGGAATGGTTACTCTTCATAAGCTCCAGGCTTCATGACATCAAGGTTCCCCTCTCTGGAGTGACTGCTGTACATGAAATACATCTGTCCTTACCATGTGCTCCTTGGGTGCTCGAGTATGTGGGATGTGTTATAAGGCTCTATGGGGAAAGAAAGCCTCACACTCTGCAACTTTTGATCTCCCTCTCTCTCTAACAATACACATAACATGTGTACACACACACACACACACACACACACACACACACACACACACACACACCACCACCACCACCACCATCATGTGATGATAGAATGGAGAACCCAGTGCATGTGTTTTCTTGGTACTGAAGGGTAGAATGCTGTAGTGTTCATCAGAACCACAAAGGACTCAGTGAACAGAAGAACAGTAAACCACAAAGATTCAGAACCACTGTCTTATGAATTACTAGAGTATAAATTTCTTGAGGAAAATAACATTGTTTTCATATCAGAAGGGCACAGCACATGGCCTAGTAAAATTCTCTTCCCCAATGATAACTGGGGTTGTCCCAGATCAATATTTTATCCTTGCATTTTGGGTGAGTGAAACAGACAACATTTAAATGTAAGTCTGTAAGCCACACGTTCATAGAAATAGATGCATCCAGGACAAAAAAAATGCATGTATCATATAAAATTTTGACAAAATTGTACAGTAATGAACATATCCAATTGTCTGGTTGAATGGAAAATAAATTTGTACTTTAGAGAGTTCACTGTGAGGCAGACACACACACACACACACACACACACACACACACACACACACACACTACAGAGGCCAAGGCATAACCAAGGGTCATTTACTGAACACTCGGACTTAGTCACGTGGCACATTCACTTCGCATTCAGGCATCTCTAGTTTAAGATATTGATTTGTTTGTTTGTTTATTTCTTTATTTTAGGAGTTAGAAGCCAGACTAAAAATCAGTGTTATGATTCACGCATACTGCATGTGAAGTAGTATTCCATCATCTCGTCTCCTGGCACGTAAGATGGAGCACGGTGTGTTCTGTGTGTTGGCAGATGATATGGTGAGCGGATCTGGAAGCCCGACTGTTCCTTCTGCACTTGGCAGAACACAAGCACTTCCCCAGCGGCAGTGCTGGTTTTAATTTTTTCTGGTTTGTTTGTCAAAACCAGTTGCTAGGTTTCTCAAGCACCTTAAAGATTTTGCTTGAACGTGTTTTGGAGAAAACACAGTAAAATGTTGACATGCATAGAGACTGAAAAGAGACAGTAGTTTGGGGCCCAAGCATTTCCACTTGAGAGGGACCCATGGTGACAGAGGGGAGACTGAGCAGTGTAGGCTCTGTCACATCTGCAGATGAGATGCCTGCCCCTTCAAGAACACACTGAAACGCTGTGCCACTCTCATTTCATCCACTGTGCAGGACGCATGACGACGACAATTTCTTCTTTAACGCATGGCTCATTTCTTAGGAAAGTTCTAGATTGACTTCATGGTCATTGCCCAGGATCTGTTTGCACCTGCCTCACTGTTCTTCAGTCTCCCAGTGAGTGTTTGCTCATCTGGGTCACATATTGGATGTGGTAGGTTGATAGGAGAGCATTTGGGTATAGTCTCTGCCTACACACTAAATTAGGGAATCCAGGTCCTACGATATCACATTCATCTTTTGTGTTAGGAGATGACAAAGGAAATCAATCATCAATCAATTTAATTACGGTAAACTCTTTAGTTGTATTAATAATGCTGACAGACTCTTGCTTCAAACTCTCAGTCTTTCTGTCTTTGTTTCTAGAGTGACTGGGATTATCATGTATCACCATTATCCATAAAGGTAGGGTTTTAAAATATGGAAAAACTAGATGTTCACTTGAGAATTTATTGTATATTGTGCTTATGGTAATGCTTACTGAATCCCTTCTCAGAGGATGGCAGTTAGAGAGTGGTTACAAGTTCTTAGACAATACCAATGTACGCCCCCAAAGAGATGATATATTTTGCAAATACCAAATAACCGAATTTTCCCAGTTAAGAAAACCACATTTCTTTCCTTCCTGTGTTCCTCTTTCTTCTCTCCCTTCCCTTCTTTAGGCTCCTCTTTACCACTCTCTTCTCACCATTTATTAAAACTGTTAAGCCATATTTTTGCAGATCATGGCAGACATTAGGAAAGAATTCGGAATTATGGGTTCCTGAGCACTCTGAAGGCAGAGCTTAGATTAAACTTCTATTAAGAGTAAATTGCAGTTACCATTGGGAATCATTCTTTCTTTCCCCTATTCATAATTTAGCTGAGTATTTCTTAATGAGAATTTGGTGGAAATTGACAACAGAAGCTTCCCGAACTATGTGACTCTTCTCTAAATCATAGTTAATTCAACTGTGACTTGCCATTAATAACACAACTTAAGAATTTATATTTGGTATTGTACTTAGTCATGGGTTTTCTGTCTAGAGCTTAGGCCATTCAGACTGTCTCAGTGACATTTCAGAGGCAGCTCAGCGTCCCAGGAGTTCGTTGTTTACAATGCTGGGAACTGGAAATCTAAGGGCAAGGCCCTAGATTCCATGTCAGGTTAGGGTCCACTTCCTAAGGGTGACTTTCTTATTGCAGCATCCTCACGTGGTCTATGGGGCATAGGCGTACACTGGAACTGATCTGACCATGGACTCTATCCTCAGGACCTTCTCACATAATCAGACCTTGGCTCCCAATACTACAGCTTTACCACTGAACATTCCAACATACGAATTTTTGGGTGCACACACATTTAGATGAATTTAGCAATTTAGTTGGGGGGGGGTGAAATCCAAACAAAATTTACCATGTATTTTAAAGTTATCATTCTGTAAAACACAAAAATATTTAGTAAAAGTAAAACCTTTGATTTTTCCAATAGAGTGCTCAGAATGCGATATTTAAATACCAAAGGAAGCTAATCCAAGTAAATCTATCAGACAGACATACACTATTTGGATGTAAACACAGGAAATATCTATGTGCCATTTATCTATATACCCATCCATCCATCCCATCCATCCATTCATGTATCCATTCATCATCTAGCTTCCCTTTATCTGTTGCCTATCATCTATCAGTCAAATATCATTGTGATCATTAGTTCTGACTGTCAAACTGTTGGGATTCAGAATCACCATGGGACCAGCGGGCTGGCATGTGTGGGATCTGGGGCAGGTTAGCTGAAGAGAAAGAGCCACTCTGAATGAAAGCAGTACTTTCATGGGCTGCGATTCCAGACTGAATGAAAAGAACAGGAGCTGAGCACAGACATTTGTTGCTCTCTAGTTCCTGACTATGGTGCCACGTGACCAGCCACCTCCTGCTGCCACACTTCCTCTGTCATGCCGGACTGCAACTGTTAGAACTGTGAACCAAAATAAACCCTTGCTTCTGCCTCAGAAATAAGACTTTAAGAAACTAAGACCACCTGTCATCTACAATTCATTACTCCATTATCTTTCTGTTATCATATCAGCAACTTTCCTGACACACTTAGAATTCCTTGTATTCCTGAGTAAGATAACGCTGGGCTTTGACAAGTGCTCAAGCCACAGAACAAATGTCTCCTGTGAGTAATTTGCTGGAAAGAATCAGGATTTGAGTGAGACTCAATTCAAGCTTGTCTTGTAGTGTTGGCAGCTTTGAGGTGACTAATTGATAACGTAAGTGCTCCTTCATTTGTTTTTAATGACTCTGGCTCTGTCAGACATGTTTTATTTCTTTAGAAAATGTTAACGTTGAGTTGTCCCTTGTGGCACGTTTTAGTGAGAGGGAGAAATGTCAAGGTTAAAACTGCGGCAAGAGTTTTCTCTCTGGCTTTCCGGACTGTAAATAATCAGCTGTCTCCAGCATCAAGTTATCACTCAAAAGAGTCCTTACCCACCACGAACAAATTTCATGTGACTTTTAACTCACTAAGGCTCAGGCCTGTACTTTGGACTATTTAATAAGGAACAGTTAGCAGTTGTATTAATGCTGTTCAGCCAATGAATACTTTTGACGAGCAAACTAAGGGGCCTGGGGCCTATAAATAAGATATAATCTTTGCTCTGGAAGGCTAATCTCTTAGCTGATACGTGCAAACAAACAAATATAGTAAAGGGGAGAATGCATGTTATTCATAGAATTTTGCTTGTAAAGGTCTTCAGGAGTCAGATTCCTTTATCACACGACTTGTCTGGATAGACTCAGGGTAAACCAGGAAGACCGAATCCTCTCTGTCTGGAAATGAGGAAATGAAATCTAGAACACAGGTAGGACCGAATTGGCTAGTCAGGATTCTTGTAGGACGTTGACACTGTCTGTCAAAATGGTTCCAGGTTGGGGTGGCCTCTGAAACGCTGGGGTCCTTTGTCGGCAAACTGGAGCTGCACTGGTGCTCACTGGCCGTAAGCAGCTGACTTAAAACCACGTGGAACTGAAGCTCAGTCAGTCAGAGGCGCCCAAGGGGTGGCGATCATATCAGGAACTTTTCAATGGGTCTGTCCGAGGAGGGTGAGTGCTCAGACTCTAAGCCAATCACTGACTTTCATCTGCTTTTGTCCCCCCCAACCCCAACAGCTGCTCTCCCTGGCTCTATCTCCATCAGGGCCCTAATGGCGTGTGGTTTGAGATCACCTGGTTCACAAATTGTTGTTGACGCAGATAAACTCCTTAGAAAGTTTAATGTGCCTTAGTTTCTATTTTCCTCTTCCCTGGACGTCCTGAACATTGTTTGGCCTTAGTTGGCCTTTCTGGGCTGACTTTTCTCTCGCACTCTTTGTTCTCATCAGTTTATGCTCTTTCCCTCCCTCCGGCATCTTTCGGTGAGACCTGGGGAACAGCAGTGTCAATACAGAGCTACTGTGGCCTTCACGGACACACTCTTCTCCCGCTCTTAGCTCCAGGAGCGCCTGAAGGAGCCGAGCAGAATTGCCCAGGGCTTGAAAAATGACTGAGAGACTGAGCTCAGAACTGTGAGGGACAGAGGAGGCAGGATGGGAGCAGCAGCAGAAATGTGACTGTCACCTGTCTCTGTGTCAGTGACTTCACACAGGAGCCTAGGGGAGCTCCTTTGCCCTTGCAGCATCTTTGAGGAAGAGGTTCTTAGCAGACTGAATGTGCTCAGGCCTTACTCATGGACTTTCCAGCATCCAAAATTGTGAAAAATAAACTGTTTTTAAGTTACCAAGATGGCAGTGTTTTGTTATAGCAGTCTAAATCGACTAAGTGGAGTTCTTCAAATGTCTACAATAAACTACATTAATATTAAGGAGATACATTAAGAAGCCATATGGTTCAAACAGTATGTATGTATGTATATGTGTATGTACATATATGTGTGTTTATATGTATATACATACACATATGTGCAGGTATATATGCATATACATAGGCATATGTGTGTCTGTATATATATAATATATATATGCATATATATGTAGAGTTAAAAATTTTCAAAGAACCACCAATCATACATATTTTGTTAGAGATACAGCTCCAAGCCTTCAACTTTGAGGTTTTTGCGGTCCACACTTATGAAGTTATATCCATGAAGACGTTGACATTCTGCTGTTACAGGAAGTGATTCCACCAACGTAAGAAGGCTGCGGTCAAACAGCGTCTCAGAAATTTGTTTACATTCTTGCAAGCAACAGCTTGGGCTAAGACAATGTGGGCAGACAGCATGGAAGTCAAATGGGAATTGTGTTTGTTGTTCGTTTTCTTTTATAGAGAAAGAATCTCTCTATGTAGTACAGCCTGGCCTAGAACTTATGACGGAGCCTGGACTAACATCAAACTTGTCATCTTCCTGCCTCTGTTTCCCAAATGCTGGGATTACTACATCCAGTGAGGTGGCTTGTTTACCAGGAGGGAAACGAGGCAGGCTACTCACTGGCAGCTGAGTTAGGTCATCTTCCACCAAGTTAGGTGTGTCTGAGTGCTGGGTGGTAGTGACCCGACATAAACATAACAGAAGGGGATCCACCTGATCCTGAAAAACCTTAGACCACAGTTTCTCTCTTTGATGAAACAGCTTAAATATGGATAAACAGCAGCTTTATATGCACATGCTACCTTGTTTTGTGTCCTAGAGTAATCCACTGTTTCTGAGTCTTGCTGTGATTCATCTTCTAGGGATAAGAATTTCATAGTAGATGATCAACTTTAATGTACTCTTTTCTAGATATTTAACCATTTGTTTTCTCTGTGAATGAGTATATATATATACATTCTATCTGTATACATATGTATATATATAATAGATTTATACTCATATATAATATATATTTCCCTGTATTTAAACACTTAGTGGCAAATGCCAGTCTACCCTCTACTAGTGGTGGCCACATCGGTAGGTAGTCCAGGCAATTGGGAATGGAGAATTGCCTCATTACCTTCCTGAGAAGACTGTCTAGCAAAAATTGTAAGCCTTTCAATCACCAGCGCAGTGGTAGGAGGGAAGGATCCCCTGGGATCAAGCAGAGAAGATAAAGTGTGTACGTGGGCCCTTAGGCAGGAGCACACACGCTCAAAAGCCAAGAGAACATGGAGGACCCACCGGCTTGAGAGACCTGTGGTGGGGTAGGAAGTAGGAAGGATGGAGATTAGAGGAAAGAGAGGTTTTCTTAAATGAAATATTCCTTATTCGCGATATCTCTTATTTATAATAAAGAGTTTCAATCTTATCCCAATGGCCTCGGGGAATCCCAGAAAAGTCCTTTGAAGGAGAACGATGCTAATTCCCACTGTAGACTCTCAGGAGTGGATGTGGTGTGAAGGACAGCCTGCTGGGGGAGGTGAGCTTGGAAGCTGCCTGGCTGAAGTGCACAATGAATGTGAACTGAAGACACTGTTAGAGGAACAAGGGTCGGGCAAACAGTCAGGGGCTAGATGTCAGGGAGCCTGACAGGACTGGGTGTCAGGCTGCTTAGGCAACTGCAACTCCAGTTCTATGTGGCCAGATGCTTCTAAATCTCCTATATCACTGACCTCCACTGAAGCAGACCAGGAAGGGAGTATATACAAGGAACAAGAGTTTAAGGGAGGAAGCTGGGGGATGTCTGTTAAATCGGAAACCAGGGAGAAGTCTGGGCAGCACACAGCCAAGGGCAAAGAGACTCCTGGGAAGACTGTGATGAGGAACTTCAAGTCTGACCGACCCCACCCCCATTCCTCAAAAGTAAGGTGGAGCGAACACCCCTCCTCTATAGTCAGCTGCCGATAGCACCTCAGGATGCAGTTTTCCATGATAATTTTGAACGTTGAAAATTAAAAATGGAGGAAAATAAAAAAAGGCCCAGCAAAGTTTAGGAAGGTGCCCGGTGCTATCAATCTTAGGCCCCTCCCCCATGCACAGTAACCACAGCACATATGCACATACATGTAACATGCACACACACACACACACACACACACACACACACGGAGGAAGGGAGGGTGAGGAAGAGAGGGAGAGAGAAAGAGGGAGAAAGGGAGAGAGGGGGAGAGAGGGAGAGAGAGAGAGAGAGAGAGAGCGCTAAGTGACACACAGGAGGTTCCACAGGTACAGGAAATGAGGATGCTGGAGAGCCATCCTCAATAGGAAAATGAAGGGAGACATTGAGTCAGAGTTGTTTTTTCTCTGAATCATATTAAAAGATTGTGGTTCAATTTGAAAATTTTGGGCAAAATTAGCCATTTCATAGAAAGCTCAGCTAAACAAACACCACCACGGAAACCCCGTTTAATCATTAAATCTATCAGGAACAAATAGTCGTACAAGAAATGTAGTAACTATATACTGCTCTGAACGATGTGTTTACGCGGGTGAACTCGAGATAAAAAGCCTTCCTCAGTCATCCTTCAAGTGTCGACTTATCAGACAGCAATTAAAACCAAGGACAGAGGATGTGGGGCGGTTATGTAATTGAGTTTGTGGTTTCTTGCTAACCCTAAGATTCATCTTGACTTTTTAATTGTTCCCATTATGATGCGTCTTGCCATGCTTGTCATCCAAAAGTCGTTTCTGTTGCAGGTGCAAGTGTCTGTAAACTATCCATCTAAACTTAAGGAATGGCTGCTGCTGACTCAGTGGGAAGCCCAAGAGAGCAGTGACTCAGTTTTAAAAGTTTTCAGGGCTTTTGATGGCAGACAAATGCTCTTCAGAAACACAGGTCAGAGTCTAAGATCTGAGGTCTGGAGGCAGCTAGGAGAGGTGTCTGACCATGAGGGCAGAGCTAGAGGAGGTGTCCGACCGGGAGGGCGGAGCTAGGGGAGGTGTGAGGGCGGAGCTAGGGGAGGTGTCTGACTGTGAGGGCGGAGCTAGGGGAGGTGTCTGACTGTGAGGGCGGAGCTAGGGGAGGTGTCTGATTGGAGGGCGGAGCTAGGAGAGGTGTCTGACTGGGAGGGCTGAGCTAGGGGAGGTGTCTGACTGGGAGGGCTGAGCTCCTTGCCTTTCCCCTTTAACACACAAAGCAGCTGATGAATATGAAGCACCTCTTAGGTCAGCACCCCAGAGTACCTTTAAAAAGTTTAACAAGCACGGAAGTGTTTGGAATGTTTAACAGCCTCTCCTGGTCAATTGATCTCTTTTTCGACTCAGTCAAGGTGGCGAAGGGAGTGAGAGTCTGATGTCTAATCACTTCCTTCTGAAAGTGAGAGAAGCTGCAAAGTGATTTCACAGGAATAAGGGACGAGAGCAGTTAGGGGCAATTTAACACTCCCAACTATATAATGAGCAAGCCGTTCTTTGATAAAATATTAAGGCTGATGATAAATAAAGAGAGTGCTCAGGAGAATGTGGGGGTTGGGAGGCGGTAAAACTGAGCCAGACATGGAGGAGTATGGGAACTCAATTCTTCTCTTTTTGTCTTTGTTGTTGTTGTTTGTTTGTTTGTTTAAGGCAAGGGCTCACACATTCCAGGTTACTTCTAACTTGCTATATAATTAGTTGAGAATGGTGTTGAATTTCTGATCTCTGATCTTTCTTAACCTCCAGAGTTCTGAGACTTTAGGCACTCAATCTATTAGGCCACACTGCAGGCCGACATCTCCACTCAGCTCTGGAGATGAACCTCAAGGGCTTTTGTGTAATAGCTCGGTATCAGTTCAAGACCTCCAAGGGTGCAATGCCAGCAAAAGATTATGAGAAAGTTAAATTAAGACTGTCCTAGACTAATTGCTACATGGGCCTAGAGCTCGAGACTGGTATGCCTGACAGGGGCACGGATCGCCTCTCCTTTCAGTGAGGCATGGGATTGCTTGAGGACAATAGTAACTCATTTGTGTTTACGGTGGATTGGCTAAGTTCCACATGGGTTTGGGAGGACATGTCCAGACAGGATCACTGCGACATGCTCTGTTTTCCCTCACCTAAGTGACCTACCAATGTGCTGCCTTACTACATCTGCCTCACTTGTTAATTGCCTAGGCATGGCTCCCTTTTCCAAATGCTGTTTTGAAAGAAGCTATTTGACCGTCCCTTTCCCTGACCTTGTCTTTCTAGGATGCACACAACTGGAGTGAGAGGAACACAGGAGAAGGACTCTGCTTGGCTTGCAAAGTCACAGAAATCGGAGATCTTTGGATACGACTGATCATTTCTGCAGGTGTGTATGTGTGTGCGTGTGTGTGTGTGTGCGTGTGTGTGTGCGTGTGTGTGTGTGTGTGTGTGTCTGTGTGTGTGTATGTGTGTGTGTGTATGTATGTATGTATGTGCGTGTGTGTATGTGCTGAGTCCGATTTACTTTCCATTGCTTGCTCATTTTGGGCTCTGGAGAGGGGAGGTTTTTTCTTTTCTCTTTGATTTTCTTGTGCTCATAGATATACTAAAGAAATCACACTACAGGCTCATTCTCAGTTTTATGCCCGAACCGACCTGCACACTGTACATCAACGCGAAGCTAATTGTGCAGAAAATTTAAATTCTACTGCCCTGCCCCGTAAAAATGCAGAATGCCTTGGTGTTCTAAGCTGTCCAGTCAGGGCTGCCTTGCTGGCTCCAACCGATCATCTCTCCACACTCAAGCCTTTTTCTTTCAGGACATTACTTTTATTATGCAAATTTGGGAATCTAATTTTAACCCAAGGGGCCATATCTAGAAGATTAAGTGTACCTTACTCTCACTAAGTGTGCTCAAGGAAACTAAGGATGCTGTCTTCATTGGAGGAAGAGTCCAGCTGCCTGCCAGAACCTGCCACTTACTCCTTTCCATCCACAGCAGAAGAAAGCCTCAGGCAGTGTCCAAGGCTGTGGGCTCACTGCTCGGCATCCCTGCATCTGTCTGGTAACATAAGTGACAAGGTGAGCCATGGAGGTGGCAGTGTGCAGCAGAGGGTGGTAGATGTTCTCTGCTTCCTAGAGAAAAGTCAGGACCTCTGTAAGGGTAGCTATGCATGCCCAGATCTGAGAAGTCCATTTGTTAATGGGGACTTTTGACTGCCACCTTTCAGGACCGTAACTGCTGTCCTGAGCATTTCTGCTAGGCCTGGAGAGCAAACCTTCACTCTTTCTGTGGCTCTACAGATGCATGGTAGGCTGAAAACTTCACGCGTTGTAACGTCTACACAATCAACAGTTGAATAGCAACAGCCGACAGCTGTGGCTTTCTTGTCAGATACCAACTTATGTGCTTCAGGCGAACGACTCTGTAAACTTCACAGAGGCCCTGTGAAGTGTTATTACTGCTTCCTAATGAAGAAATGGAGCCCAAGTTCCAAGTCCTTGTAGCAGAAAAGCCCTTGATGGACACTGGGCTCTTGGCTGTCCAAATCTAGATGTGCTCTTGGCTGTAACAGTTCAAGACCCAAGTGGCTTTTTCAGTGGATGGTGAGTGTCAGACACCTGCTGGATTTTGAAGATACAGTGTGAGAACAGTATAAGTCTCTCAATGATTTTGTATTGGTTATATGTTGGCATTGTGGCATTTTGGACATGCTTCATCAGATACAACACATTGTTAACATTAATTCCATCTTTAGTGTGGCTATAAGGAAGTATTAGATTATGGCACTGGCTTGTACTACTTCTATGGCCCTGCTGGCTTTAGATCCTTAACTCATACCTTGTCACCCACTGCTACTCAGTGACTCCCTCACTGTCAGGAATAGGAACAGATGTGAGGAACTCTGAAAATGCCTTCTGTGAGCTCTGGTTATTCCTTCCTCTGAGCTGAACTATCCTATAGGCAAGCATGTATTTCACCGCACCGTGGTCAGGAAGGACGCCTGGTTTGTCGCTGTGCAGGTCGATGTCAAGGAGATGGAGAGAGGGATTCTGTTTAGTACAGGCATTTCCTGCAGGGCTCAACTCAACTCTAGGGCTGCCATTTCAGATGAGTAGTGGACACGGACCTCCCTGCGGCTGCCTCTGACTCCTCTCTGTTCATTCCACATCCTCCTGGGGCCTGAGAACGGGGGTCGGGGTGAAGGATGAGAGTAAGCAAAGAAAAGAGAAAAACCAAGAGTTTTCCTGTTGTCTTCAAAACACATTTCCAACAGGACCTGTTCTGTTGAAAGCACTGGGCTCTCAGAATGTGGTGTAGTGCTTTGTTCTGGCAGACCTAAAGCATAGTGCATGCCTAAGCCAGACCTGACAGTGACTCATCTGCCTGTCTCACTTCCTTTCAGTCAAGGCATCCAAAGGGCCAATGCCTCTGTTGTTTCCAACTTCCTGGTTTTTAAAGCTATTTTTTTTTACAATAGCCATCAGGAGCCCACCTTGTTTCTAAAAATCACAATACAAAGACATGTGTGTAAGACAGAAAAACGATAGGATGCACAAAACCCTCAGAAACACTTGAGAGCTGATGAGGAAGCCTGCTCAGGGCAACTGCTAGTGCCTCTGAGACAGAGGTCTATGGGGTCTTCAGAAGCTGCGACCTCCACTCTCCCGGTTGGCCTTTCCTGCTGGTGACCACTCCTTGTTCCTCTGCATCCACAATTTCTCATAAGGGAGATACATAGCTAGATCTAAGCATGTAGTGTGTGTGTGTGTGTGTGTGTGTGTGTGTGTGTGTGTGTGTGTGTTTACAATAGAGGTAAAGGATGCCTCTGTAACATTCCCATCCCCCATCAGACACAAGAGTGTTACTACACTTGGAGCTTTGGTTTTGAGCTAGTTAGAATATATTTCATATATTCTGAGCACTATTCTAGACAATGGAATGCTAGCCTGACCTTGCTTCAAACACATAATCTTCCTGCCTCAGCCTCATAAATCTTGGGAATATAGGTGCACCTCCACACATTTGTTTTGAAAAAATATATATTTTGAAAGACTCATCCAAATCATACAATTTCTAATTTTTTCCTGAAATTTCAACAAAATTCTTAGCTGTGCTGAAAGCCATCATCGGCTGTCTTTGAGCATTTGTGTATTCTGTAAGTTGTTGGGCTCACTTGTTCCTTTAATGTTTTAAAACAACACTTTTTATAGATCAACCTAAAGGGGAAAATGGGTAAGAAGGAAGGAACGAACTGAAAAGAATCGTTCCTGGCTGCTCTGTGCGGTGTGGACCCAGAGCAAATGTGCTTTTGACTGGAGGAAAGACAAAAGCCGTAGTTTATGTTGAAATGAGTGAACTCATGGCTGTCTTGATGTCTGTCCAAGGGTCACCTGGTATTTGCCAATCAACACAATGCTTTGCATTTCCATGTGTCTTTGAATTTTCGGAAGGGAGTCTTGCTGTGAAAAGCCTTTTCGTGAAAAGTCTCATTATGGCCTTGAATCCTGCAGAAATTATACTCTTCCCTCTTGACATCTTGCAATAAATAAAACTGCTAATATTTTGACTTTAGACAAATTTCTCTTTTGCTTTCAGCAGCTCACAGTTATAAAAAGAGACAGTGCCACATTAGTTACAGCTCTTTAGTTCAGGACACCAGCGGAAACACATCGGATCCATTAGTGGTGCCAACAGCTACATCCGATTCTAACAAAAAAGGCCAAATACGATTTATAAAATGAGTCTTAGAACTTCCTTGAAAACAGAAGAGAGTTGGGATGGTCTTTTTTAGTAACTAAAGCAACAATCCCTGCTGTACTTAAGCCAAGCTGTTTGTTTTCAAAATACTGTAGCATAACGCATTAACATCCAAAGACTTGCACATTGCCAAGTGAACAGAAATGGGGGAGATGCTCTCTCTCAGCTCTGATGCCTGGTCCATTAAGCCTGGGTTCCTGCCTCTGGCGGTGTTTCACGCCTCAGAAGAAGGAAATGATGGCAAAAAAAGTCACAGAGAAATTAAAATAAATCTACCACTCTTAGGATCAATCGCGCGACGCTGACCTTGGGAGGAAAGTTTTCATTTCTGTCTCTCACAGGAGTCATGAGCTTTTGACTCTGGCACCCTGGGAAATATACTTTCACCCCATAGGACACTCTAAGATTGCAGATGGATGCACACATTTTGCTTGCTAGCACTGTTTTCATTAGAGATGCACTTTGGCTTGATAATTTGTTTAAAAAGCATTTTTTAAAGGAATGGTGTGTTCCTCCAAACCTTTTAGAGAATCGCCTCTCATCTGGAAAGTTCTATAGAAGAAAACTGGGAAGATGTGATGACTTGAGATTTCCACAGAAGAAGATGATGAACATCATTGGCAAGCAGGGCTGGGGAAATGGTTCTGTCAGTAAAAGGCTTGCTTTGCAAGCCTAAGGACTTGAGCTCTATCCCCATGTTAAGACACCTGGTGTAGCTGTGCGTGCTGCTCATCTCTGGTGACAGGCCTGGGGGTTAGGAAATTCCCTAGGGCTCAATGTCCAGACAGTCTAACCTACTTGGCAAGCTCTATGCCAATGAAGACCCTGTCTCAAAACCAACCACCCAACAACAACCAGGATGCCTTAGGAACTACGCTTGAGCTTCTATGTGTTCATGCGTACACATAAGTGCACACTCATGAACATGCATACACATGATATTTGGAAAATAAGAAAACAGATGAGTAAGGGTTAAATAAATGTAAGAATACCATAGTGGGGGTGGTGGTTCTGATGGTTTGATTGGAAATCTGTGTTCACTGACTGTGAAGGTCCTCACCCCCAATGGGTTTTTGATCTATTGAGAAAGATGCCAGTGGCTAATGGCTGGGCAGAAAGAAAGAAGCGGGATGTCCAGGTTCCTGCAGGCTGGGAAGAGAATCGAGATACTTAGGGAAGAGAGAGAGAGTAGACTCAGAGTTACAGGGGTAGTCTTCCATAATGTAGGCAGAAAAGGAAAACAGCTGGAAAGTGTCTTGGGCAAGACCAATGGGCTTCCGAGAAGGGCACTGAGCAACTACGTTGAGGGCAGATGTAGAGATGTTGAGCTAGGAGTGAAGGTAAGGGCATGCTAGCAACAGAAGGCTTAGAAGAGCCCAGCCACAGGCCAATAAGCCAGTTTAAAAAGGAGCTAGTGTGTGTGTGTCTTTTATCTGCAGATCTGAGATAGCTCCTGGGTATGCATTCTGCCATCCAGAACACAGAGCAGTGTAGCGAAAGCCACACGGTACAGAACACCACTTGCTCTGCATCTGACTTTCCTGGGAACTCGATTTCATGTCATACTTCCTACTGGGAGCTCTTGCTCAGCTGACGTTCCCTGACTCTCTCAAACATATGCCGTCTCAAGTATTTCTTCTGCATGTAACTGGTCCCTGAGGAGTGAGCTTTGAGGGCCAATGTGCCTTCCAGGCAGAGCCGCTAACAGAGAGAGTAACACCCAACACTCCCTCTAACATTGTGAATGTGATCATTGCTAAAACACCAGTTGGAGGCTCAGTCAGTCCTCGGGGTACTTCTTTTTTTAATGCCACAACATTTTGGCTCAGGGACTAATTCACTGGCCTGACTTCTTTACAATTGTCAACCTACTTCACTCATTACCTTATGAAGACACTGGGGAAGAGCGATATTAGCTGGACACCAAATGTCTAGCTTTACCTTAAAAAAAAACTATTATAAAGAGTTGTTCTTCTTGTTGTTTATTTATTTTTATTATAGTATACAGTTAAATTAAATAGTGGTGATTTAAATCTGACGGGACCTAATCTAATTTTCTTATTCTAGAAGAGGAAAGTTAACCCTAGCAAGGCTCAATGGAGTTGCCAGGAAGAATGTTCTGGTATATTCCAAAAGTGGATGACCTGTGTTCTTAGCCTGCCTGTATACAGTGCAGGTCAGAGCAGATCTCAGATGTCTAATGTTGAGTGAATAAAGCTGAAAATTGGCACCATGAAGTGTCACTGGGTTAGTGGCTTTGTTGTTGAAGGGATTCTTATTTCCTCTGGTACTAGGCTTACGAAGGAAAGATAGTTCCAGAAGTTTTACAGCATGAACTGACAGGGTCCTTGACTAATGAGACTTTATGTCTTTTACCGAGACACATTTAATGTGGCATGATTTCAATGGGCATAAAGTCATCACTCAGCGATTAAGATAAATAAGGAGGCAATGTCCATACAGTCATGTGTGTCCAAGTTCCTGTCTTACTATGAAGGCTTAGGGCATGTGATGGTGTGTTGAACTTGAACTTGGCCCAGGGAATGGCACTATTAGAAGGTTTGGTCCTTTTGGAGGAAGTGTGGACTTGTTGGAGTAGATGTGTCACTGTGGCTGTGGACTTTAAGACCCTAATCCTAGCTGCCTGGACGTTAGTATTCTGCTAGCTGCCTTCGGTTGAAGATGTAGAACTCTCAGCCCCTCCTGCACCAGGACTGCCTGGATGCTGCCATGTTCCCTCCTTGATGATATTGGACTGAACCTCTGAGCCTGTAAGCCAGCCCCAGTGAAATGTTGTTCTTATGAGAGTTGGCTTGGTCATGGTGTCTGTTCACAGCAGTAAAACCCGAAGTAAGACAGGACCAAAAGTCAAAGACCATAGATGTTATATGGTCCATTGATTAGCAAGCTAAAGAGGACACAGTCTGTCTGCATCCACCAATTTCCCTAGCTGGCCTGCTGCAGACCCTGTCCCAACCACACTTTACATTCTCTTAAAACATATTCTCATGGATAAGTCAGAGATTCAGTGGAAAGTCGAGAACAGAGGATAGCCCTGTGGACCTTAACAGACACCCCGAGGAATCCCCCACACAGAAGCTGGATCTTGCTGTAAGGTGATCTTTGGAGAAACAACTCAGCAGAGTTTTATTTAAAACAAAGGGCAGTGAAAACCATTTTCTGAAAGAAGTCAAACTCACTGATCAGGATGAGAACCATCTTGAGCAGAGTACATGACTCACTGAGCCATGGGATGTGTAAAATGGAACCTGGGCTTTACACGCTACTGATGTACTGATTTTAGACAAAAAACTAATGGTGCTTTCCTCCTTAAACACGGTGAGTGTAGGTAGCTCGTTAAATACTTTCATGAGAAAGTCACAAGGTTTTGGGAGAGCTTTCTGTTGCTGATGGAAGAGTTGTAGGAAAGAAGAGAGAGCACATGCACCAGAAGACGTACTAGGGCAAATCTGAGCCATGTTCTACCTCTTAAGGTCCTGAGACCTTTTATCTCCATTTAGAAAGCAACTGACCACTAGGGAAGCACAGTCAGATGCTCCCTTAGGATCACTGTCTAATGAACACGGCCAAATTGAAAGATTCCAGATAAAGGGGAGAGACCTTGTCTCAACTACCAAGATTGATAGTGTCTGAAGGAATACCACCTGAGATCTACCTCTGGCCCCCACATGCACTATAAACTGGGTATCTCAAACAGAAAGAATCAACACCTCTCTCTGGTGTCAGCCTTCTCAGTAGCTGGTTAAAGCAATCCTCTTCCTGGTTGGAGTAGGAGACTCGGGTTCCTATTACAAAAGCGTGGTGAATCCTATACCTGAGGGCTCTGACCTCATTGTCTAAGCCCCACCTCTTAACACTATACAGCAGCAAGGACCAAAGCACTTGCATGGCAGAGAGGTACAACCGGTCAGTTTGGAGTGGTGGGAAAGCATTTGTTCTTGACTCTTTGCTTGTCAAGAGATAAAATGTTCTGGCTGAATAGCCACATGGGAGGCTTTTAAGAGAACGGGAGAGATGGCACTTGGCAGATGACTCCAGTCCAGTCTGAAGACCATGTCTTACTCTCTTACCACCAATTCATTCATTCATTCATTCATTCATTCATCCACTCATCCATCCATCCATTCATTCAACTGTTCTTTATCCTGTAGGGCCATGTTGATTCTATGGGGATGCCTATGGCTCTACTACATGGGCCCTTGAGGTGAACATACCAACAGGAATCATAACATGGATACACATCACTAAAGAACAAGGAGGTAGAGGAGAAACATTGACTTTCTAACCTCTTTTATAAGAATTTAAAGGATGGGTAGGTTAGCATTGAGGGAACTTCAAGAAGTGTTGTAAAAGCTAGAGCTTAAATGTCACAGGGATTCAACGATGGGAAGGAAGGGGAGAAGAGGGAGCATGGCCTCTGGAAGAGGACACATGTGGAGCCCTGTCTCCTGAGTGGGCTTGGGCTGAGCTGGTTGGCAGACAAAGGCTATGGGACTTCAGGACGTGAAAACCTTGATGAGGAGGCCAGGAAGAGCCTTGGAAGCTTCTGCTCAAAGTCTCGACCTGATCAGAATGGGTGTAAGACAGGCACTGAGGGAAGGGAAGATGGTGATCTGGACCTGAGCTGACAACGTGCAGTTGCAAATCAGCAGGACGAAGTTAGCTTGTGAGGGACGGTCCTTGGTCCAGAGGGTGATCAAAGTGCAGATCCAAGTCATTCGCAGCCAAGGGGCTTGGGACCTTACTTCCTGGAGATGGTCCAGAGCAAATTGATTACAAGCAAACCTCTCTCTATTTATCCACAGCAGCCTCCCCAGGCCCCTTTCTCCCATCCTGCTGCTCCTACACGGTTGCATAAAAACGTAGGCATTCCCAACTTCCTGCTGACCCACTAAAAGCCTGAAACACTCAGTGATGGCCTGGCTCTGTCAGGGGTCCCTCTCCAGCCAGCCCTGATCAGAACTTAGCTTCCAAGTCTCCAGATCACCCTCCTTCCTCCTCGGGGCTCTCAAATTCCCATGTGACCTCCCAGGAAGACACTGCAAACAAACTGTTGTGAGGAAGCCCAGTTAACTTCAACTGAGTGGACCTCGGACCCAGGGGCATGTAATGGTTACCTAGTGACCCATATTTGTGAGTTTTGCTAATGAAAGTAAAGCTTTACTGAAAGACTGGTTTAAAGACACCACTGCCCTCGATCACTGGCTTGTGAAATCCTTTTCTTTATCCAGCTGAAGAACTTCAAAGGGTTCCAGGCACTCACAATAGAACTGTGTCAAGAGCTGCTAGTGTTACATTGTGTAGGGCCACTCCAGTATAACAAAAAAAGCCTTTACTACTGCCGGTCTGATTGACTGGAGCCTGAGAAGGCATGTGTTTTACTGTGTACTTGAATGATTCCCATTTTCCACTGGGAAGCTTGGAGTGTAATGGGGGAAAGTAGAATGCTAGGGTGAATACCAAGAATGGATACCGGACAACAGCCTGCCCATCTGCTACCCTCTGGACACCCACCAGTAACTTCCCCTTTCAGAAGTGGGGTCAGTTTTCTTGTGAAGTTGGAGAGAATTAGAGGGGATGTTTTAAAGCAGCTGGTATTTGTGACACATGTGATCTGTTCTCAGTAGTGGAAATTAATTAATCTGAACATTGTGATTAATATTGTCATCACTGGGTAATCAATTTCAGAACTCAAATAAATGAAGCCAAAATAAACTCATTCAGCTGTAGTGAGTTTTCTGAAGCGGAGAGTATCCTACATCTTTTAGGCTTCCAATAACTTGTGTTTTGAAATGTCCTTGAAAGCAGTTTTATGTCAGGTGTGGTGGCATGCCCCTATAATCCCAGCACGTGGGAGGTTGGAGTAGGAAGAGTGTTGTGATTCTGAGACTAGTTCCAAGCCAGCCTGGGCTCAGAAGGAGAACATGTCTTTAAAAACAAACAAACAAACAAAGAACAAAAGAAAGAAAAAAGAAAGAAAGACAGAAAGAGAAAGAAGGGGAAAGAGAGAAAAAGAAAAAAAGGAAAAACAAAACAAAACAAAAAAAACTAAAATCACCACCACCAAAACAAAATGACAGTTTGAAGAGGAGAATTAAAAGCAGAACATTGCCATTTACTAGAGAAAAATGCACACAGACGGAGGTCTTGGTACCGTCTTTCCATCATTACAGACTAAGAGCTCCCTGGCTATCACCTGGCATCCAGCACTTAATCCTGTCAGTGCTGTTGGTAAAGACATTTGTGCCCACCAAGGGGAGCCCTGGGCTATCCATCCACGATGGAAGGAGGGATGCGCAGGGGAAGAGATATGGCTTTCCAATGTATCTCTGAACATAGCAGCAGTCGCTCGCTTTCGGGAGAGCCAAGAGACACAGCGAGTCTGCATGTCAGAACACAGATTGCTTTCTTTCCAAATGCTGGTCCCTGATGGAATGAGACATGGACCAAAAACAAACAAACAAATAAACAAACAAAAAACCCAAGCATGCAGGGACCGTCTGGATGCCATCAGGGTGCCCTGCCTCCTTGAATGGGGTCTGGAACTAGACAGCTGAGGAGTTCTAGAATCCCACCTAAGGCCACAAGGAGGAGGGCATGAGGCAGTGGTGGTGGTTGTGGATGTAGTTGTGGTGCTATTCAGAGGTAGAGAGAAAGTGTGGACAAGATGGGAGCAGCAAACACAAACGCCTCTAAGGACTAAGCCCGGCTGGTTGCTTACTCAACGCCCACCACACTGTTGGCTGCTGTGAGCAGAGTGTATTCCAGGGATGGTTTCCCGGCATTTCCTTTGTGAGCATCTACCATCTGCAAAGTGCGGGGGCGCGAGGTGCACCCCACAGCACTGGGAGGAGTTCACTGTCAGACTGGTGAGAAAAGACAAGGCAGGGGCATCGCAGTATTTCCTGGAGAGGCCAAGCGACAGGTGCAGCAAATCCGTGGCCCAAATATTTCAGGCATTCAAACATAACGAACGCATTAGGAAGGAAAATTTAGAACCGTAATTTCGCACTGCATCGTGATTTTATATAAGAAAAAGATTCATGCTGAACATAAGGACGATGGCAAGTTGTTAAGCTTGCCAGAGAGTCTCCAGTCAATGGGAGCACTGACTTCTTACTTTTTCTCCTGTTAATATCTGTTGTTTTCATTTTCATTTTTATTTTTTTTTTGTAGTGCTGGGGATCAAACCCGAAGCTTCATGCATACCAGGCAGGAGTTGTACCACTGAGCTGCAGCCCCAGCCTGTGGAATGCTTTAGAAACTGTTATGTGCAGCCAAGAGGATTATCTTCTCACTCTTCCTTGTCTACTTGGCTTGGTGTTTGTGGGTTTCTCAGAATGGGCATGGATGTGTGTGTGCACGCACACACACACACACACATTCATACAGACTAATTCCTCCTGGCTTTCATGCACTGAAAATGTGCGAGAGCTAAATGAGGAATAAATGCCATTGTCTATGAACAGTGTCTACTGTCAGAGGGATCCAGACGTACATCTCACCTAATTTATCCCATCTAGTAGTGTTGGGAGTATCTGGGAAGGAAAACCTAATATTAAAAAGTGTGTAGTTGGCCATCTCTTATTAGAATCCTACTCCCCCCCGAAGCAGTACATTAAAATGGCCTGTTCAAACTGATAGCTTCAACATTCAAAGGGCATTAAACTAAACCAAACCGAGCCCGCATACCAATGTCAGAACCGGCTTCTGCTGCCAATTAAGAGGCATCCTGTGGAACTGGTGCCTCCCGGCTCAACATGGTGTGAAGGTCTGATTTATTTTTTTCGTGAGTTTTCATTTCAGTTTTAATGATGGCCATAATGCCACATGTTTTTGTTCATTAGCATGGATGAGGCCTAAGGTTACAAAAGCTGTGCAGAGAGCCCCCCCCCCTTAATTGTGTGGGCAGCTCTCTCGGGATTTGTTAGAGATCCATAACTGGCACTGTAGCCAGACAGGACTCTGTGAACATCGGCAGGTCCCAGGCACTCACAAAAGCCCTGCCCGACAAGTGTCCTCTCTAATAGATATCTCTGATATATACAACTCGCATCTTCCCGAGCTCGCTCACTGCTGGCTCTCCTGAAAATGCCACCACCTTCAGGTTTTCCTGGGAGCAGAATCTATGTCTTTGAACACCAGGATTATCATCTACCCAACCCTTCATTTCTTGTTTTCTTTCTTTCTTTTTTTCTTTTTTCTTTTGGTGAGTTTCCGTGAGTATATGGGCACTTACAGATGGGTGTGCCAATATATATGTATGCACGTATGTGTGTGTGTCATGCACGTGCACCTTCAACCACTCATGCGAATTCTCAAGGATGTGTGTGCACGTGGAGACAGAGGACCACCTTGGCTATCCTCTCTCAGCTGCAGTGCACCTTGGTTTTTGACACAGGGCCATATAATGTCCTGGAGTTTACCACAGAGGCTACTCTGACTGGCTTTGCCAGTGCTGGGCTGACAAGAACACGCCACCACGGATGGATTCTTTTCATGTACTTTCTGGGCATTGCATTCCAGTTGCTGTGCTTGCAAAGCAACTCCTTTCCTGACTGAACTTGCATTTCTTCTTTCTTATAAGGTGAGTGTCTGCAAAACTGAGCTCACTCTTTCGGACTCCACCAAAGCCTTCCCACTACAGAACCATCTCCGGCGGGAGGGGATACACGACTGTATCTCAAGAGACCCAGATGGTGGGCTCTAGTGGTCTGGAGAGACAGCAGCCTCTGTCCTCTCCCCACCTGTCACCACTCACAACATTACCAGCTGGATGAGAGCCCAATACAATTTCTGTCACACAGACAAAGCCGTCAGTTCTTATGCCTGCGGGTAAGGTAGTCTACCAGTAGTGGATGTCTGTCACCTCCAAGTATGAGAGTGAGAGGTCCCTGAACGTGCCCAGGACTGTAGCTCTGTGAGCTGAGTAATGCTGAGGAAGAAACAAAGTATGTGAAAGCAAGGGACCTGGATACTGTCCATTGTTCCCTTCCTTGGGGATCCATGAAGGCTCTGTCAAGGCAAGCCTTGGCAGATGACACAAGGGAATGAGCCATCCACCAGAAAGATGCGACTTGTGGGAAAATCAGGAGTCCCTTACGTTCATGTGCCACATCTGTGTCTCCTTACCAGACATCACATGCTTACTGGGAAACAAATAGAAGTATATACTCGGGACTGGATTTGATACCTAGTTTCTTTTTATGGGTCAAGAGCCCTTTGGTTGTAGCTCTCCTAAGTTTTGGTTTCCTTGCCTTCTCATCACAAAGGGGACCTCCACAACTGGGTCAAGGATCTAGATAGATGTGCTTGCTCAGGCTTCACAGAGAACCAGGAAAGCGATTGATGTGAGCCCTGGGCCCAGGCCTGTCTCTGACTATACCTGCAGAGCCAGGTGTGCTGTCCTAGCCTCCGGTACCCACACACCCCTGCAGCTTCCACAGCACTGTTGATTTTTCTAGGATGGAGAAAGAATATAACATGGGTTTTGTAAGAGAACACTGACAGATATTATATGTGTCACTTTAACTTCTATTTGTTTGTTGTTGTTCTTTCTGTTGGTTTATTATTTTCTCCTCCTTGTCCTGGGTGCTATGACGTTTGCCTCTCTGCATGGAGAACTAACTAGAGCGTGGTTCTCAACCTCCCTAACGCTGTGACTCTTTTAAAACAGTTCCTTGTGTGGTGACCTCAACTCTAAACTTATTTTTGTTGTTACTTCATAACTTAATTGTGCTACTATTATGAATCATAATGTAAATATATGATGTATAGGATGTCTGGTATGTGGCCCCTTGGAAAGGCTGAGGACCACTGAACTAGAACAACTCATAGGGACCAAACTACAGGCCGAAGCAGGTGGACGCTTCCCTATACTGGTCCCCAAGAATAGCAGCAGTGCTATTCTGTTTTATCAGCTATGTGTGTTGGGTGCCAGCCAGACTCTATACTGCAGGTGACCAGCCTGGCATCTAGGTAGATTGAGGCAGGCAGTGGTGGCTGTCATTAGCAGTTGTGGGGGTAAAAGTTGCTTGCTATTTGTAAATTTTCTCTTCCTTTAACTTGTTGTTATTCTAAGGTTAAAAGCCATCAGCTTCTGGTAATTAAATTCAGCTATTAGCAGCAGAGGATTAAGAAAAAAAAAGTACTTAGTTTCTTGGCTCTGATTTAGGGACCACTTGCTGGCCAGGCAAGAGGCTTGGGATTCACTAACTCTTTGTGAACCAGATAGAAAAAAAAAAAGGAAAGAAAGAAAGTCTTCTATACACACACACACACACACACAAACACACACACACACACACACACACACACACACACACACACACACACCCTAGATGAAGCAGAAATGGCTATACCAAAACTTGATTATTGCTTTTAGCTTTTTATAGCTTTTAGACAAGAAGTTTTCTATGTAAGAAAGAATAACCTCATAGATAAAATGTTACATAAAGGGGGAGCTACGGAAGGATACCTCTATTAAGTCCAAAGCAGTGTTCATCCTGTAAGCTCATTATAAGTTCAAAGCAACAGTTTCACATGGCCTTGCTTTATCGTAGTGTACTCCTGTGACTTTATCCTTGGATCTGATCTAGGATGAATGTTTTTCCTTGATCACACATTTGTCCCAAGCCTATTTCTCCTTTTTAGTATAATTTACGAAAGCTCATTGTATTTCTTATAACGTAGACTTTACTTACTCTTTTATGAGGAGTGGGCACATTCTATTCTTGATTCTAACTTTATTACATCTTTCTGGCAAAGCAACTAAAGCCATCTCCTTAAAGTCTCTTCTTAAAATTATTTGAATAAAATCGGAAATGCGATAAGGTAATTAATTTGTCTAAACAGTATTAATTCATGAAAATTTATCTTCATGTTGAGCTGTGGGAAATTTGCCTAGTAGGATGGGCTGATGCCCAGGAATCATTAGGCTGTGTAATAGTGACAGGAAAGGCAGATCAGCAGCAAGAAGCAACCCTGGGATAAAGTCTCTCAGGACTCTGTATTCTCCAGAAAATTCATTTGCTTGCCATCATCTTTCCTAGATGATTTCCGATGCTGTACACTAGCCGATGAGTTTTTGCATATTATCACCCAGTCCTGAAGGCCCGAATTCCAGAGACTGGCAGGTTTAAATATTAATCCTAGGAATGTTTGTTTCTTAGCATTGCAATTCTAAATACAGGAAGCAAATGTATATGTGAGTATTTTAAATCTGTTTTAAAAACTAAATTTTAGGGTTTTTTGCTTCTCTTCTTAAAAGATTGTTTTTCTTTCCACTTTATTTTATGTATTTGGGTGTTTTGTCTGCATGTATGTCTGGACTACGTACACGCAGAGCTTGAGGGGGTCAGAAGTGGGCACTGGATCCCCTGAAACTCAAGTTACAGACCACTGAGAGCCTGACAGCCAGCATGTGGATGCTGTGAATCAAATTCTTGTCATCTGGAAGAGCAGCCTGTGCTCTTTAACTGCCAAGCCATCCTCTAGCCCCATGCTTTGTTTCTCAAGTAGCTCAGGCTGGCCTTGAACTTTCAACATAGCTGGGACAACCTTGAATTTCCAACCCCCTTACTTCTACCTCCCAAATATTAGCTGCTACAACCTGCGAGACTCACAGATCCTAGGGCCTTGTGCATACTAAGCAATCACTCTCCCGTGTTACATGTCTAGCCATTGACAACATTTTTAGTTTGAATAATTCTAGGATTATTAAAAAGTAGAAAAATTATAGAATTCCCAGTGCCATTCCTCCAGCCACCATTAGCAATGCTGTCCTATACAATGCTTGTTAGAACTTTCTAACAAACTAACACTGTTAGAATTTTATTATCTAAGCTATATTCTTGATTTTAGCTTCCCCATTTTTTTTTTCAGTATAAAGGTTGTTTTGGAGAAAAACAAGCAGTTTTGAATAATGTGTATCTCTTTGAGTTCATGAAACCAACCCAGGAAATAAATGGGTCTGGAACAGAGAGCATCTCTATTAACCGTGTCTGACCGACCTACTATAAAAAGAAGTTAAATGAACGACCCAAAGTCACGCAGCCAATAGTAAAGCTAAAACTCAAGCAGAGGGCAACAAGGGCCCTCGTACCTAGGCTCTTAACGGTAACAAATGTTGTGCTTACTTTAGTTTGGAGGAGGAATGGATGTATTTTCTCTCCAAGGGTACAGAAAATATTTTAGGCTTTGTGTAACACAGGGTACACATGGCAAGATCTCAACTCTGGCGGCACTTGTAGGTTGGAGTGTGCCCTTCGCCACTTTGTAAACCGAATTCCGAGGAATGTGACTGTATTTGAAATCAGGGAATTTAAGGACATAATTGGAGAGAAAAAGGTCACGGGTGGGTCTTAATGCATTATAACTGTCCTCAGCAGAGGAGGGAGTTGTGACAAAGGCATCAACAGAGACAAATGTGCAGGGACAGCATGAGACAGTTGGCATCACAAGCAGAGGATACAGGTCTCGGGAGAAGCCCTCAACCTCATCTTGAATGCTTAGCCTCTAGAATTATGAGAGAACAAATTCCTACTGCTGAAGCCCCCGTGGGCATGAGGCTTAGTTACGGCAGCCTTAGCAAACCGGTCCGGCGTAGAAGCCCAGGCTTGGAATCCCAGGGTAAGGCCTGGTCAGGCATGGCTGGGTTCCATTTGTTTGTTTGTTTTCTCAAGCTTCTCAGGTAATTCTAATAAGCGGCAAGGGTTACTCGTGTAATGCCTCGCCTTACACTTGCGATATGTACCTGTGGCTCTGTGGTTGTGGGTGGCTCTGTGGCTGGGTGTGGCTCTGTGACTGGGTGTGGCTCTGTGACTGGGTGTGGTTCTGTGACTGGGTGTGGCTCTGTGGCTGTGTGTGGCTCTGTGACTGGGTGAGGCTCTGTGGTTGGGTGTGGTTCCCCGTGCCTTGTAGCATCCTTTCCAGGCACCAACTTTCCCAGTGTAAGGCACTTTGTAGGATGCTGGAGTTGAGGAAAGGTTCTGTTCTGAGGCTCCCTTGGGCTTCTCCAAACATAGTCTTCCAGGTCAGGGGCTCCACCTGACCACATTGTCCCTGAGAGTCTGGCCTCACTCCCATCTCTAGTTAAGCTTTCTTCAATAAGCTTTCTAGTCTATTCTATTGTAGAAATAAATGAGCAACACACAAACTCAAAAGGCCTGGCTCTGTGAGGTGATCCGGCAGTGGCCTTTCCTGGTACAAAGATAGAACAAGAAATGTCAAAACACAGTCTATTACCTGATGTCAAATACTAGGGAACTGGGGTAAAGTCTAGCCTCATTTCATTGCCCCCGCTGTTTATCCAGTATAGACATAGAGGCATGGATGGATACACTTTTGCTTTTTGGTCACCTTGAAAGAAGGAAAGTCAAAACAAACTCAGTTGTCTGGGAAATGTGTCTATTTCTAAATATTTAATAAGCCACTTAATCTGCCTTGCAGGTCGTTAAGTATCTCTGCACAAAACCCCAGGTTCATCAGTTACGTTTCCACTCCAGGCGTCTCCGTCCAGACAGCACTGTTTATCTGGGAGAATGAAAGTTAGACATGCAATATTTATTTCAGAGGATGCAAAGACATCAGGAACGTCTGTGAACCAGTGTGCACATGTGTGTCTGTGCTTGTCTGTGCTTGTGCACACCCTGCCCACTCACTCAGGGGAGCTAAGACGGTTGGTTTTCTTACAGACAAGTTCCTTTTCTGAATATATTACACGCCTCTCCTCGTGGTTGTAGGTTATCCCATGGTATTGATTAGCTCCCCTTACTGGAGAGTGGCGTATCTGCAAATACAAAGTTCTGAAGAGTCCACTTCAACTCATACCATATTCTCTATCATAGTACGGCATCCTTAAGATGTCTGTTGAAAATCGGGTGCATTCGACTAACAACGTGACAGGGCTGGGGATCTATGGCCATTTATCAAATGACTTAGTATTACTGACTTTAAAAGAGGCACTGAGGGAAGTTGGGGAGCATATTACATAATTGCCTTCAGTACTCCTGTAGGGTGAAATCACAGGTCTTACTGACAGAGCCTGAGAGGGCAAGTCCGGGAATAGCTCTCTCTACTTTGGAGCTGACATTTGTTTTTTCAAACACATTACTTAGCTCTGGTGCTTTGATGGCGCCTGTGTACTGAGCCACTGCTCTGACGGAATCACTGAACTCTTCCAACTGAGGACAAAGAGGCAGGCCGGGGTGGGGGTGGGGGGTGCATGTTCATTCAGCAGTAGGATGGAGAACCCTCGGTCCACAGTATCTCTTGTTACATGAGTTAAAATTGTCGTGTGTGCAGGTGCTGAGAGCGAGCTTGTTTGCATAGGTAATCCAGAAGGCTTTAGTCACTTGGAGGACATGAAAAGTCCCCTTTGCTGCCAAACTCCAGCAGGCTTTAGGGACGAGACTATGAGCCATTGTTACTCATGGGAACAGGTCACGCTCCTCCATGGACATGGGAATGGAGGACCGGTAGTGTAAAAGGTGGTTATGTTAGAGGCTACAGGAACGTCGCCACTGTCTGCTTTTGTCCTGGAGCTCTGTATGCACAATTGGATATAGTAAAACACCCAAGCACTAGGGGATGCTCCATACTGTACTGCTACTCTCCCCGAGGGGCAGAGTGTGGGCTTCTCGGACTGCGTGGATCTTGATGTAAGAGGATAGCATCCCAGGTCATCTATGATAGAATGGTATGGCCTGAGCACTTTCCCTGAAGGATGTTACGCAGTCCTGACAATTATTCTGGCTTATAGCAACTGTAGGCAATCTGCCGCAGGATGCAACATGAGGTTTTGAGCATGGCGTATGTTCGAAGCCTAGTCAATCGGAAATGCTATCCTTCCTTCCCACTCTGTGAGAGGACACCATAACAGGAGCCAGCTGTCCCCCTCTGCCATGTGAGCCCCAGGGTAATCTACCTCAGGTCCCCACACTTGGCACCAGGTCTCTTTACTGCTGAACTGTCCCTCTCACCCAGAAACACTCTTAATATCTTCTCTGCCCAACTCATCTCCAGAGAGGACCTGAAGACTCAGGGAGTGATAGGGTCACTGGGATTTCAGGCTTCCCTTCTTGGAGGTGGGTCCAGGAGAGGAGGGCTGTAGGATTTCCGTAGAGGGTGTCCCCTGAGCTAAGACATTTTGATATTTTTCACTGTAGGTTCTTTACCATGTGACTAGGAAAAGGTAGTAAGATTCAAGTAAGGAAGATTCAAAACTATCAAATTACTTGATAAATGTTCCTAGACACCTTTCTTTTTTAAAATGCTTTTAAGCATTGGACAAAGTAAGCGAGAGAGAGGATGCCCTTCTGCTGGGTGGCTGGCCTTGCCCTAAGAGTGTCTCCATGTCTTATCTCTGAGTATGACTGTGGTGTGTGTGTCTCAACCCCACTTAAGGTCCCACCAGCTGAGGCCTGGATAGTAGCTGAATGTTGGTCATGAGAAGTCTGGTGTTCCCCTCTTGGATCCTCAGAGAGAAAGCCATAGTAGCATAGGAAGTGGAAGAGACCTTAGGGACCACTTAATCTGATCCTCACATGGGGAGCTCCATGGTCAGTGGTCACCGACAATTTACCACATTCAAATATAGTGGGTGACAAAGAGAGTGAGGCTTCGATTCCTATTCCCAAGTCCTTTCCTTTCCCTTGTGCTTGGTAAATAAGATGATATATATATGTGTATATATATATATACATACATATATATATGTATATATATGCCATATATGTTTATCATATATACCATGTATATATATTCTCATATATATATATGAAAAATAAAGCATCAAGCAGAAGATCTCAAAGGTAAAGAGGAATCATTTTGGACAATAATAGAATCACTTCTTTCCATCACTGACTATAATCAAAGAGAAGAGAAGAGAAGGCTCCGATTCTGTTGAGTGTTGTGGGAACAGCTGGTTTTATCAAATGAGGCTATTTACATGTGCTGACAGATGGTCCACAGTGGAAATGCTCTGCCAGTCTGATTACAAGTCCTCATCACCCCAGACACCTCCATCAGGTGCCCTCGCTGGCTCCTGCGCACCTGAAGCGCGCACGGGTGCGCAGGCACTGCCAACTTTTCATCAACGCTGAGTGAGATCTGATGTGTTTTGGTTTTGAAGAATTTGAGGGCTTAGGCAAAGATGTCTCTGGCTTTTATTTGTCTCCAGTTTTCGTCCACAGAGGAGGGGCCCCCACGGTGAAGGAAGGCTGAGGGGGAGCGTGGAAGTCCTAAACAGAGGAAGGAGAAAGGGTAAAAGCCAAGCTAACTACGCTTCGATTACTAGCCGTGGATAAAAGAACATTTTTAGTATTGTGTGTCCCTGGATGTTACTGAAAGAGTTCTATTTAAAATTAAAATAATGTGTTGTTGCCTTTTGACATCTCATTGAATTTGTACATCTACAAGACCCCCATGTATATGAGCTTGGGTCTCGTCAGGAAGGGTAAGTGTGCAGACAAATGCCTCTCCACCTGCGTCCTTCATCCTTCCTCCCTGCAGGGCTTTCATGCTCTCTTGTACCCTTCTGCCTGTGGTGCTCCCACGTAATGTGAGTCTTCTGTCAATAGGTCTTCCTGGGCACACGGACAGGATGTTGTGGGAGGACTGTGTCACGATGAGGCCATCTGTATTCAGAGTTTTGCTGCTCATGTGATGCCATCCGTCTCCAGTTACCACGGGTGGTCCAAGAGAGAGGACCCTCCCTACCACTCTCTAAGCATAATGCACACCCTGGGCATCGGTGCTGATGACTTCCAGGCTGGAAGAAGGGCCTGGGTAGAAGAATGATGGATATGAGGGACAGACAAGGCGCTCTTCAGTGCCCCTAATTGGGGGGCTGTCTACCTTGGGGACAGAAGGCCATCTCTTGTGACTACACTAGCTTTCCTTCAGGATGCTGCTCCTAGAAGTGTAGTAGAAGCTGTGTGGGGAGGATGTAGCTGAAGGGAAACACTTCAAAGTCCTGTCCCCGGCTGTCACGGATGCCTGAGGCAAAAATGCACCCTCTCTGTCAGGGATGCTCCTGTGAAAGACTTAACAGGGCCCAAGTCAAGACTAACAAACCACCAGGGATAAGGGATCCACCTCTACACTGTGTTTTAAAGCCCCTACCCAGTGTGAGGAGGTGGGAAGGGTGATGGTGGGACTCCAGGCCCAGCACATGAAGGCATGGGTGGTCTGAGCATCCTGTCTATTCGTGTTAATGTGCGGTGAAGTTCTGCGGAAGGAAAAAAAAAAAGTGTTGCCAAAAGTGCTGGGCCAGCCAATAAACTGCCTCCTCAGGATTTATTGGCTGATGCAGCCTCATAAAACATGGCTGAGGGGCTAGTAGGGTCATACCTCATAAAAGGCTTGCGACGACCTGGGTTGGTGGAAGGAAAGAAGAGCTTTAAAAACACTAAATAAGACTGGAAATAGAACGAGCTTAGTTTTGTTTTGTTTTGATTTGTTTAAGTTATCCATCCACTTGCCAAATGCTTCCGAGGAGCCCTTCCTTGCTGGGAACACGGTTCTAGGCAACCCTTAAATGTCCTAGTTGTCACTTAGGGACCTTACTGTACTGGTCTACGATGGAGAAAGTGATGTAATTGGAGCACTTTTTTATTACTGTAAACGAGGGTCAAATGACTGCGGTGCGTGCCCTCTGTTCAAAATGTCAAGGACTAAACTGAGTATAAACAGGAAGTTTTCGTTCCCATGGCAACAACAGGGAAGGTGGGGAGAAGCTGCACAAATATCATTTCAGGTCCACAGGCAGCTGACGACTTCTAACCCAAGGAAAGAAAAAGGTCCACAAGCAAGAAGCCCGATGCCCCGTTCTAGGCCGTAACACAAAGTGTTTGCCGTGGTGCAGGACCCCACAGCTCTGTCTTTCCCCCAGTTCCAGAGTTGTGGCAGGTTCTAAGCATTGCTTGAAAACACCCCTTGGGATCCAGGGGCAGAGTTTTCGCCCCTCTTTACCTGGGGAATAGGACCTATTTCTCTTTTTCTTAATTAAAAACAAGACCCAAGAGCTTGTGGGAAGACAAGATCTGAGAGCCAGCCCTGTCTGTTTAGCCCGATGCTGATTCTTACCTTCTCTTGTTTGAGGCTTAACTGATGTTGCCTCTCAGGAAAAATTAGAGCTGCTCTAATCCAGCAAAATAATCCAGTAGGGCTGGATGTGGGGCTCTTAACCATCACTTCCCATCAAAACAGACAGAGATGGAGGTGGCTTTATGAGGGGTTAAGCTTTTCCCTTTCATGGCTTTTCCTTTCCTGTCGCCTTTATTGGGCCCATATACACTTCCTGACCTCAGGCATACACTACTCTACAGCATGGTTGTCTCCACAGAGCCTTGCCCTTGTTTTAAGCCTGCAAGTTGATTTAGCAGCACCTCCATCCCTTCTATCCTTGTCTTAAATGTGTGTCAGCTACCCAGAGCTCTTGGTTCCTTGTCAAAGGCCGCATGCCAAGAGGCACTAGAGCCCTGAGATCCACAAACCCCAAGGCCAGAGTTCCTTGGAGACTGGAGTCTTCACTGAAGTGAAAGGCCTTTAAGCCAGATTCCCCAAATCCAAGGTTGAGAAAATAACTCCTGGAGATGGGGAAAAGAAACAGACAAATTTCCTACTCTGGTGTTGACATCTTTCATTCTCTCTCTCCTCCACGGTGTGCGTGTGCGTGTGCATGTGCGTGTGTGACACAGGGACAACAACATCAGCCTCTTCCTCCCCCACCCCTCCTTTGCTGAGAAAGGGTTGCCAGGTAGCAGAAACACTCTGACCTCATGTCTCAACCCCCAGGAGAGCAGGAAGGAGTATTTATTGATAAGCTTTGCTATGGTCAGCTCCGTCTTCTCTTCTGTGGGTCTGCTTGCCTATTCTGTGTGCTGTCTGTGGACTACATTTGCTAGTGATGTCTCCCGAGCCGGCGGTGGAGAATGGACTTGTAGTCTCGGCTCTGTAGGAGCCTCCAGCCAGGTTCAGTGTTGGTCATTCCCTCGCTGAGCATCATCACTGCATCCCCACGGGCAGCTTCCATGATAATAACTAAGAGAGTTTGTTCAGAATGCGGGGGTGGAGGGGGGCTGTGCACAGGGCTTTCTCCCACATCAATGCACAGCTCAGGATGGTGCTACGCGAGGCACACCGCCTACCTCACATCCACCAAATTATGCTCGGCAGGTGACAGACCAAGCTACTCTGGTGACTTGCTAGGTTTCTGTAGTCAAATTCTTTCCCAGGTGGAATACAGCCATTTCGTCTGAAACTGTTGGGAAGTCCCCAGGGGGCTTTGTCCTGTCGAGAGCCAGAGTTCTTTCATGTTGACTAGGGCAACAACTTGACTTGTGCTCGGGCCATCCAGTGCTTAATGCATTTTAGTCTTCTTTTGCACTTTCCATTTATTTCCTGCTGCTTAATCCCTTCCCCATTAAAGTCATGCAAAAGCCAGGCTCTCCCCATTCATATGAAAATACATTTTATTCTCCTTCCTCCTCCATTTTGCAGATTATCATTTTTGGTCCTAAAATCATCAGGATTTGTTTCCCATGATGAAAACAGCCATTCTGTATTCCAAAAAAAAAACTTGCTTTTCATTAGCTTCTAAGGCACACCGATAAACTGAAAATCCCCAAACTTTATGGGGCATTTTAATTTTCTATGGCATTGACGGCACAGGCTCAGGGTAGCCGGGGAGCATGCGCCCAGGCATCTGTACAGACACTTCGGGTGTGGCTCCGTTGCCCATACAGATGTGCTGATGAGTGCCAATTAGTCTAAACAGATACAGTGCAGGAGACAAAGAGAGACGGAGTGTTAGGATGCTGCTCGCACCACAGGCTGGCTCTTCAGCTGCATACTCAAAAGGACATGTACCGTCTGGGCTCCTGTGCTCTAGAGAAGATCCCATCTTGTGACCAGCTCTGAGAGGTCAGATCAATCCCCGCCTTTCCCTTCAGGGCATCCTCTGGGAAAGGAGAGCCAAGAATAAAGGGGAAATATTCAGGTTTGCATCAGAGAAAGACGCCATCGGTCTCTTCCCCCCAAACTATCCCCAGAAACAGCTTGTGGAATCACCTTGAAGCATATGGCTCGTGCAAATTATCAGTTGACTAGGGAAGGCAAGCAATTCTTGTCTTGGGGGCTGAAAAAACAAAACAAAACAATCCAGGGTGCTACATGGAATAAATTACCGTTATAGGTAGAGCTATCTAAAATGATCCCTCAGATACCTTTGCCAGAGAGAAGGCCAACTGAGCCTGGACTGGACGTGTCTTGCCTTAAGATGAGTGCAGATTTCACCCAATGCTAGGTGTTACTTTCCGAGTTCCTTCACAACCCAAAGCCAGGCTCGAGACAGAAGGAACCTATCATGTGTGGTGCCAAGAATTCCTGTGCCAGATGCCTTCTGATGGGTCAGGCCCACCGTGCCTTCTCCACAGACAACATGGGAAGCATAATCATCTCCCAATAATGCTCAAGTTTCTACTGGCATGAAGATTTTGCAGACTTTCTTGGGTATACAGAACCAATCATCTAAGCCAAATGTTCAAGTTATAACCTTCTGGCTGGCGTAAAATAATAAGTCTCCTTTTCCCCACTGCTCTGGGTTAGAAGATCTCATAAAGTGGAATAGAAAGTGAGATTTAATCTTACTGAAAGTTAAAAAAAATACATCTTTGCAAGCTGATTTGAAAGTCTACTAGGAAGTAATCAAGTTGTCTGTTCCTTTTGTCTTTGTAGCTCCATCTATCAAGGAATTAATTTTGTCCATAAATGGAATAATATAAAATGTAAAGTCACCAAATTGAAAAGAAAATAGATTTTGAGTTTTCACGATCAAGTGTGCCTCACACTTGAATTAATACAAATATAAATTACACATAGCTACTTGGGTGTCTTCCTTAGTGTGCTTCCTGGCTAGGTGACAGAAAAAATGATTGCAGTGTTTGTTTAATACAAATCTGATTTCTCCAGGACTGTGGTGATGTTTGACGGCATGTAAAACAGGATCACTGATTCGGATGAGAACAATGGAATCGCCTTTCTATGAGTAACCAGGAGGACCAGAGGAGCCTTATGTAACTTGGCAGCCATTTGCTTGTTTAGAAAAAGACAAATCTTAAGGATGAAGTATGCAAAGTAGGGCACTAGGCAGTTAGCAGAAGGGTGGGGTCAGTGAGGAGAGAGCCCAGAAAAGAGTCCAGATAGATCCTGATACAAAGGGGCAGAACCTGGCGGGGGACCTGTGGATCATGATGCAAATTTGGTAGATTAACCAGACAAGACTGACTCTGACTCGTGATCGCATGATACATGACAACACCGGCACATGACAACACATGAAGATGATTTATGTTTTACTTTGATAGAGAAAGAAATCAAGAGCCTTCTCTTTTTATCTCTAAGAGTTTTTAAAGATCAGGGTACCTTACTGGAAGGGCTTGATAATCAGATTTTCTACAGTTTTCCGTTGTTTGTTTGTTGTATTTTAGAATTTCTCATACATCCCAGTCTGGCTTCAAATTCTTTCACAGCCAACAATAAACTCAGATTTCTGATTGTCCTACCTCTATTTCTCTCTCTCTCTCTTTTTAAAGATTTATTTATTTTATTTATATGTTATTATACTGTAGTTCTCTTCAGAAGAGACCATCCCATTACAGATGGTTGTGAGCCACCATGTGGTTGCTGGGATTTGAACTCAGGACCTCTGGAAGAGCAGTCAGTGCTCTGAACTGCTGAGCCATCTCTCCTGCCCCTGCCTCTATCTCTTATGTGCAAGGATGACAGGTATGTTCTAACAGACTCAATTTATGATGTACTGAGGATTTGAACCTAGGGCTTTTTGTATGCTAGGCAAGTAGTCTACCAACGAGTCTACAGTGCATTCCCACCTTAGTTTTCATTATTTTTAAAGGAAAAGTGTCAAAGTCATTAAAAGGCAGAATTATCCTTAAGAATTCTTTAGAATTTAATTTTTCCATTTTAATAATTATTCTGCATATAAATAACCCCAAAATAATTTTCTAATAAACATGCCTTATTAAATCTTTGCAAATCACTCAACTTAGTTCTCTAGAGAAACAATTCTCTTTGCATTGATGGTTCACAAATTTACTTAATTTTTAATTAAATTAAGAAATTCAGTATTTAGCACAATTATCAGAAGCAGGTCTGGAAACAAACACAATTGACTTGTTTAAAAACACTAAAAATGGCAGAAATGCTGGGAAAAAAACCACTGGCCTTCAGGACTTAGTGGGTTTGGATGTATTCGGAGACTATTGGATGCTAGAAAACCTTCAAGCTTCTATAGTCACTGCTGGGAGAACATTCTATGCTCTCAAACTGAGACAACTCTACAGCACTTACTGTGGAATGAGAAAAATACTCTCAGGGTTAGAGACGACACCATAGTAAGGAACATACGCTGTTCTTCCAAGGACTAGAGTTTGGTTCTCAGCACACACCGGACTCACAACTACGGAGTTCAACACCTTTTCTCTGCTCTTCAGGAACACACACACACACACACACACACACACACACACACACACACACACACGCATACACACAGGCATACACACAGTGAGAGAAAGACAGAGTACACATAGAATGTATATATACATATAGATGGATAGACAGATAGACAGACAGACAAAGAGATATGCTCACACAGGCCCACATGTACAATCTCATTTTTTAAAAAAGAGAAATACTATTAATAAGCACTTAGCTAAAAATAAATGCATTTGTGTGAATTCAGGACAAGTGAACATACAATGAAAAGTATTCTTTGCAATTTGAGACCTTGGCAGATAGCACACAATTATCTAGCGTTTGTCATAGCATAGAGAGATATCTTGGCATCAGCTAATTTGGAGTCCTATAGGTTTGGAAAAGCCAGGTTATCTGACCTATGCTTATCTGCTTGATGGGTACAAGAAGACTGATTTGAATAGGATGTGGGTATTTGGCCATAGATTGGCAGTTGTCTAAGGGTTCTATAGCTGTGACAAGACACCATGACTACAGCAACTCTTATAAAGGACAACATTTAATTGGGGCTGGCTTACAGGTTCAGAGGTTAAGTTCACTATCATCATGGCAGGAAGCATGGCAGCACACAGGTAGATATGGTGCTGGAGAGGCAGCTGAGAGTTCTACGTCTTTTTCCTCAGGCAGCAGTGAGAGAAGTGACTTGAGCTTTGAAACCTCAGAGCCCTGTCCCCACAGTGACATTTCCTCCAACAAGGCTACACCTCCTAATATCATCACTCTGTATAGGCTGAGCATTCAAATACAAGAGCCTATGGGGGCCATTCCTATTCAAACCATCACAACAGTCTGTAGAAAACTCTGTCTAGGACAGATGTTGTAGCACATGTCTGTAATTCCAACCCTTCACTTGGGAGGCCAAAGCAGATTTGTGAGCTTGTGGTCAGCCTGGTAACACAGTGAAACCCTGTCTCAAAACTAACAACAACAAAACTATATGTAGGTCAGACTCAGATGTGCACACAGAAATTGTCCCTAATATTGCTTGTGAAATAGTTGCGTATCAAGCATGACTGTTAGTTTGTTTTAAGTTTACGAATAGAAAAAATATATATGTGGACTAAGACTGGCCCATAGGGGAAAGAGATAGATGGATGGCTTTTGACAGTCCAGCCCCTCTTGGGTTAATCACATCTTTCCCCACTCTGTCTGATTCAACTGTGATTCCCCATCTCTTAAGTTCTTGGGTGAGCATATGACCTAGGTACCTCAGCACTTCTTTGTGGCTATTTGTCTGGTTAAGCCAGTGGGATATAAACTGGGACATCACTATGGCCACTTCTAGAGCCTATTCCAGAAGTGTAAATGTGGGAAGATGGGAGGGAGGAAAGATGTGATGGTTTCAATAGGAATTGTCCTCACAGACTCATGTGTTTGACTACTTGGCCCACAGGGAGTGGCACTACTAGAAGGTATGGTCTTGTTGGAGTAGATGTGGTCTTGTTGGAGTAGGTATGGCCTTACCTGAGTAGGTGTGGCCTTGTTTGAATGGGTGTGGCTTTGTTGGAGCAGGTGTGGCCTTACTGGAAGAAGTGCATCACTGTTGTCGTGGGCTTTGAGGTCTCCTGTGCTCAAGTCACAGTGTTAGGATTAGGGTTAGGTTAGGAAATATGCTAAACAATATTCTAAAAAGGAGTAGCCATGGGTTAGATTGCCCATAGGTTCCATTTAGTAGGCCAACTATGACTAGAAACGTACTGACAGTGCTATGTTCAGGCAAGCTTAACAAGGTTGGTATGAATTAGTGAGGTACTTGATAACATGACTGAATTTCTCAAACCACTGTGGTCAGTAGGAAATAACTTCAAAACACTCAACGTTAAAGTTTGTAAGTCTTGTGTAGTACATAATCCTGAAAAGTGGGGCTTTGCTTCATCTTATTATATTCCCATTCAACAACTTTATTGTTTCCCTCAGTTTATCCTACAACAGACGTGAATGTCATGGCTATGTTCACATGGAGTTGCTGCCTAATTAAAAATTCCCTTAATTCATCAATGAGGTCACAGTGATGTGTGATCATTTCGCATTACCTGGGCACAGAGTTTAGGTCAGAAAATTAACACTGCACACCCTTGAAAGACATCACACATGCGCAATCACTCAAAGATGACAATTAAGAATCATCTTGCGAATGGAAGTGGGCTGCAAAGAGGCATTACATCCACCATGTTGGAGCTGGTTGGACAGCAGTTGAGTGGTAGGTAGAGTGTTGGCTGTGTGTGTGTGTGTGTGTGTGTGTGTGTGTGTGTGTGTGTATTGTGTTCTTGCAGCCTCCTGGACTGCTGATGCATTTTTTAGCAGTCCCTTATTGGTTAAATACAGTCAGAACTTGGGTTGGACGACATGACCTCAAATAAGATGGGTATCTTCTGTCAGGGACCTGCTGACTGTTTCAGTTCTGGTCCTCTGAAATTGGCATCCAGTGTTCCTGTTGCTGCTCTGGACACTGGGACTCTTTTCTGAAATTCAGGCCGAGTTTATTTTGCCTTTGTAAGACATTAAGGACATTTATCAATTTACAATTAGTTTCTGATAAGACAGTAGTCATATTCACTCTGAACTATGACAAGATCAGAGATATGAAATGGAAATACTGGACACTGAATGCTGGTATGCTTCCCCTAAGTGTAAGAGAGAAATTTAATGTGGTATAGAGGAGTTTAGATTGATGGATGGGGTGTTGAGTGGTGTCCTATACCTGGTAAACTCTGTATGTAGCCGGAGTCACTCATCTAACATCTTTAGAACACAAAAGTTTTGTTTGGAGGTGTGTGTGTGTGTGTGTGTGTGTGTGTGTGTGTGTGTGTGTGTGTGTATGTGTGTGTGTGTGTGTGTTTGTGTGTGCGTTCGTGTGTACATTTGGGTCTGCAGATCCATACTTTTTTTGTGTGTGGAGACCAAAGGTCACACTTGGGTGGTGTTTTTCTAGATATATCCACCTTGTTTTTTGAGACAGCATCTCCCCCATTGGTCAGAAGCTCATCAAATAGGCTAGGCTGACTGGTCTGTGAGCCTCAGGGATTTGCCTGTCAGTCTTCTTGATATTCAGATTGCAAGCAAACACCACCACACTCAGAGTTTTTCCTTTTCCCTTTTCCATGGGTTCCTTGGATTAAATTGGACCTTCATGCTACAGAGTGATCATTTCATGGACTGGGTTGCCTCCTAATCCCTATTTGGAGCCTATTGTTTGCAGATGTATATTATAAACAGCATGAAGAACATATAGAAACAGAGCAGGGCAAGACCACCACAATTGTGGCAGAGGTCAGTCAGGAACATCTTGTGGGCAGAGGTGGGCAGAGGTGGGTCTCGGCCCCTCCCCTATCTAACAGTGGTGCTGAAGGTCAGAGTCAAAGTCTCGGCTCCGCCATCTACTGCAGCGTGTGTGAAGCCAGTGAATGTTTAAAGACTGAGGAAAGAGAGAAGAGATGACAAAAAGGGCCAGTGCCACAATCCAGCCCATTAAAGCCAGCTTGGAACACCACTGTTTAAGAGTACAACAGGGGACGGGTCCATGTTGAGAGACTAATCTTTCATCGGTATGACTTCAGTCACTAAAAATAGGGAAACCACTTGGATTTTGGATGTGCTGATATAAGCATTCTCAAAACACTCTTTAGAGCTGCCTATCAGCCATGTAAATGAGGTTGCTTGTTAATGTTCTAAACCTTCCGTCCCGGGATGTGGTTTATTTATTTTCTTCAGTTCCAAGCACGTCATGTCACAGAAACACTTTTGGCATTAGGGGAAAAAAAAGATTATGTTTTAATTTTAAACATTTCGGATCACTTCTCTTTTTTAGGGAGCAAGAACAAGCACGTGAAGAGTGTAATTAAGCCGAGCGATAACAACCTTGATATTTTCACGCTTCTAAGACGTTCAATGTTACGTGACGCGCTGAACAAAAGTCAGTCCGAGCAGCATCCTGTTTCTGCCTTTTTCGTTTACTTGGAGTTTGTTTACCCATGTGCTACTGGGGATGGGTAAAATTGCTGACCTCAAAAAATCTTCTGGGCCTCCACCAGTCAGAGGTTATTTGTGTGGAGACAAAATAGGCTCCCTTTTCCGGTACTAGGCCCTCAAGATGCCCACACGGTTACATTTCAAGGTCATGGCCAAAAAATATTATTTTTTTTTTTAGTACTGATTAGTTATTAGTACTGATTAACTCGCACAGATCACTGTAGGGCAGAATACATTTTCACAATGTAAAAAGCAGGAAAAGCTTTGATAAGCACCAAGAAAGCTCTGCTCCAGCAGACAGGATTTGCCAAGGATGCCTCACTCCTGTCCATTATCTCAGTATATGAATGATCAATAATTCTGGGGCAAGGGTCTGTGTCCATCAGAGTTTAATGAAGCGCCAGGATAGTGCCAACACTTGGCTTCTGCTCACAGCCTGTAGACTATCCTGCAGTGGTCCATAGGTCCAGTCCTGTGAGTTTTAATTACAACTGCTGATTAGCATAAATAATCAGGCAGTGTTAGTCTGCATCCCTTACAGAATTTGCAGAAAATTCCCTCCCTTGCCTGGTTCCTGTTTTAGCCAGTATATAGTTCATCACCCAGACACAGAGGGCTCTCCTCTGCCTTCTACAATTCTTCCCTGGAAGCTGCATTTGCATTTTAAGCCGAGGCTCTGCAGTTGATCAAGAGTCCAATTCTTTGTACTAAGCTTAAGCATTCACGTCTAGTCTAGAACACATTTCAGACTGTGTTGTAATATCCTGGCACCACAGACGAAACTCCAAAGTTAAAAAACATCACCCAGAGCTGCGCAGACCTCTTGGAGTTCATTGACCACAGGAACAAAGGGCGACCAGGCCGGAAATGACATTTCTGCAGTATTCCTTCCCCAGACCTCAGCTGTGCGTGTGACTTTCCTCAAGGATTTTCCAGGGTAGGTGAACATTCGAGTAGCTTACTACGCTATGCTTGAGCATCAGCTCAGAGACAGAATCATTATGATGCTGTGTTTGATTTGTCAAGCGTGATGAAGCCAGGTCCAATTCAAGAGAATGTTAAAATTTGAGAAAAGGTTTGAAAGCACTGAAATATTTCTCGGGATTGATTGATTCATTCCAAGGTTCCGTGCATCTGAACTCAATGCCTTAGTCTCCTTATCCATGGTGTAGGGACTGAGTGCCCATGTGACCCGATGACCCAACTCCTGAACTTTGTAATGGCCACTTGATCTCTCTGGTGCGTCTCTCATTAGTAGACCCAGAAGGTTGTGAAGTCCCTGGTTCTTGGTGACTCTACCGTCATTGCCCCACTGCAGAACCTGGTCTGGAATACAGAGTTTGCTGCAAGGCTGTTTCTTAAACACTTGGTGAAGGAGTGTGTGCCTTCCACACCAGCTCTCAAGCCTTCTAGAAAATTCTTTCCATCAATGGCTGCTTGACAATTCCAAAGGTGTGTAGTATTCTGTGTTTATCTAATATCCTGAGCTTATTAGATGATACTCTATCACACTAAATCCTCCTAAATGTCCATCATAATCAACCCTTATGCTAATTTCCACGTGTATCAGTGCTTTATCCATTAGATAACATGTAAAGCAAGCAATGGATTAAGGATACATTATTACAGGGAAATCTACCACTTCTCTTTCAGAAGAGAGCTTTAAGTTTAATTAAGACACATATATCTAAGATCTTATCAATGAAAGTAGATACTGATGACTGTGTTGGAACATACTAATTAGGTTCTAATTAGTCAGGTCTAAACAAGCAAATCAAAGGTGGTTTTTGGGTTACTGGATTTCTCTTTTTGCTTCCCGAGTCTCTCTGCTCTTCTTAGCCCCTGTGAATACCAAACTCCAATGTGCCTTTAACTTGGAAAATGTTCTGTGGTGTCTGGGGTTACTGCTGTCAGTCAACCTGCGAATCTTGCCAGAGTAAGTTTCTGTAAGTGGAGCCCCACCAGGCAGATGATCTACTAATGCCTGTTTTCTCTCCAGGGCCTGTAGGCATGGGAGAATCTGCAGCCTGGCCCTGAGAGAGCTGACATAGACAATGACCATACCGCGGAGTGGCTTCTCCATAACTAACACAAAACTCAGTACTCTCTAAATACATATGTCTTTTAAAGGTTGCTTATGAATTAAATGCTATAAAAAAATCACTTGTCGAAAGAGCCTTCTGATACCTCTATGTACTGCTTCTATAGACATCACACATTTATGAGGCTCCCTGAGCTGAGCCCCACAAGTAGAAACTGAAGGTAATTTGTTCCCTAAAACAATCTATGAATTGTGTAGTTGGATCACCTGTGCTGAGCTTGTCACATCCATCAACTTGCATTCACTTCCTTGGATGCTTCCTGAGCAGGGTCTTTGTGATCCTGGCTACTTTTTCTGACCAATTTACAAATTGTCTCCATCCTTCATTTTATCATCTTACCTAGCGTGGCTCGCTCTCCTGGTCCCATCAGTCTGAGGGAGTGCTGAGGCTTCCTGGGGCACAGCTCTAATTCATGCAGACATCCACCCCAAGGCATCTCAATCACTCATAGCTGGAAAGGAGGATGGGGCTGGATTCACCAGGGATTGCTGTTTTTGGTGTGTGTGTGTGTGTGTGTGTGTGTGTGTGTGTGTGTGTGTGTGTGTGTGAGAGAGAGAGAGAGAGAGAGAGAGAGAGAGAGAGAGAGAGAGATATTAATGGTTATTTATTTCGAAGAAAGCCAGGGTAGTGACAGATAGGACTAATGTTTCAACGTCAGATGAAAATCCAGGTGGAGCTATGACTACAAAGTTTGGCTGCAGAGTCAGCAAAGCTAATCATTGCGTAAAGATGCTCGCTGCATAGGCCTGATGCACTGAGTTGGGTCCCAGTAACTCACGATGGACAGAGAAATCCAACTCCCCAAACTCATCCTCCGGCTTCCTGTGACAAGTACATGCCCACACTCACCCTCCCCCCAATCAATAATGACAACAGAGAGTAGTGATGACGATGGTGGTGGTGATTATGATGAGAATGATGATGATGACGATGGTGGTGGTGGTGATATCAGCCTCAGAAATACCTGGCTGATATAATTTCATGGCCTTGGGATATAGTCATTGAATTACAAGTCACAGATAAAGATTTATTAGGTGAGGAACACTGTCTTTATACATGAAAAATCTTCACCATATCCAGCTGCTGGTCTGTGCTGGTTTTAGAGATCTGTTCATTATCATGCGGTAGTGGTGATCCCAGACGTGTCAGCGTCCAGAATAAGGAGTTACGGATATTTACAGACTATTTGTTAGTGGGATTCTAAAATAACACATAAATATTAATACTGGAGGAAAGAAATACCTAATGCATGTAGATATCAAGCAGTAAAGACATTAAGTACGGTCCTAATGGAGAATATGCTGTGAAATTCTGTTTAATTATTTATGTGACTATAAATTACCTTCTGCGTGCCAGGACACAACAGAAACAGCCATTAGAAGTTAAGGGGAACTAGAAAATCCTTGAAAAGACATTCCCAAAGAGGGCCAGGTGATCTACAGTTACAAAAGTTGAATTTAGTGTTAGTATCAGCTCCACACGGTCAACACCTACATGATGTATGTAAATGGCACACGACTAAGGAATAAATCAGCCCTGGAAGGAGTAGATAGTTGGTTCATAGTGCTTGATTGGGAACCACCTGACATGTGAGCAAGAACACTTCCGGTTCTTTAGAAGGGTGTGCAGTGAAGATGCACAGGACGGTGCTATGCAGTTCTGGTTAGGTGATTCCCAACAGAACGCTCAGAGTCAGCTGTATCCGGGTTCAGCCCATATCCCATACAGCCCCTCCATGGCCTTGCCAGTCACAGAGGAACATGGAGCTGGCTCTCCATCCCAGAACAGAAGGCAGCATTGTCAACGCACTGGATGCTGTCCCGCCTCAGGACTTCTGCCTGACGGATCTATTGTTTGTCTCTTTAAAAATCTTTAGTAAGCATAAGTGCATGGTAAGGGTAAGGCTGGGAATCGTGGAGGCAACACCTGACTAAGTGTTTTCTACTATAGCGGGAAAGGTCGCCAAGAGGAATGTTTAGCATAGGCTAGCTGATCTGGTTACAGAGAAACTTCACAGGGATACTCTGGGGCCAAACTCCTTAGCCCAGAGCAGAATCTCGAATGTACCTCTATGAGTTGACTGGCTCAAATGTTATGTAGATAAGTGAATGATTATATATATGTGTATATGAATGATATATATATTTTTAATGATGGGAAAATTATATTGAAGTCACTAAAAATGTGGCTGAATTTTGCATTCCTGGAGTGGTTGCGTTAAGCTTAAATACAATATTTTTCATTTGGCTCTGGGCAGCTCTTACCTGCAGATGTGCAAAATAACCAGTGGATGCCGTAGCTATGGCGGAAAACATTAAATCATGCAACCCTGAAGCCAGCAGAGATTATGGCCTCAGAGAAAAGAAGAGCGAAGTCTACTACCCAGTGGAGGAGATGTTGACCTTGGGAAGTCCCCAGCAATGAGAACAGAAGGAGTGGCCCTCTGGTGCCTGCAGGGAGGAGGGATGATACAGACAGCACAGGCAAGGGCCAGGCCCCAGGTGCTGCTCATGGTTCTCTTCCAGTCTGAGAGGGAAAGGCGGTGTGAGAAAATGCCTAACCGCTGAGGGTTGGAAATTTTGGAGTGGTAAGACTTGCTCCTCTTGTTTCTGAAGCAGACTTGAAAACATCAGGCTCACTTAGGGGGTGCGTACCCCACCTGTGCACACTGTGTAGGGCAGACAAAAGGCACGGTGAGTCCAACGATTGGCCACCCTTGAGAAGGGAAGGCCACGGCCCGCCATTTACCCTCTAATCTGATTTGCGAGATTTGGGGGTAGCCTCTTTTCTCTTGGGAGGTGTAGCTGTCTGGGGGTCTGGATAACAGGGGTATGTGAACTTCCCTGTGCTTCTCAGCTCCGTATACTATGATCTCTGATGATGGGGACCAGATGGTGAAGACATGGGTCACTGAAACCACATGTGTCAGCCAATGTGACCCACGCACAAGACATTCCAGTCACCAAAAACAGACCTTTACCAACCAGCTTCCTGCCACCA